>NC_134357.1:465937957-466272957 GCF_048569485.1 Anomaloglossus baeobatrachus | reverse complement strand
CCCACAGATCAATGGCGGCCTCTGCAACACCCCTGAGTGCATCCTGTGACTCTGCTCCACCACTACCGCCCTGGTAAGCCATACCCGGGGGATTCAAATGCACCCATGGCTACACCCCCGAGCCACAGCATTGCTGACCCTCCTGAGCAGCAGCACCCCCTCCTCCGAGCTCGCAGCATCACTCTTCCTCCTGTGACCTTCCTGAGCCACTCCACCACCACCACCAGCGCCTCTCCCCCTGGTGAGCATTAGGATTAAAGGTAAGGTGTCGCATTTTTTATTTTTGTATTAATAATAGTGATTATGAAATCAAGTATTTTTAATACAAAATTAAACTCACTGTTTACTTAGTTTTTATTTAATTCTAGTGTTACTGAAACACTGGGGGCTGCCATGCTGGATTTGGTGTTTGTAACAATAGTTACTCACCTCAACTCCTTTATGGCAGCGCCCTGTACCCGGACTGCGACCTGTACTTAATACAGGAAAGCTCCCTGCTGTGACCTGAACGCGCCGCCTGGGCTATCCAGATCACAACAGAGAGAGGAGATCGGTGCCATATTTGTGCAGCTCACAGCTTATGCTGTGCGCTGCACTTTCCCCCTGTCACCCGTTCGGCCTGTGTGAGTACCAGCGCCCTTCCCCCCGCCGCTGCTGCTACCTTCACCAAACACAACCCCTGTCCCTCTCCCCCCCCCCCCCCCGTGCCACGACCACTACCCACCCCCCCCACTCTCCTTGCCTGGACTGATGTCATGCATCGCAAGTTCACAATGTAAGTTATTTATTTGATTTTTTTACTGCTAATTACCATTGTTTCAGTCCAGTTGTGGCTTTATACAGCAGGGAGGAGCATTCCTTGCTGTACTAAGTGAACATTGGAGCGATTGATCTGTCAATGGCCCTTTAAACATATTGTACGGCTCTCGCGGAATTATATTTCAAAATATGTGGCGTTTATGGCTCTCTTAGCCAAAAAGGTTCCTGACCCCTGCTCTAGACACTTACGTCTATTACGTAAGACTACCCACGCTTCTTGGCTTCACCCAGCCTCTCTACATGTCAGCGCTTTACACTGTTACACCAGCCGAGCGGTTTCTCTCACTGCGCGTGCGTGATACACGCTACGCAATTTACGTATATTTACGCAACTTTTCGGCCCGGTCTACGTACATTTACTACGCTTGCGCAGATACTGCATATGTATCTCCTACACACTGACAGAATGTCTAACGCTGCTTTACTGCGCATGAGCCATTCACTCCAGGCTCTCACTGCCACGTCCTCATCTATGACGTGACATCACATGTTCTATACCAAGCCCCCACATTCCTGATCTCTGATTGGCTGACATCCTTATCTATCTTAGATATATACTCCCCCTCCTCCATTATGCCTTGGGGCACAAGATTCTAATAGCAACAGCGCTGCTGCGCTTGCATAACAAACATATATATCCCCAAGGTAACTTCCTTTTCTATTATTTCTATTATTTCCATGGTTACATGTATTGCATTCTGTGTACTATGTCCGTTAGTTACTATGTTCTATTCCCACCAGGCACCTTTTCCATATACTTCTATGCTTCAGTGCACATCATCCCTCACCCTTCAGTCACCTATTATACAGGTACTGTATCTTAGCCGGTGTACTATACAATTGTATACGTTTCTTTTTATTTTTTATTTTTTTCCCTCAATTGTTCTATACCAGCATGTAATAACCCCCCCCTTTTTTACCAACAGGAATTTTGTCTGTTTTATTAATACTGAGGTTGCTATTTCTATGTTTACATTGTTTTCTTGCAAAAAAACCTTTTTTGCATACACTATATTTAAAATGCCACCTAGCTACTATAGCCTATACAACAAATTAAACATGACAGTACCTTATGACCAATTGTCTTGATCTGTACATAGTTTGTATATATCCTGTATATATCCCTTTAAAATGTATATATTAGTTATTGTATATAATTTTTGCTGTATTTTGATCATATGTTTTGTATCTCTTTACCTAGCAACTTGACTAAGACCCTGGTGGGTCGAAACGTCGTTGGATGTTGCTTGATCACCTGTTTAAAATAAATGATTTTTCACCTTCTTGCAAATTTACATATTGAGTGCAGTGAATCTATTATTATATCAGCTGATCACCCGGCGGCCGGCTACTGGGAGCGATCAGCTGATCACCCGGCGGCCGGCTACTGGGAGCGATCAGCTGATCGTTCACAATAGTCTGCCGCCGGTAAAACTGTAAAAAAAAAAATCAAAACGGATTCCGTTGTTTTGCAGCATTCGTTGCATCCGTTGTGCCACTATATGCAACACATCCGTTGTATCCATCACACAACGCAATGCAACGGATGCCGTTCAACGCAAGTGTGAAACTAGCCTAAAAAGTTTTCATCAGCCTTTTATGCTCTGAAGACTCTATAATTTACAATACAAGTCAATGGGAAGGCTGAAAAAACATCCAGAAAACACCTGGGTGCCTTCCTAAGTATTCTGTCACTGTTTTTGCTAGAGATTTTTTTTATTATTGAATGGTGTTTAACTAACCTGTCCAAAAACTGTCAAAAAGCACTCTGACAATGACAAAAACACACAAATAAAATGCTAGAACGATATTTCAGGGAAAAAACACGTGCATTTCCTTAAGAGTCTTCGGGGCACTTTGCACACTACAACATCGCAGGTGCGATGTCGGTGGGGTCAAATCGATAGTGACGCACATCCGGCGTCGCTCTCGACATCGTAGTGTGTAAAGCATTTTTGATACGATTAACGAGTGCAAAAGCGCCGTAATCGTACCATCGGTGTAGCGTCGGTTATTTCCATGAATTGGGAAATACCGATGTTACGATGTTGTTCCTCGTTCCTGCGGCAGCACACATCGCTGTGTGTGAAGCCGCAGGAGCGAGGAACATCTCCAAACTGCGTCCCGGCCGGCTATGCGGAAGGAAGGAGGTGGGCGGGATGTTTACGTCCCGCTCATCTCTGCCCCTCCGCTTCTATTGGCCGCCTGCCGTGTGACGTTGCTATAACGCCGCACGACCCGCCCCCTTAGGAAGGAGGCGGTTCGTCGGCCAGAGCGACGTGGCAGGGCAGATGAGTGCATGTGAAGCTGCCGTAGCGATAATGTTCGCTACGGCAGCTATAACCATGATATCGCAGCTGCGACGGGGGCGGGGACTATCGCGCTCGGCATCGCAGCATCGGCTTGCGATGTCGTAGTGTGCAAAGTGCCCCTTCCTGTTGGAAACTCTGCAAGATGACCTACGTGAAAAAGGTGTGAACCTGAACGCATTTTAAAGGTATGCTCACACTGAGTTTTTCATCACTCCTTGAAGAGAATCTTGAAGAAAATCTCTCCAGACTAGGAACTGTTCTTTTCATTGAACACTTCAGGAAAAAATGTTTCCAAAAGTCTTCAAAACTGCTCCAGAAAATGCTTTAAGAAAAGAAAAACTCCGCCAAGAAAAAAAAAAAAACCAAACGCAGTTTCCTGAAACCATTTCTGCTTGAAAAAAAACTCATGCTTTTTTTTAACTCCTTAAAAAACTCCATATCCTCATTAAAAAGAGTGCGAGCCTCTGTGTTTATTCTCCATGCTCCGATGTGGGGGGGGGGGGGCTCAAATCAAATTGCTGAGCTCTGCAACAAAGTTTTGCTGTTGGTGGCTGCACGCTGTCACTGTCCGGGGTCTGTATTCTCCCACTGCTATAATAACAGACCGCAAACATTAGATGACAAATGAGAAAAACCTGCGAGAAATGCTTGTGGCAGATTAAGCTTTCTGTAGGGATTATCTCAGCGCAGAAATATGTGTTCTTGGTACAGACTATCGCATCATTCCATCTGAGCGCTCGAGCCAGGCAGGAAAACTAGGACTCCCTGCGGACACTCTCAGCTCTGCTGCATCCTGTGGCGGATCGTGACAAGCGTGCCACACGCAGAGCGCATCCGTCCTAATGTAACACCGGTACAGCTTCATTACTCTCCCTCTTATTTAATATACCGAGTCCAGAATTTACATTGCCCTTCACAAATTAACAAGACGTTATGAGGAAATTCATTTTCAAAGGGTCAAGTGTAAAAATCTCCACCGAATGCACCTGCTCTCAGCACAAAACTGCAGGATTGTCGCGTTTCAGGTAAACCTATCCTTGTCATGTTGTACATTCTGCAACTCAGTAGAATAAAGGCCGCTTTACACGCTGCGACATCGTTCAAGCGATCTCGTTGGGGTCACGGAATTTGTGACGCACATCCGGTCGCTTTAGCGATGTCGTTGCGTGTGACATCTATGAGCGATTTTGATTAGTCGCAAAAACGTTCAAAATCGCTAATCGGTGACATGCCCCCCTATTCTCGAATATCGCTGCTGCTCGGTGTACGATGTTGTTCGTCGCTCCTGCGGCAGCACACATCGCTGTGTGTGACACCACAGGAACGAGGAACCTCACCTTACCTGCGGCCGCCCGCAATAAAGAAGGAAGGAGGTGGGCGGGAGGTTACGTCCCTCTCATCTCCACCCCTCTGCTTCTATTGGGCGGCGGTTCAGTGACGCTGCTGTGACGCTGCTGTGACGCTGAAGAACCGCCCCCTTAGAAAGGAGGCGGTTCGCCGGTCACAGTGACGTCGGTAGGCAGGTAAGTAGTGTTACGGGTCCGCGCGATGTTGTGCGCCACGGGCAGCAATTTGCCCGTGTTGCACAACCGATGGGGGCGGGTACGCACGCTAGCGATATCGGTCCTGATATCGCACCGTGTAAAGCGGCCTTAAGGCTGTGTGCGCACGTTGCGTTTTTTCATTCATTTCTGCAGTGTTTTGAGCTGCAGCGTTTTAATGCAAATTTGCATGCGTTTTGATTTCCAGGCAGTCTATGGAAGTTTGGGCTTTCTTGTGCGCACAATGCTTTTAAAAACACAGCGTTTTAGTTGCGTAAAATTTGTCAAAAACTGCGTTTGAAGAAGCAGCATGTCAATTGTTTTTGCCATTTTGGCAGCGTTTTGGTATCATTGAAGTCAATGATAAAGATCAAAACGCATCCTAAATCAAATTTATTGCGCTTTTCATGCTTTTTTGACAAAACCAAAGCATGCGTTTTTGACATTATAGTGAGGTCACGACGTCTCCTTTCACACACATATCTTGCCCGACTATAAAAAAATAGTCAAACAATAATTTTTACGTTATTTTATACAGAAATATTAAATCACAATAATCTTTTTATTAAAATTATCCATTTTGTGTATGATTTAAAGCATGAACTTTTTTTTTGTTCCTTTTTTTCATAGTGTTTGAATGTTTAAACTTTATTTAGTAGTGTATTTGTATTGAAAACGCAGCTGACTTTAAGCACAGAAAATGCATGTAAAACACGGTCAAAACGCGGTAAAAACGCTAGAAAAATGCATGCGTATTCCCTGCATTTTTGTGGTCAAAACCAAATTTGACATTGACAAATTCTGCCAGAGGATGCGTTCATTTCTGCAAGGTCCTGGACGCAATGTGCGCACATGGCCTTAGGGTTAATTCTAGCTCACGCGTGTGTATTAAATCCATTTTATATATCTCTGCTTTATGCCAAGGGCTGAAAATAAGTCCTCATCCAACGTTGAGCGCTATACAAAGTGCACCGCTCGTTAAGGCTAAGTTCACATTTCCGCTAAAATCTATCAGTCACAATCCGCTGCTCTTGTAAACAGCGGAATCCGTTTAGCGGATTCCGCTGCTCCCATAGACTTGTATGAGCAGCGGATTGTAACTGATGATGCTGCGTTGCACCCTCCGCCCGACTGATCAGTCGTGGAACGACTGACCGCCGGGCGGGGGGAACGCAGCATGTAACGTTTTTTGAGCAGCGAGATCCGTCGGATTTCGCTGCGCATGCTCTCTGGCTCCCTGCACACGTCACCAGCTTTGGTTGGTTACCCGATATGTACCCTGGTTACGGTGCAAGGAGCCAGCGCTAAGCGGTGTAGGCCCGTAACCAAGGTAAATATCGGGTAACCAAGGTAAACATCGGGTGCTTTGCTGTTACCCAATATTTAGGCTGGTTACGTGTGCAGGGAGGCCGACACTTCCCCGCTCGGCCCCGCCCCCTCCCGCACTCCGCACATGTATGTACACACACACACACACACACACACACACCTGTCCCCAGCCATGCAGACCGCAGCACTTCCACTGACATCCTCAGCGCCTGGCCCCGCCCCCCGCTCGGCTCCGCCCCCTCCCGCACTTTGCATGTGCACACACATACATACATACATACATACATACATACATGCACATACACACACTCACTCACTCACACATACACTCACCTGTCCCCAGCCATGCAGACCGCAGCACTTCCACTGACATCCTCAGCGCCTGGCCCCGCCCCCCGCTCGGCTCTGCCCCCGAACTCCGCCCCCCGCACACAACGGAATCCGACAAAGAATTCTGTTCTTTGTCATCCGTTGTACAGCGTTGAACAGCGCATCAGTCACATGCGTCAAGCGACGCATGTGACTGATACAAATCAACGGAAATGTGAACTTAGCCTAACACATGTTGCGGATTTTACACACCGATTTCTAAGCTGAAAACCGCAGCATTTCAGCATCCAAAATTTGTGCATATTTGTGTGGAAACAATAAAAAAAAATGCAACCAAACAATGCCAGGCCATCTCTAGGGTCCCAACTGAAATAGAAGGCCAAAAGCGCCACCAAAAAGGTTCTTTCAGCAACAGATTTTCACAGGCAGTAGATTGAAAAACTGCAAGAAAAGCCATTTACTAAGTGGATTCCACACTTGAAAAAGACTAAGTTAAAACTCATCCACTTTACTTATTTGGTGTGGATTTTCCTAATCTAAAATGTGTGGCATTTTACAGTGTCAGCTAAGTGTGAACTTGGCCATCCATGTAATAGAAGTGGATAGAGCGGTGACCAAGCATGAGCACCACGACTCCATTCACACAGGAGACTTTGCCTTTCTGTTCTCGAGTTCAATGGGGTCCTACCAGTCAGACCACTTTCCTTCGCACATTTCTCCCCTACTCTGTGGATCAGTGATAAATGTATTTAGTGGATAAACCTATTAAAGCTTATATTAACCTAATCTTTCAGCTTAGGCCCGTTACACACATCTGGCATTTCGCCGGATTGCTGGATCCGGCACACTCGAGTACAGTGTAAGGCTATGTGCGCACGTTGCGTAAATACATGCAGTTACGCTGCGCTTTGTAGCGCAGCGTAACTGCATGCGTCCTGCGTCCCCTGCACAGTCTATGGAGATTGTGCAGGGGCCGTGCGCACGTGGCGTTTTAGAGCGCAGCGCTTCGGCTTCTGCCGAAGCACTGCGTTCTAAGAAGTGACAGGTCACTTCTTCCGTGCGCTTTGCCGGCAGCTCCTGCTCTGTCTATGGCAGGAGCTGCAGGCAGAGCGCATGGAATTGGCTTTTTTTTTTTTTTCACTACGGACATTTCTGCAGCGATTTAAAGCGCACATGTGCTCTTCAGATCGCTGCAGAAATTTCTGCAGTGACTGTACGCAACGTGCGCACATAGCCTAATACTGTACAATGGCATCGCAGCAACCTCCGGTCATATGCTCCGGGTACATGACAGCATGTGACCGGAGCTTGCTGCGATGCCATTGTACTGTATTACACTATACTGGAGTGTGCCGGATCCGGCAATCCCTCGAAATGCCAGATGTGTGAAACGGGCCTTATGTTTCATGACCCTCATTTTCCATCCAGTGACAGTAAGCAAATAACTTAAAAATGAAGAACTGAGACACAAACTATAACAGAAAACTAAAGTTCATTATTTTTTTTTTTTTTTGTCCAACAAGAAAACTTTGCAAATCTTTTAATGAAGGGATTTGTGTTCATTCCTTTAAAATTTAAATTACATTTTAGTGCCTTCTAAACCTTGGCTATTCCCCAGTCTATTTTCCTGCCGTCAGCTACATTGATATCAGAACGTTCTCATTTGGAGTACAGATGATAGCAGTGATGGATCAGCTCATGTCTTCTCCTCGGAGTGTTCTGCTAAGAGAAGAGTCACACGGATGAGGATCGCAACGCAAAGCTTAGACTGGCTGACAGCTTTCTTGATCTGAGCGTGACGGCATGCATTTCTATTCAGTTGTCACACTCCGGTCAGGAGAGCCACTGGCCAGTCCAAGCATTGCGTTGCGATCCTTGTCCGAGTTACATGGCCATGTGACTCTTCCCTAAGAACAACACTCTCCTCCAGCAGCTCTGCCCCAGAATTAGTGAGACACAGGCACTGAACTAACGAATCACTGCCATCACCTGTACTCCAGATGAGAATGAAGCAAGGGTTTGGAAGCCACTTACATGCATTTATACTTTTATAGAAATGAAGAAGGGAAAAAAAAAAAGTTTAGTTGCTTTTTAAGGCCTCATTTAGACGTCTGGGTTTTTTCCACGTACAAGGAAGACTGACAGATTTTTTTGAGGGGTAGGGGTCACAGTTTCATCCGAGTGTCAACAGAGTTTAGTCTGAGTGTCAGTAGTTTTTCTAGTACGTGAAAAAAAAATTCTCTTTTCCTATCCAGCAGTCGGTGAAAATCGGATCACGCTCGGATGGGATCCAAGTGCTCTCTGATTTTTTTCATGGACCCAGAGACTTGCATTGCTGATTTTGATAAAAAAAATTGCTTCTCTGTTATTTTGCACAGATTATTCAGTCCAAGGGGAAAAACAAAATGCAAGAAGAGTCCCATAGATTATGATAGGTATGACTGCTATCTGTAAATAAAATGGGAAGCACTCGTACATGAAAAACTGACGTCTGAATGAGGCCTTAGTTGTAAGACCGGCTCTTTAATGGAGCTACATAGTGGCCCTATTATTTTGCAGTGGATGTTACATAACATTGCATCAATACATATTCACACGGTGAGCTACTGATGACCAGGGAGGAGGATATCTCAGCGCCTCTCTGGTTACGCTGCTGTTATTCTTGGCTTTTACAATATATTGAGTTGCTCTAATAAACCAAGGTCTCCCAGCAGTTGGGAATAAAATAGATCTTGCCATGTCAGGTCCCAAGGGGATCTCACATCAAAGGTGCAGGAGAGCGTGCCATCGCTCACTGGATTAATATTCTGGGCTTGTTAGAATTACAATGAGCCGCGATGAATATGTGATGAGGAAATCTGATCCAGGACAATGGTCAGCACCACCACCCCTGAGCACAGAGTCCCAGGTCCTCCCTAATCTGCACATGCCATCAGCAAAGTATCTGGAGCTATTCCAAGAAGCCTCCAGTGATGATCTGATGAGCGCACAAGAAAGGATTAACCGATAATGCACCGTAATGTGGGAGTGGAGCAGATTTTAGTCTCTTAAGTGAATGTATTGTCCACTCAATAGCAAAAAGCAGAAGAAAATAGGCTTTATATGTGGCACCCCAGGGTTCAGTTGCCACAAATATACCTGTACCTGGGCAGGGAAGGATCTCCACATTAGGTAATCCCACATACAACATTTCCACTCCAAGCCTGGAGGGGGAGCTCTACAAGTCGAGTTCAGGTGAGGTCCCCTTTAAATCCAGGTTTGGAGGCGGAGTCAGAGAGACAGTTGACAGTTAGAGAAAAGGAGACTGTGCGAGCAGAGAGTGAATGAAGACATCAAAATGGAGAGGGCAGTGCTTAGCCCGCACAAGTAACTGTGTGACCGCCTGAGGGATCAAGAGTGAGGCAAAAGAGGAGTGACCGGGGAGGTGGAGCCAGACCGGTTCATCCCCAAGGAACAGCGCTGATTATCGGACACCGGCGTCCGAGATTGTGAGGGATCTAATCTGCCCAGCAATAAAGGTCGGGGGCCAGGGAGACTGCAGATCTCCTGGCCGCAGCAGCACCTGAAGGCAAAGCCGCTACACAGAGCTTAGGGACCGCAGTGAGTACAGCAGTGCCCCTTAGAGAAGCTCCCGCCGCCTGCCATACAGGTGAAGACAGTGAGAGAGGGACAAGGTATAGCTACAGGCAGCCTAGGACCAAGGAGAAACATAGCGCAGCAGGGAGGCCACACAACTGACCTGGTGCAGAGATCCTGGACTGTTCCCAGATTAACCAAGAACTGTATCATCAGAAACTGAACCCATTTTTAATAACACCTGCAAGTAAAATCTGGTCAGAGTTAATGAAATGGTGTGATATACTTTATTTCTTTCATCTGAGGAGCCATAGGCTGCTGCACTAAAGTGACAGTTGAAAAGGCTGTGAGGAAAAACCGCCATATCTGTGTACTACTAAAACTGCCCTGGGGACCCCGCTTCACCTACGGGAAGCGTAAACAACTGGCTGCCTAACCATCACCCCAGAGGTCTGACCTGCAGCCCCAGTAACCATACTGGAACCGTAGGTGGCGTCACGAAATACATTTATTTATTTATTTATTTTTTTCTTTATTATTTTTTTTTATTTTATTATTTATTGACTTTCAGCGACCACCAGGGCCATGGAACCGGGCACAGGCCCCCGTGACATAATCTCATTAACCAACACCCGGAACCGAGTACCCCACGGCCCTGGGGCGGGTCATATACATAATAGTGAAACAACACTTATGTGCACACACTTGGGATCACAACATGCATGGTCACCAAAACAGAAACCAGACTGAAATGATGACGGTTGGCGCCTATGTGACGCCCTGGACTATCAGGTTGTCACAGGGTATTGTGCAATCTGCCCTTCTGTGCAATATCCACCGCTTCCTTGGTTATGGGTCCCCAACTAAATGGTGTTGCCTACAACAGCTAATCAAAATCCTAGGTACACTCTGCACTACACCAACCAGACACACAAGTGGACGGCCTGAGTGGAATAGGGTCGCCCACTTGGGGGTTGGTAAGGGGAAGTCAGGAGTGTCAGGAGTCAGTCAGAGAAAGGGAGAGTGAAGTGTAGGAGGTGAGAGAGAGAGGAGGTCAGGAGCCGGGCTCCTTGGAAGTACTAGGTAGCAATGGTGGTCTGGGCCTAGTAGGAGCTGGACCCCCGGTCGCAGGGGATTGTGACAAGGGGCAGTTTGAGAATTGGCTTATGATACAAGTGATAGGGCACATGTATTCCTCCGGTCAGTATGATTACAGAGATACCAGATTTATTTAGAGTTTTTCAAGTTTGACAACTATCACAAAAAATAAAGTTTTTTGTATCACCAAATTTTGAAGCCTATAGGTTTTTTTAAGTTTATGCAAAGTCATGTCAGTGTTTGTTTTTAGTAAGATGAGTTGGAGTTTTTATTGGTACCATTTTGGGCCACGTAATATGTTTTGATCGCTTTCTATTCTGCTTTTTGTGAGGCAGGATCAAGAAGAAACAGCATTTCTTTATTCAAATTTATTTTTTTACACCGTTCACTGTCATAAAAGTGATTAGACAGCTTTATTCTTTGGGTCAGTATGATTACGGTGATACAACATTTATATTATATCTTTCTATGTTTAGCCACTGTTACACAATAAAAACAGTTTTATATATATATATATATATATATATATATATATATATATATATATATATATATATATATATATATATATATATATAAAATGTTTTTGCATTGCTGTATTCTGAGAGCTATAGCTTTTTTATTTTTTTACTGACGGAGCTCTATGGTGGCTTGATTTTTTGCGAGAGAGATTACATTTTTAGAGATACCATTTTTATTTACATATGACATTTTTTATTGCGTTTTATTCTACTTTTTTAAGAGCTATATGATGAAAAGACAGTTGGGAAACTCAATGGTAAGTCAATGTCATGTCAACAGGAAACAAGCCTTTTTATAAAAGATCTTCCAGAAAAATGTTCAAGTTTCCCCTTGACTTCCATTATTCTCGGTACTCAAGTTGAGCCCATTCGAGCGTCCGGCATGCTCAATTCGAGTACCGAGCCCCTGAGCATGGTAGTGCTCACTCATCACTATTCATAAGAACTCTCATTCCCAATTATTAGCCTGGGTAAAGGGCTTGCTATACTTTTGCACCCTTGCGGGCCTTCCCCTCTGTAATTGGTAATCTAAAGCCTCTCCTCTACATATTGTTCTAAAAGCTGTAGCTCGGATGTCCGGAGTGCCACAGATCACCCATGTCTGGTCTTGGTTTATAAACCCACTTCCCCCTCTTATGTTTCATTCATTCAACCTTTTTTCAGACAAAATATGTGAAAGCCGTGAAATCCAGTCCAGATCTGTCCTGATATCTGATCTATTGTTTGAAGTCAACGAGAGGCACAGCCGGAGTGGCGGGCGCACAACAGTCTAAGTAAAAACAGCACAAACTGAATAAAGAAATAAAAAGCTGCATGTGAGAATACACAAAAAAAAAAAATAATAAAAGGAATAGGAAGGCGGAGGCCCATGGACACATAAAACTGCCCAAAAAAGGAATTTAGGACTGTGTTCAATGAAAAAAAAGTAATGTAGTGACCCAACTTCTTGCTCTAGAAAGTTATATTAAAGAGGATGTCCACTACTTTTACATTGATGGCCTGCCCTTAGGATACGTCATCAATGTCTGATTGGCCGATGTCCGACACCCCATACCCCTGTCGGTCAGCTGTTCACAGTGCTGGCGTCTGGGTACTGCACATCCGCCTCCCATTGAAATCCATACAAGGTGGATGTACAGTACCCGGTAGCAGCCACTATCAGCAGATGGAGCAGCTGCGGAACTGAGCATTTCCGGCCTCCTGCTGCTGCCACTGTGACCAGGAACAGCTGATCGGAAGGGTGTGGAGTGCCGGACCCCAGCCGATCAGACATTGTTGACCTATCTTAAGGATAGGCCATCCATGTTAAAGTAGTGGACAACACCTTTAACCCTGAGGACCGTAACCAAAATCATTCTGGGCTTCCTGAATGGAATTTTAGACTTAAGGTACAGTCACACTAAGCGATGCTCCAGCGATCCCACCAGCGACCTGACCTGGCAGGGATCGCTGGAGCGTCGCTACATGGTCGCTGGTGAGCTGTCAAACAGGCAGATCTCACCAGCGACCAGTGACCCGCCCCCAGCCAGCAGCGACGCGTGGAAGTGATGCTGCGCTTGGTAACTAAAGTAAATATTGGGTAAGCCTTCGCTGGTTACCCAATATTTACCCTGGTTACCAGAGCACACCGCTTAGCGCTGGCTTCCTGCACTCCTAGCTAGAGTACACATCAGGTTAATAAGTAAACCACTGTGCTTATTTACCCGATGTGTAGTCTGGCTACTCGTGCAGGGAGCAGGGAGCCCGGCACTGGCAGCGTGAGAGCGGCGGACGCTAGTAACTAAGGTAAATATCGGGTAACCAGCGAAGCACTTCGCGGTTACCCGATGTTTACCGTGGTTACCAACGTCCGCAGAAGCCGGCTCCCTGCTCCCTGCACATTCAGTTGTTGCTCTGTCGCTGTCACACACAGCGATGTGTGCTTCACAGCGGGAGAGCAACAATAAAAAACAGTCCAGGACATTCAGCAACAACTGGCGACCTCACAGCAGGGGCCAGGTTGTTGCTGGATGTCACACACAGCAACATCGCTAGCAAGATCGCTGTTGCGTCACAAAAATCGTGCCTCAGCAGCGATGTTGCTAGCGATGTTGCTTAGTGAGACGTGGCCTTTAGAAGATGTTCATTACAATGCCTGTATGCTGTCTGTATGCAAAGCGGAAGTATAAGGACAACACGAGAACCAAAGCAAGTCAATGTGGTAGTTCACATGAATGTTTTTATTCACAGACTGGAGGTCTGTGTAATAAATCGCAGCATGCACTACTTTGATCGTATTTCAGTTCAGATTCACGTGTGATAAGTCAATGGGTGCATAAAAAAATGAATCACTTTAGGCTGCAGTATGTTCACACTAGAAAAAATATTTTTCTTAAGAAATTTCTTGAGAGTGAAGGATTAGCGCACCTGCGTTAAAAAACGCACCAATAACGCAGGTGCGTTTTGGTGCGTTTTTGATGCGTTTTTTTCAGGTTGGTCCCTGCGTTTTTTAATGCTTTTACAGCAATAAAGCACGTTGAAAATGATAAAAAAAAAAATAGATAGATAGATAATATAGATAGATAGAGGATAGATAGATGATAGATAGATATAGATAGATAATAGATAGATATTTAGGGGAATAGATAAATAGGTAGATAGATAGATAATAAAGGGATAGATAGATCGATAGATAAGATAGATAGAGGGATAGATAGATAGATAGAGATAGACAGTCATATGAAAAAGTTTGGGCACCCCTATTAATGGTAACCTTTTTTCTTTATAACAATTTGGGTTTTTGCAACAGCTATTTCAGTTTCATATATCTAATAACTGATGGACTCAGTAATATTTCTGGATTGAAATGAGGTTTATTGTACTAACAGAAAATGTGCAATCCGCATTTAACCCCTTCACCCCCGGCCACTAAAACACCCTAATGACCGGGCCATTTTTTGCAATTCTGACCAGTGTCACTTTGACAGGTTATAACTCTGGAACGCTTCAACGGATCCTGGCGATTCTGAGATTGTTTTTTCGTGACATATTGTACTTCATGTCAGTGGTAAATTTAGGCCGATATTTTTTGCGTTTATTTGTGAAAATTTAGGAAATTTTGCGAAAATTATGCAAATTTCGCAATTTTCAAACTTTGAAAATTTATGCACATAAATCTGAGAGATAGGTCACACAAAATAATGAATAAATAAACTTTCCCACTTGTCTACTTTCCATCAGCGCAATTTTCGAAACAAATTCTTTTTTCGTTAGGAAGTTAGAAGGGGTCAAAGGTCATCAGCAATTTCTCATTTTTGCAACAAAATTTACAAAAGAATTTTTTTTAGGGATCACATCACATTTGAAGTGACTTTGAGAGGCCGAGGTGACAGAAAATACCCAAAAGTGACCCTATTCTAAAAACTGCACCCCTCACACTGCTCAAAACCACATCCAAGAAGTTTATTAACCCTTTAGGTGCTTCACAGGAACCAAAGCAATGTGGAAGGAAAAAATGAAAATTTTACTTTTTAACACAAAAATGTTACTTTAGCCATAAAATTTTCATTTTTACAAGGGAGAAAAGAGAAAGTGCACCCTACAATTTATTGTGCATTTTCTCCTGAGTACGCTGATACCCCATATCTGGTAAAAATCAATTGTTTGGGCGCATGGCAGAGGTCGAAAGGGAAGGAGCGCCATTTGAATTTTTGAACACAAAATTAGCTGCACTCATTAGTGGACGTCATGTCGGGTTTGAAGACCCCCTGAGGTGCCTAAACAATGGAGCTCCCCCACAAGTGACCCCATTTTGGAAACTAGAGCCCTCAAATAATTTTTCTAGATGTTTGGTAAGCACTTTGAACACCTGGGGGCTTCACAGAACTTTATATCGTTGAGCCGTGAAAAGAAAACATTTTTTTTTTACCACAAAACGGTTGCTTCAACTAGGAAGCTTTTTTTTTCACAAGGGTAATCAGGAAAAAATGCACCATAAAATGTATTGTGCATTTTCTCCTGAGTACGCAGATACCTCATATCTGGTGGAAATCAAATGTTTGGACACACGGCAGAGCTCGGAAGGCAAGGAGCACCATTTGAATTTTTGAGTGCAAAATTAGCTGCACTCATTAGCGGACGCCATGTCGGGTTTGAAGATCCCCTGAGGTGCCTAAACAATGGAGCTCCCCCACAAGTGACCCCATTTTGGAAACTAGAGCCCTCAAATAATTTTTCTAGATGTTTGATGTGCACTTTGAACCCCTGGGGGCTTCACAGAAGTTTATAACATTGAGCCGTGAAAAGAAGAAAAATTTTTTTTACCACAAAACGGTTGCTTCAACTAGGTAGCTTTTTTTTTCACAAGGGTATCAGGAAAAAATTCACCATGAAATTTATAGTGCATTTTTTCCTGAGTACGGCGATACCTCATATGTGGTGGAAAGTAATTGTTTGGGTGCCGAAGAGAAGGAACGCCATTTGACAGCAAAATTGGTTGGAATCATTAGCGGACGCCATGTCACGTTTGGAGACCCCCTATGGTGCCAAAACAGTGGAGCTCCCCCACAAGTGACCCCATTTTGGAAACTAGACCCCTCAAGGAGTTTATCTAGATGTTTAGCAAGCCCCAAGGGCTCCACAGAAGTTGATAATGTTGAGCCAGGAATACAATTTTTTTTTTCACCACAAAACTGTCACTTGAACCAGGTAGCTTTTTTTTCCACAAGGGTATCAGGAAAAATTGCACCATAAAGCGTATTGTGCAATTTCTCCTGAGTACGCAGATACCTCATATGTGGTGGAAAGTAATTGTTTGGGCGCATGGCAGGACTCAGAAGAGAAGGAACGCCATTTGACAGCAAAATTGGTTGGAATCATTAGTGGACGCCATGTCACGTTTGGAGACCCTCTATGGTGCCTAAACAGTGGAGCTCCCCCACAAATTACCCCATTTTGGAACTAGACCCCCTCAAGGAATTTATCTAGATATTTGGTGAGCCCCTTTTACCCCCAGGGGCTCCACAGATAATGATAACGTTGAACCATGAATTTTTTTTTTTTTTTTTTTTTTAACCACAATTTTTTTGCATCAATCAGGTAGTTTGTTTTTTTTTTTACAACGGTATCAGGAAAAATTGCGCCATAAAACGTATTGTGCAATTTTTCCTGAGTACGCAGATACCTCGTATGTGGTGGAAAGTAATTGTTTGGGCGCATGGCAGGGCTCAGAAGAGAAGGAACGCCATTTGACTTTTGAAACGCACAGACGCGGTTCACTGATCGGCCGCTGCAGGACGCAGTGACGGATGCGATACAAAAAGCGTCAGGGATACGGAAAAAAAGTCACGCCAAAAATTGACCATGGATGCAGATACGTTATGTGCATCCCTGATCAGCACTTGGTGGGACACACGAACGGATGCGATACAAAAAGCGTCGCAGATACGGAAAAAAGTCACGCCAAAAATTGAGCAGGCATGCCGATCCGTTATGTGCATCCCTGATCAGCGCTCGGCGGGACGCACTGACGGATGCGATACAAAAAGCGTCGCGAATACGGAAAAAAGTCACGCCAAAAATTGAGCAGGGATGCCGATCCGTTATGTGCATCCCTGATCAGCACTCGGCGGGACGCACGGACGGATGCGATACAAAAAGCGTTGCGAATACGGAAAAAAGTCACGCTAAAAATTGAGCAGGGATGCCGATCTGTTATGTGCATCCTTGATCAGCGCTTGGTGGGACGCACGAACGGATGCGATACAAAAAGTGTCATGGATACGGAAAAAAAGTCACGCCAAAAATTGACCATGGATGCAGATACGTTATGTGCATCCCTGATCAGCACTTGGCGGGAAGCACGGACGGATGCGATACAAAAAGTGTCGCGAATACGGAAAAAAGTCACGCCAAAAATTGAGCAGGGATGCCGATCTGTTATGTGCATCCCTGATCAGCGCTTGGCGGGACGCACGGACGGATGGGATACAAAAAGCGTCGGGGATACGGAAAAAAGTCACGCCAAAAATTGAGCAGGGATGCAGATACGTTATGTGCATCCCTGATCAGCGCTTGGCGGGACACACGGACAGATGCGATACAAATAGCGTCAGGGATACGGAAAAAAAAAGTCACGCCAAAAATTGAGCAGGGATGCAGATACGTTATCTGCATCCCTGATCAGCGCTCGGCGGGACGCACGGACGGATGAGGTGTAAAAATGGACAGGGGATACAGAAGAAAAAAAAAAAGTTATACTCACAGTACCCAGAGGATTACTGACCAGAAGAGCTGCAGGAGGAACAGATGGCAGAGAGATGGACAGCTTTACAGGAGCAGCAGGCAGGACGTTGGGCAGATCAGCAGAATGCCCAGGAAGGACCCAGCGATGGAGGCAGATGTGATCGGGTCAGTTAAGACCTCGGACGACCCGGTGAAGACAGGTAAGAGAGCAGAGGGGGAGAGCAGAGGGGGAGGGGGGGGAGCAGAGGGGGAGAGCAGAGGGGGAGGGGGGCGAGTGCAGAGGGGGAGGGGGGAGAGCAGAGGGGGAGACAGGAGAGGGAGCTGCAGAAGCAGAAAAGAGATAATGGGGGAGGCAGTCAGATCGCGGGGGGAGCAGATCGGGATGGGGGGCAGATCGGGGCGTGGGGGGGGCAGATCGCAGGGGGGTACGGGCAGGGGCCATCACGGGAGCACGCAGGGGGCACCACGGGAGCGCGCACGGGCTGCAAGGTGAGCACAGTACTCATGTGTACTCATACTCAGCTACGGCGGCGGCGGCAGCAGCAGCGGTGGCGTGGTACCACAAGTACCAACCACTGCACGCTGCAGACATGTTGGGGGAGGGCTCGCAGGCCAGCACAGGCCTGGGGAGGGCGGCCACCGGCAGATCAGACCGCCCCACTGCACACTGATTGGAGCGATTGCGCGTCATAGCACGATCGCTCCAATCAGTGCTGCAGGGGCTGGGGGCGACATTTTAGAGCTCCGGCTATGATTTGTTGAAGCTGCTAGAGCCGATCATAGCCGGATCTCACAGTATTGCAGTAATTCTGGCATTATTTTTGCCGAAATTAGTGCGAAAGATGTGGTTTGCGGTTCAGATTTGAACAGCCAATCACATCAATCGTCGATAGGGGGTGGCGATGCCACCCCCCTGGGGTCAAGCAAAGGTCCCCTGCTGTAAAAAACAGCAGGGGACATCATTTGAAAGCCGTTGCTATGGCCACGGCAATCAAATGAAGTTTAGGCCGTAAAATTACGTCCCTGGTCGTTAAGTCACGTTAAAATAGGACGTAATTTTACTGCCCGCGGTCGTGAAGGGGTTAAACAAAATTTGACCGATGCAAAAGTATGGGCACCCTTATCAATTTCTTGATTTGAACACTCCTAACTACTTTTTACTGACTTACTAAAGCACTAAATTGGTTTTGTAACCTCATTGAGCTGTGAACTTCATAGGCAGGTGTATCCAATCATGAGAAAAGGTATTTAAGGTGGCCGCTTGTAAGTTGTTCTCCTATTTGAATCTCCTATGAAGAGTGGCATCATGGGCTCCTCAAAACAACTCTCAAATGATCTGAAAACAAAGATTATTCAACATAGTTGTTCAGGGGAAGGATACAAAAAGTTGTCTCAGAGATTTAAACTGTCAGTTTCCACTGTGAGGAACATAGTAAGGAAATGGAAGAACAGAGGTACAGTTCTTGTTAAGCCCAGAAGTGGCAGGCCAAAAAAAATATCAAAAAGACAGAGAAGAAGAATGGTGAGAACAGTCAAGGACAATCCACAGACCACCTCCAAAGACCTGCAGCATCATCTTGCTGCAGATGGTGTCAATGTGCATCGGTCAACAATACAGCGCACATTGCACAAGAAGAAGCTGTATGGGAGAGTGATGTGAAAGAAGCCGTTTCTGCAAGAACGCCACAAACAGTCGCCTGAGGTATGCAAAAGCACATTGGGACAAGCCAGTTACATTTTGGAAGAAGGTCCTGTGGACTGATGAAACAAAGATTGAGTTGTTTGGTCATACAAAAAGGCGTTATGCATGGAGGCAAAAAAACACGGCATTCCAAGAAAAGCACTTGCTACCCACAGTAAAATTTGGTGGAGGTTCCATCATGCTTTGGGGCTGTGTGGCCAATGCCGGCACCAGGAATCTTGTTAAAGTTGAGGGTCGCATGGATTCAACTCAGGATCAGCAGATTCTTGACAATAATGTGCAAGAATCAGTGACAAAGTTGAAGTTAGGCAGGGGATGGATATTTCAGCAAGACAATGATCCAAAACACTGCTCCAAATTTACTCAGGCATTCATGCAGAGGAACAATTACAATGTTCTGGAATGGCCATCCCAGTCCCCAGACCTAAATATCATTGAAAATCTGTGGGATGATTTGAAGCGTGCTGTCCATGCTCGGCGACCATCAAACTTAACTGAACTGGAATTGTTTTGTAAACAGGAATGGTCAAATATACCTTCATCCAGGATCCAGGAACTCATTAAAAGCTACAGGAAGCGACTAGAGGCTGTGATTTTTGCAAAAGGAGGATCTACAAAATATTAATGTCACTTTTATATTGAGGTGCCCATACTTTTGCACCGGTCAAATTTTGTTTAAATGCGTATTGCACATTTTCTGTTAGTACAATAAACCTCATTTCAATCCAGAAATATTACTCAGTCCATCAGTTATTAGATATATGAAACTGAAATAGCTGTTGTAAAAACCCAAATTGTTATAAAGAAAAAAGGATAACATTAATAGGGGTGCCCAAACTTTTTCATATGACTGTAGATAGATAGATGGTAGATAGATATTTAGGGGAATAGATAGATAGGTAGATAGATAGATAGATAATAGAGGGATAGATAGATAGATAATATAGATAGATAGATAAGATAGATAGATAGATAGATAATAGAGGGATAGATATTCCAGCTTTATTTATGATGTTTGTTTTCCCCCCATCCCCCACACACACTGCACTTCTCGCGGCCGGTAATGTGTTCCCATCACCGACCGTGAGAAATGACCTGTAATTACCCCTGCAGCCTCGCTGTCAGGGAGCGCCCCATTCAGCACTCGCTCACTGAACGAGGCTGCGTGGAGAACTGTCAGACGCGGCTGGAGAAGTGCTGGAAGTGCCGCGGAACATCGCTGTGGATTACGACGGAGCTGTGTTCGGGGGGTTTAATAAAGTGGAGAAAGAGGGGGCTTTTTGTCTTTTATTCAAAATAAAGGATTTTTTGGTGTGTGTGTGAGTGTTTTTTTACTTTACTTACAGATTAGTGACGGCGTGTCATAGACGCTGCCATTACTAATCTTGGACTTAGTGGGCAGCTATTGGTTGCCATTAACTCCATATTACCTTGATTGCCACCGCATCACGGCAACAGGAAGAGCCGGGGACACTCCGGTACTGTCGCATAATGGATGTGAAAGTCCCGGGACAGCTGCGGGCTGATATTCTCGGCTGCGGGAGGGGGGGGGCATTAACCATGGCCCTCGCCCTCCCCAGCCTGAGAATACCGGGCTGCCGCTGTGTGTTTACCTGGCTGGACGGTAAAAATACAGCGGAGCCCACGTTTTGTTTTTTTTTTTATATGTACGTTTGATTTGTATATGTGTGTGCATTATATATGTATGTGTCTGTGTGTGAGTGTGAGATCTCTACTTTCTGCCAACACTGAAAATGGAGGAACTTCCTCTTCCTCTCCTAGTGACATCACTTCCCTGCAAAACGCAGGGCAGGGATGTACACTATGTTACGGAAAACGCGAAATAACGCAGGAATAACGCACCTAACTTGCTACCTGCGTTATTCCCTGCGCTATTTCATGATTATATTACAGTCAATGGGGTGAAATAACGCAGTTAGCTGCAGAAATGAAGTGACATGCTCATTCTTTTTCTTAAGAAAATCTACTGAAAGAGTTTTCTTAAGAAAAAAACGCAGTGTGTGCACAACTATTTTTTTTTCCCATAGGTTTTGCTGGGGAATGTCTGCAGAAAGGTTACAAGAATTTCTCAAGAAATATCTGCAGCAAAAACGCAGTGTGTGAACATAGCCTAAAGATTACCATCAGTATGTCATACTTTTTCACGATTCATTGCAATTGATAAGATAGAAAATTATTTGTCCTTTAATATTTATTCAATTAGTCATGTAAAAAGTATATGACATACAAATTTACAAAATGGATATACGGACACAAAAAGGTGTAAAACCGGAATTTTTTTCTGGATAAAAAAAAAGGATGATTTTGCACCTCGCCTTACATTGTCAGGGCTGTAAGAGAAGAGGATGTCAATACATTTAGATGCCACTCTGGATGCGTAGAAAGCTCTTCGTGAGCACAGAAATGAGGTTGTTAGGTAGACCATGATACAGTGCATCTGTCAAATGTCCCATATCTCAAGTGTCAGAGATTACACAGACTGCGATGTTACATACTCCAGAGCCAGTATCCAAGTGTCTGGTCCCTAATCCATCTGGTCTATGAGCTTTCTTAAAGAATTATACAACAAAGTTGGAACTTGCCAAACCCTTTCATCATCAGGTTTCCTGCACAGCTGTGAGTGAGCAGAGCATGCAATAAACAACTGCTCAAAATCACTGTAGTCCTGCTCCATCCACCAGCTGAGGGACCTGGGTCACCTAAAATAAAGGGCAACATCACAATGCCCTGCTCTGTCCACTCACTGAGGGGCCTGGTTCACCGAAAATAAAGGGCAACATCACAATGCCCTGCTCCGTTGAGCCACTGAGGGGCCTGGGTCATCTAAAAATAAAGGGCAACATCATAATGCCCTGCTCCGTCCACCCGCTGAAGGGCCTGGGTCACCAAAAATAAAGGGCAACATTACAATTCCCTGCTCCGTCCACCCGCTGAAGGGCCTGAGTCACCAAAAATAAAGGGCAACATCACAATGCCCTGCTCCGTCCACCAGTTGAGGTGCCTGGGTCACTGAAAATAAAGAGCAACATTACAATGCCCTGCTCCATCCACAAGCTATTGGGCCTGGGTCATCAAAAATAAAGGGCAACATCACAATGCCCTGCTCCGTCCACCCGCTGAGGGGCCTGGTTCACCGAAAATAAAGGGCAACATCATAATGCCCTGCTCCGTCCACCCGCTGAGGGGCCTGGTTCACCGAAAATAAAGGGCAACATCACAATGCCCTGCTTCGTTCACCTGCTGAGGGGTCTGAGTCACTGAAAATAAAGGGCAACATCACAATGCCCTCCTTCATCCACCAGCTGAGGGGCCTGGATCACTGAAAATAAAGGGCAACATCACAATGCCCTGCTCCGTCCACCATCTGAGGGTCCTGGGTCACCAAAAATAAAAAGGCAACATGACAATGCCCTCTTTCATCCACCAGCTGAGGGGCCTGTGTTACGCGGAGGGGATGATTGGAGCAAAACTTATAATAGCCCAATCGTCACCCGAGGTCCTCCGGACAGATGACAAAGCCACTAGGAGACAGGTTTTCGGACGCAACAACTTCAGAGAGATATAAACAGAAATGGACAGTGGTGCTGGTGGCACACCACCGCATACAACACGTCCCTGTTAGCTGCACAGGGGACGTAGGATCGGCCACATGCGTGGAGGTACAACAAGACTGGGAAGGTGCAACACGTCCTGTTAGCTTTACAGGAGATGCAGGATTGGCCACGTGCGTAGAGGCAAGACAGGACTACAGAGGCAGCACAGTTAGCATCACTGGGGCACCAGTGGAAGGATAGGACAGGAGCTGACCCTAGGTGTGCTGAGCCACGGGTGTCTTGGTGCGACAAGCACCGATCGCCTTTCGTTCTAGCATACACACACACACACACACACACACACACACTAGCCTGCCACAAGCACTGCAGACGGTATAGGTATTGGCGCAATGGACGCTCACAGCTGAGTGTGCTGACTGAGCCACACACAGTAGTAAATGACGCTCACACACCGATGGACGTGGCCCAGGTTCTCTTAAAGTCTAAGCCCTGTCCCAAGCTGGACACCAGATGGTAATGGCGCCGGCTGCGGCCATACAACGGCCGCCACGTCACCGCTGACGTCATTGACGGCCAATCAGCGTCCGTCATTTCATCGGTGACGCACGCGACCACCAATCAGCGCCGGCCGCGTCATTGGTGATGTCACGCGCATGCGCAGTAGCGGGAATCCCACACTTACAGCATGCGCGGTAGGGCAAAACAGGGACTTAGACTCAGGATGGTTCAAGACCCTGGATACCTGATGCCTCTCAGGCACATGCTAGGAGCAACGGACAGGTGGCACTGCGCAGACAGTGGACCCCAGTGCAGGAGATAACGACAGGACAGGGGCAGTTCGAGGCTCAGAGGAACCCTGAACTGTAACAGCCTGGGTCATCGAAAATAATGGACAACATCACTGTGCCCTGCTCCGTCCACCACCTGAGGGGCCGGGGTCACCGAAAATACTATTGCAATACCAAGACAGGTTATTAAACTTGGGGTTAGTTAGTTAGGAAAAACAAAGGCTTAGGGGGATCTAATCACAATGTATAAATATATGAGGGGACAGTACAGAGACCTTTCCAAAGATCTCTTTACACCTAGGCCTGCGACTGGAACAGGGGGCATCCGCTAAGTCTTGAGGAAAGAATGTTTAATCATAATCACAGATGAGGATTCTTTACTGTACGAGCAGTGAGACTATGGAGCTCTCTGCCGTATGATGTTGTAATGAGGGATTCACTAGTAAAATTTAAGCAGAGCCTGAACGCATTTCTTGAAAAATATAATATTACCAGTTATGTATATTAGATTTTATGACAGGGTGTTGATCCAGGGAACTAGTCTGATTGCCGTATGTGGAGTCAGGAAGGAATTTTTTTCCCCATTGGAGCTTACTTGACACATTGGGGTTTTTTTGCCTTCCTCTGGATCAACAAGTTAGGCTACAGGTTGAACTAGATAGACTAAGGGGCACTTTGCACACTGCGACATCGCAGGTGCGATGTCGGTGGGGTCAAATTGAAAATGACGCACTTCCGGCATCGCATGCGACATCGCAGTGTGTAAAGGCTGGATGATACGATTAACTAGCGCAAAAGCGTCGTAATCGTATCATCGGTACAGCGTCGGCGTAATCCATAATTACGCTGACGCAATGGTCCGATGTTGTTTCTCGCTCCTGCGGCAGCACACATCGCTGTGTGTGAAGTCGCAGGAGCGAGGAACGTCTCCTACCGGCCTCACTGCGGCTTCCGTAGGATATGCGGAAGGAAGGAGGTGGGCAGGATGTTTACATCCTGCTCATCTCCGCCCCTCCGCTCTGATTGGCCACCTGCCGTGTGACGTCGCAGTGACGCCGCACGACCCGCCCCCTTAACTAGGAGGCGGGTCGCCGGCCACAGGGACGTCGCACGGCAGGTGAGTGTGTGTGTGAAGCTGGCGTAGCGATAACTTTCGCTACGCCAGCTATCACCACATATCGCTGCTGCGACGGGGGCGGGCACTATCGCACTCGGCATCGCAGCATCGGCCTGCGATGTCGTAGTGTGCAAAGCCCGCCTTAGAGTCTCCCTTCAACCTTAAAAACTATGAAACTATTCGCTACTTGCACGAAAAGTACAGCTTTTGGGTTACTCACTACTTAGCGAGTATTTCCCATTGACTTTCATTGTGTCCGCTACTTGTAACGAATATGCGAGTAGTGGACAGTACTCGCTAACAGCATAGCGAGTACGAATAGTCAACTACTCGCTCAACACTAATCACCTGTTTAGATTGGCCGAGCACACCCTCTTAAAAATTACCACACCAGAGATATGAGCATTTTGGTCGTTCATCATATGTGTGCTAGCCTATTAATTTAAGACTTGTGGAAAATCGGGAATGTGCGTTGCTTGTTTCTTGATATCAGTCCCTCCACATGTGCCTTAACTGAAGGACCCAATCAGCTTTGTTATTGACAGGTGGGTTTTCACAATTTGATCAAATATTTAATCTTTGCATATATATTAGTAGGTTTAGAGTGGTCTTCCACATTTTTGTGTTTGCTTTTACATTACTAGCACAATAACTTGCACCTTCCTTTTGTTATGACTTGCAGATTTATTTAATTTGTTGAATTGTACAAGATGTAGTGATTTCTTGAAGGGAATCTGTCACCAGGTTTTTGCCACCTATTGTGAGAGCAGCATAATGTAGGGGTAGAGATCCTGATTCCAGCGATGTGTCACTTACTGGGCTGCTTAGTGTAGTTTTGATAAAATCACTGTATAATCAGCAGGAGATTATCAATACAGGACTACTTGGCCTGCTGCCAGGTAGTCCAGCAGATTCATGAGATCTGTATAACTGCTAGATCTGCAGCAGAGAGAACATTGAGTTTATCAAAATGACAGTAAACAGCTCAGTAAGTGACAACGCTGGAATCAGGATCTCTACCCTTACATTATGCTGCTCTCAGATGGGGGAGCAAAGACCCTGTTGATACTCTCTGCCTTACACATGGAAACAGATTACATTCCATACAGTCCACGTCCACTCAATAAGAACACAAACATACAGGAATCGGAAAAGTGTATTAATGCCTGACCCTCAGACATGCACACAGCATAAGTAAACAACAGCCAAAAGTCCAATCACGCGAAGAAAGGCGAGATGACAGCCAGACCACGATGCAAGGAAGATGTTTAACTCCTCCGATCCCACTCCTGGACACTGTCAAATTTGTGTGATTTGTTTCCACCAAATTACAGTTTGTATACAAGGTGCAGGTTACACGCACCATTATGTACTTCATGGTATAGGACATTTTGATATTCCAGGATGAGACAAATCATTCCATCTTCGAGTAATAGGAAGATCATAGTGATGTCTTCAGACAGACATCTCAACGTGTAAAGCCTCGTGCACACTACGAGAATTTGGTATTTTTTTAACCTCAGTATTGGTAAGACAAAACCAGGAGTGGCACAATCAGAAGAAAAGTATAATAGAAACACGAACACCACTTCTGTATTTATTACCCACTCCTGGTTTTGGCTACAAATACTGAGGTAAAAACTCATCAAATGCTCAACGTGTGCACGTGGCCTAAGTGTAGGCATCAAAGGGTATGTGGGCAAGGCTTCTTTTAGTTCACGTGCACACATTGAATATTTGATGAGTTTTTTACCTCAGTATATGTAAGACAAAACCAGGAGTTGGTAATAATTCAGAAATGGTGCTCGTGTTTCTATTATATTTTTCACGTGCTTGTTCCACTCCTGGTTTTGTATTACAAATACTGAGGTAAAAAAACTCATCAAATACTCAATGTGTGTGTCGCGGGCGGAGGAGGGGACGCTGTGCTCACCCACTGCTCGGGTCCGGCCGCTGCTGCTCGGTGGTGGCTCGAGCGGTGGGCCGGATCCCGGGGACTTGAGCGGCGTTCCTCGCCCGTGAGTGAAAGGGGGTGGTTTAGTTTAGGGATATTGTCCGTGACGCCACCCACGGTTGTGGTGAGGATGTGACACCACCGCTGCTCTGGACGGGGATCCCGGGAGCGATGACAGGGAGCAGCTTGGATGTTATTTTCTCCCCTCCGTGGGTAGGGGGGTTGGTTGTCCCGGGGCCCAGGGAGGGATGGCAGGCGTGTTACGGGGCCTGGTGAGGTGCAGGGTCGCGGGGGCAGCGCGGTGCCGCACGGCACGGTGGTACTCACTCAGCCAGTAATTTACACGGAGTCTCTGGTCAAACAAATGGCTGGATGGACGGGTCCCAGAGACGACTGCGGTGTTTTTCCCCTGACCCCAGGTTGGTAGTGTAAGTCCTTTCCTTCACCTTCGTGTACGCTCCTCCTGTGCTCCGGTTTCCAGCTGGCTCCCCGGTTCGGTACCGGACGGGCCACTACCCTGTCCCAGCTACCTACGGTTCCACCAAGACTGTCTTCCCGGCTCCTGCAGACGGCCACTACCGTCTGTCTCACTGGCTACACGAGGGGCCTAGGCTCCAACCTAGGCCCCAGTCTGCGTCTGCCTCTCTGCAACCCTCCTCTCTCTTCCTCTGCCTGGACTTGTCTGAGCTGGTTTTTGCCTCAGGCCAGCTAGACTCCTCGGTGGGCGTGCCTATCTGCCTGACTCCGCCCACCTGGTGTGTCTGTCTGAACCTGAGGGAGGAAATCAGGTCTCACTGGGGATGACTGCTGTGAACTGCTGGGGGTGGGGGTGTGTGTGTGTTGTTACCTGTGGCCCCTGGCTTGTCCAGGGCGCCACATGTGCACATGGCCTTAGATGACAATATAGTTTTTCAAGTAAAAGACACCAGATAAATGTCAACTGTGTGTCTTTTTTGGTATCTCTTCGGCCATTTTTTTTTAGGAACGGCTTTCCTTTTTACTTTTATGAAGAGAATATGAAGCGGCTGCCACAAGGATGTTTAGGTCACTTCTTTTAACTGCTCTGTGGCTTTGGAAATGTGAAGCGGCTACGAGAATCTCAAAAAACAAAACAAAACTTGACCATAAAAAACTTCTCATCTCTTCGTGTTTCAACAGAATCTCAAAAAGCCTGAACATATGCACAAGTCGTTTTTACATTGCAGAGCATACGTTCACTCCTTTTAGTGCTTTTTAAAGCGGGTTGTATAGTGAACACGCCTGAAAAAGAAGCAGTGTGCGCATACTATGACTGGAGGAGCACTTTTGGTGTGGCGCACACCACTCAGAAGAGCCAAAGTTATATAGTTGGGTGTCTTACTGAATTTGGTGCCTTCTACTCTAGCAAGATTGGTTTAACACAAACATGTGCTATGTCAGTCTTGAAGAATCAGCTAAGTCCTGAGTATTTGTGCTGAGTTTTTGGAGCATAAACGGAGCAGTTTTTGAGGTATTTAGATATTTTTTTAGTCGAATTTGACAAGTTTCAGCTCAGTTTCTGCTATAAAAACTTCTCAAAAAGACTAATACAGCACAAAATCTAGCTTGCTCAACAGATTTTTTGGAGAGTTTTTGAAAACCTGACCAAGGAAGGAAAAACAGAAATGAAGGGTCATTTATTCCAGGTGGATCCCTAAGCACGGCCGCTCCAAACTTGACATTGTAAAAAGCTGGAAAGGAAAGCACTGCATGGATGAAAAATAAATTCAAGAGCCTTTTCAAAAGTTTCAGGAAAAAAATCCTTCAAAAGCAACAACAAAAATGTGTGTGTATTTCAGTGGCATGTCAGTGTTTTACTGAATGCACCCTGACTGCTGTGCCCGGGTAGTAAGGGGTTAAGTTCCCCTCTCATGTCCGATTCTCCTTCCTCCCCTTCCAAGGGTTTTATCCAATGGGAATGTTCCCATGATCCCTCTCTTTCCCCTATAAATATTACCTCTTTTCCTGGTTCCGGTCTCTCCTCACCTTGTGAGATCCGGACGGTGCTGTAAGTAGCGTTCCCGGTGAGAGATGGCCGAAATGCTGGACCAGGCTGTCAGGGACAGAATCAGGAGGGAGGGAGACGTGTGGCTTGCTGCTATATTGGGTGAGCAGCGTTCCCCTCCCCCTGAGGCTCAACTGCAGGCTCCGGTCGGCAGGCGGCCTGCTCGTACAATCCGCCCTCCGGAGCGTCTCAGTCCTGCATGTAATTCCCCTCTGCGCATGCGCGCGGGGCGCTCGCGCGCCCGGCGTGCACGCGACCCTCGTGCACGCCGGGCGCGCGCGAACCGCCCTGTAACGCCCCCACGCCCGCCCCCAACAGTGAACGCGGCGGCCGCAAGCCTCTCATGCCCCTCAGGCAAAGCGGCGCCGCTTGAAACAATAAACGCCATCCCTGCGCGCCAAAACACACGTGGACCACCAGCCCTGCTACAGCAGCTTGCCCCTCCTTTCTTGATAGCGCCCGCACCTTATCTGATGGGAGGTAATCATAGCCGCAGCTCCTCATCGGCTGAGAAGCCTGCTGATAGTCTGCAGCCCCCACCATCTAATGTGTTACCTTCCCTGTCACACTGCATTGCTTCAGAAGTGTGCAGGGTGGGGGCTGCTGCTCCCTCCAACGTTTTCATACCTCCCCAAATGTCTCAACAGTCCATGAACCCGAGGGGGGAATGGATTTGCCACCTGACGCAGCTGCAGTGATGGCCTTACCTCCTGCGGCTGCTGCGGTGATGGCTTTGCCTCCTGCGGCAGCGGTAGTGACGGCTGTGCCTCCTGCAGCTACTGGAGTGATGGCCTTGCCTCTTGCAGCTCATGTGGGTATGGCTTTGCCTCCTGTGGCTCCGCAGGTGCTGCCGTTCCAAACGGCTGCGCCTCCGGCGATGGCATTGTCAGCAGCAGTACAACCGGCGATGGCTGTGCCCCCTGAGCTACAGAACCTACCACAGGTCCTCCCTGTTCAGGATGCAGCGGGTGCTGGAAGCACGGCCCACGGTAGGCAACGCCGCGGGCGCGGAAACCGCTCCGCTGCCTCCGACTCCTCGCGTTCTCGCAGCCCATATAGGCGTAGGCGATACAGTAGGGACCGCAGTCGCCGCTCAGCCTATTCTGAGCGACGGTCACGTTCATCTCGGAGAAGCCGTAGGTCTCACTCATCAAGATGGCGTTCACCATCAACCACGGCTGAGTCATCCGGCGACTCCATGACGTCCAGCAGGCACTCTCGTCGCACATCACGCCGCCAGAGAGATGCCGAACCCTATTTGGTTCAACCGCATGCTGCCGACTCGGTAGCGGCTCCACACGTATCGGTGAATCCCACAGATGCTCCAGCGGTCGGTGAGTACAACTATTCTGGGGCTTGGGGAGGTGCTGATAATACAGCTATGTCTTTAAAAGCTCTGCTAGCTCATTTAAATACCCCGGGTAATAAAATACTGGTTAACCCCCTATTACTTGGAAATCAGCCCGAGAAGAGATTTCAGCCTCCTCCTCGGGCTGATATACATAAGGACACGTTCTTTTGTGGTATGTCCCCTTTGGGCTCTCACCTTGACCCAGAGACGGTTACCAAAATATGGGCTAATGATTACATAGACATTTGGTCGCTGGTTTCAACTGACCAATTTACGGTTGACAAAGAGAGGCGTTCTGCTGAACGCCCTTTTGACAAAAAACCCAGGGTCGCAAAAACTATCAATAACTGGCTGCAAGCCTTTTTTGTATTAGGAGGTGTTATGGGTCAGAAACACCCCGAACGCTGTTCTGAACTTTTTATATATGTTGATTCCATCTATAACGCATACAAAGCGCACGGCGGATCTGCGTGGTGGCGTTATGATGAGGATTTCAGGCGTCGTTTAGCTCTACAACCTCACTTAGGGTGGGGGGTGAAAGCTGATTCCTGGTTGCGCCTCATGATGACTCCTAAAGCCCCCTTTCATGCCGCGGCCCCTGGCAACTCCGCCGGTTCCAGTTCAGTGGCCGTGCGTAGACCCGGCACATGTTGGCAATTCAACGAAGGGCACTACCGATTCTTTGGTCTTTGCAGGTATAAGCATGAATGTTCTACTTGCAGAGGCTCCCACGCAGCGGCCAAATGCTCCCGCCCTTCTGCGAAATTGCCAACAAAGCCGTCAAACCCACCTGAAAATCGAGACGCCGGTGAGCGTAGTCGAGATGGGGCTGTGGCTCGACCGGTACCCCAATAAGGACGCGGCGGCGCAGCTGCGCTTCGGCTTCACTTTTGGTTTCTTTATACCTTTTAAACTTAACAGACACCCCCTTTTTGCCCGTAATCTAAAGTCTGCGACGGAACTTCACGAGGTTTTACTTGATAAAATAAACAGCGAGTTAGATAAAGGCAGATTAAAGGGACCCTTTGATTTTATACCTTTTTACAACTTACGGGTGTCCCCGCTGGGGGTCGTTCCGAAGAAGGAGCCTGGGAAATTTCGTTTAATTCATCACCTTTCTCACCCGAAAGGTTTGTCCGTCAATGATGGTATACCCGAGTCGGATGCGTCAGTCACGTACGTCTCTTTTGACAAAGCTGTTGCGTTAGTTAGGCAAGCGGGACCTGGGGCTTTGATGGCCAAGTCAGATATTGAGTCGGCTTTCCGCCTTCTTCCGGTCCACCCGGATTGCTACCATCTGTTGGGATGTTTCGTAGATGTTTTTTATTATTACGATACATGCCTTCCCATGGGTTGCTCAATCTCTTGCTCCTATTTTGAGCTATTCAGTTCTTTCTTAGAATGGGTCATGAAGGTTGAATCTGGTTCCCAATCTATTATTCATTATCTTGACGACTTCCTTTTTGTTGGCCCTCAAGATTCCACCCATTGCCAGCTTCTATTGGATACATTTTGCAGTTTGATGTCCAGATTTGGTGTTCCTTTGTCGAAGGACAAAACAGTCGGCCCCTCCCAGGTTCTTTCCTTCCTCGGTATTGAGATAGATTCCAATGCGATGCTCTTCCGCCTCCCGAATGACAAGGTATTAAAGCTGCGCTCTCGGATTGTGGGTTTTTGTTCCGTTCGTAGTGTGACCCTCCGTCAGATGCAATCTTTGCTGGGCCTTCTCGTATTCGCCTGTCGTGTCATGCCAATGGGCCGAGTTTTTTCCCGGAGGTTATCACTTGCCACTAAAGGAATTTGCCTTCCTCATCACCGCATCAGGATTACCCCCTGCTTGAAAGCTGATTTGTTTAACTGGAATGATTTTCTATCCAGGTACAATGGTCAAACTTGTTTCCAGGATAACGTTCTTTCCAATGAAGAACTATCACTTTTTTCCGATGCATCGGGATCGTTGGGTTTTGGCGTTATTTTTGGCGATCAATGGTGTGCTGAGCAATGGCCTCAATCTTGGCACGCCAGAGGTTTCGTGTCCAACCTGACTCTCCTTGAGTTGTTCCCCATTGTAACAGCTGTCGTGATCTGGGGCCCGGCCTTCAGAAATAAACGGATTTTATTCTGGACTGATAATATGTCCGTGGTGCACGCGATAAACCATCTGACTTCATCCTCTTTGCCAGTCCTAAAGTTACTTAGATTTTTTGTGCTGCGTTGACTCGAGCTCAATATGTGGTTCAGGGCTCGCCATGTGCCTGGCAGGTGCAACGCTATCGCTGACTCACTTTCCCGTTTTCAATTTCAGAAATTCCGGCAGCTCTGTCCTCGCGCACAACCAGGGGGAATATCGTGTCCACCCAGCATATGGGACCTGCTGGAATGCAGCTGATGCCATTGGTGACGTCTTCAGTGGCCCCGAGGACTTGGCTGGCTTACGGTAAGGCATGGGAGGAATGGCTATTTTTCGCAGCTAATTACCCGGTTTCTACCTCTGATTCTGCCAGACTGGACATTACCTGCCAGTATCTGTATCATCTGTACAACAAATGTGCTTCCTGCGCGGTAGCGCGGAACCGACTGTCTGGACTTGCTTTTCATTTCAAGCTTCGAGGTTGGTCGGACGTTACTAAGTTTTTTATAGTCCAGCAAGCAGTTAAGGGGTGGGGTAGGGGGCAGCCCATAAGGGAGTGTAGAAGGCCGGGTTCCTTTAGCCTTCTTTCTTGTATCATCGGACATATCTCCGCCGTTTGTCCTCCTCCTTTTGAGTCTGCCCTTTTCTCCGCCTCTTTTGCTATTGCCTTTTTTGGCGCATTGCGCATTAGCGAGTTGGTTTCTCCTGCCAGAGGCACCCACGGGGGCCTTCGGCACGACAACATCGCATTGTGTAATGGGGGTTTAAGGATAAGAATTCGGAAATCTAAGACCGATCAAACCGGGAATGGCTGCTGGATATCTTTGTTTGCTATTCATGGCCCAGTATGCCCTGTTACATTGACCCTTCACTATATCGCTTTGCGCCATGGTAGCTCTTCCTTCCTAGTCCATGAAGATGGTTCCCCTCTGACGAGATTCCAATTTTTAGCTGTTTTCCGTAAATGTTTAAGGTTCCTGGGCTTTCCCGCCGGCGAATTTGGTACTCACTCCTTCCGGATTGGGGCGGCGACTGAGGCCGCTCGGGCGGGATTGCCCAATGAAGTCATTCAACGCATAGGCCGATGGCGTTCCGCGTGTTTTGCGAGATATATTAGACCAGAATTACTGCTTCTTTAATCAATTTTCTTTTGCACAGGTTTGCCTTCTTGTACATGTGTCACTGACATTTTTCTCCTTCTAGGAGCTGCCAAGCCTGTCATTTGGTTATTGGGACACTCCTATATTTTCTGGGCAGGACAGCGTGCTGAGAATCGACCTGGAGGACGTGCCCTTGGCTTTCGTGGCTTCGAAGTCAAGCGTTCGAGACGGACACTCAATTCACGTATTTCGCGTTTTGTCCGCTTTAAGGCAGGGATCGTCGTTAGACACTGGCAATTGGAGGGGGACAATTCCTCCCTGATGTTGAACAATGGTGTTCATTTGAATGACATTGGCCTAGACATATTTTTATCAGGCCTGCAAGACGGTATTGAGCAGGCCTTGTTCATTATGGGTGGGGGTCGGAGCACAGTCTAGGGCCTCTGCTCCTCCGTGGTGGTTTCAAGGAACACAGTTCAATTACGAAAGCTAAAGTGCGCCGGAAGTCCGGCCTGGCACAAAGTTTCGTTTTGAAAGTGGTTATTTATAATGGTTAATTGTGCTGTGACCGACCTCCATCCACAACAAAAGATGAGAGTTATATACATACATATATATGTATATGTAGATATATATATACACACACACATATATGTAATAGTACCTGGGCATTGTCCGGGATAGTAACTGTCTCTCTCCCATTCTCTGTCTGTCAGTCCATCTCTTTCCCTGTCTGTGTGTCTGTCTGTGTCTATCTCTCTGTCTGTCTCTATCTCTGTGTCTGTCTGTCTCTATCTCTGTCTGTCTGTCTCTTTCCATGTCTGTCTCTCTCCCCGTCCTGTCTCTCTCCCCGTCCTGTCTCTGTCTGTCTCGGTCTCTTTCCTTGTCTGTCTCTCTCCCTGTCTGCCTCTGGCTGTCTCATTCCCCATGTGTCTGTCTGTATCTTTCTGTCTGTCTGGCTTTTTTTTTCCTATCTGTCTCTGTTTGTCTGTCTCTTTCCCTGTGTGGCTCTTTCTCTGTGTGTGCCTGTCTGTCTCTATCTGTCTGTCTCTCAGTCTGTGTCTGTCTCTCCATCGACATCATATTACTTCACACATAAGCTTCTTACACTATGACTGTCCTTTGTTCCTATAGCAACCAATCACAGCTGCTATTAATAAATTGTAGTTCCAGGCTCCATTCACTTTAATGGAGGCATGTTTTTTGGGGAGGAACTGTAAAGCACGGGGTTAAATTTTCTTGTCAAAACATAATTTATGACGATCCCTGGGTCACATGAGGCGTCTGTGCAAAATTTTGTGATTGTAAATGCGACGGTGCGGATTCCTTTAGCGGACATACACACACATACATACATACATACACACACTCAGCTTTATATATTAGATATATACTAGCTGTAGTACCTGGGCGTTGCCCGGGACAATAACTGTCTCTCTGTCTCTCTCCCAGTCTCTGTCTGTGTGTCGCTGTCTGTCTGTCTCTCTGTCTGTCTCTTTCCTTGTCTGTATGTGTCTATCTGTCTGTCTTTGTATCAGTCTGTCTCTATCTCTGTGTCTGTCTGTCTCGCTGTCTCTGTGTCTGTCTCTCTCTCTCTCTGTCTCTATGTCTGTGTCTGGCTGTCTCTCTCTTTACCCGTCTGTCTCTTGCCCCGTCTGTCTCTTTCCCCGTCTGTCTCTTTCCTCGTCTGTCTCTTTCCCCGTCTGTCTTTGTCTGTCTCTCTGTCTGTCTCTCTGTCTGTCTTCCCATCTCTTTTCCTGTCTCTTTCCCTGTCTGTCTTTGTCCATCTCTTTGTCTGTGTCTTTTCCTGTTTCTTTCCCTGTCTGCCTGTCTGTCTCTTTCCTTGTCTGTCTCTATTTCTCTGCCTCTTTCCCCATCTGTCTTTGTCTGCCTCTATCTCTTTCCCTGTCTGCCTGTGTCTGTCCCTGTCTGCCTGTCTCTGTCCCTTTCTGCCTGTCTCTGTCTGTCTCTTTCCCCGTCTGTCTGTTTCTTTCACCGTGTCTCTGTCTGTCTTTCTGTCTGTCTCTATCGCTCTGTCTCTTTCCCTGTCTGTCTCTCTCTGTGTCTCTCTATCCGTCTCTTCACTGACATCATATTACCTCACACATAAGCTTCTTATACTATGAATGTCCTTTGTTCCTATAGCAACCAATCACAGCTGCTATTAATAAACTGTAGTTCCAGGCTCCATTCAATTTAATGGAGGCATGTTTTTTAGGAGAGTAACTGTAAAGCGCGGGGTTAAATTTTCCTGTCAAAACATAGTCTACAACGTTCCCTGGGTCACATGAGGCGTCTGTGCAAAAGTTCGTGAATGTAAATGCGACGGTGCGGATTCCTTTAGTGGACACGCCCACACACACACACACACACACACACACACCTTTATATATTAGATATACTATATATATATATATATATAGATAGATAGATAGATAGATAGATATAGATAGTATATCAGCTTTTTCTCGAGTTGATTACTCATGAAAAATTTTTGGATTTTTGGATTTTTATGCCTCTAAAAAAATCTTTATGTAAACCTAGCCTAAGGGTATGTTCATACTGTGTCTTTTTCTTTTAGTGGACAAGAATATCTGGTTTTTTTGCATGCAGAAGATGTTTAAGGAATTGCTCTTTTTCTTTAGTGTTTTGTTAACCTGGAGCTTCTTTTGTTTTTTAGTATTTTTTGTACTTTCCTGAGCACTTTTTCATTGGTTTTTAGTGAAATGTCATCAATTTTTTGGGCTCCTTTTTACTGCAAGTCTCTGGATTTTTTTTAAATAATGATGACAATGCTAGTCTTTTGTTTGTTTAAAAAAAAAAAAAAAACGCTCAAAGACTCCTGGGCATCTTTTTAGCCTTTCCCATGACTTGTATTGTAAAGTATTAGCAGAAGACAACTTTGAAAGTGTTTCACCCCTTTCGGACCAGATGATTTTTCATTTTTGTGCTTTCATTTTTTCCACCCAGTCTTCCAAGAGCCACAACTTTTTTTTATTTTTACACCCACGTAGCCATATGTGGGCTTGATTTTGCAGGATGATGTATACTTTTGAACGACACCATCCATCATCTGCCGGCAGCTCCATGCACTCGCTCCTGATGAGCAGCTGTTATCATTAAGGGGTTGAGCCTGCTCCTGATGAGCAGCTGTTATCATTAAGGGGTTGAGCCTGCTCCTGATGAGCAGCTGTTATCATTAAGGGGTTGAGCCTGCTCCTGATGAGCAGCTGTTATCATTAAGGGGTTGAGCCTGCTCCTGATGAGCAGCTGTTATCATTAAGGGGTTGAGCCCGCTCCAGATGATCAGCTGTCATTGTTTGGAGATTGAGCCCGATCCTGATGAGCAGCTATCATTAGGGGGTTGCTCCTGCTCCTGATGAGCTGCTGTTATCATTAAGGGGTTGAACCTGCTCCTGATGAGCTGCTGTCATCGTTAGGAGATTGAGCCCACACTTGATGAGCAGCTGTTATTGTTAGGAAGCTAAAAGATGTTCAAAAGCCTGAAGATCTGAACAGGAATGTTGTGTTCTCCTGCATATTAATAAGTTCATTCTTTTGATTGTTTTGTATGCCTTTTTTGAGCAGACTCAGTGTGAACATACCCTAATCATGGTCCAGAATATGTAAAACAATTCTTACTGGATTATCAAACTTCAACTTAAAAAAAAAAAAAAAGGATGATAAGAGACCAGAAAAATTACCAGCAACAACATCAATCTGACAACAGAAGCAAGAAAGATGCAATATAGGAGAAGTGAATCATTGGGAGGAAATGCCAGACGGGGCTAATGAGAGAGTACAAATAATTAGCAGCATTTATCTCCTTCCAGTGAACTACACCCTAAACGGCAAGCTCAAGTTTATGGAGGAATTAGCTTTTCCGGATCCTTTTACATACATGATTACAAAATGCAGAAAAATAACCACGTGGCGCAGCTTATTTACAGAATACAGCAGACGGGTGAAGAACTTCGCAATGTATTATAGGAGTTTAGCAAAGGGTCAGAAGTTTTCTTGCAGCTCTGGTTGTGATTGAACTATAAGGTTATGTTCACACTGCATGTTATTCAGGTCAGATCTGCTCAATAAATTGCCAGAAAAAGCGCTAGGGAATATTGCTATTGATTTGAATACAAAAATGACATTTCACATATAAAGCGCCATGGAATAAATGGAGCTATACTAAAATTAATTATTCTATTCAAATTTTCCGGCTTTTGAACGTCTTAAATGCCTCAGGCTTAGGTCTCTTGTCCACTTGCGATTTCCATGTGCCAGTGCGATCCGATAAAAAAAATCGCATCGCACTCGCACCAGTGTTAAGCTATGAGGCCGTGTCCTCTTACTAAATTTTTAACGGCACGACTCGTGTTCTCGGTGAAATCGCAGCATGCTGCGATTTGCACCGAGTCTCAGCTCTCGCACCCCCATGCAAGCCTATGGGAGCGAGAAGAAAAAATCAGAATACAGGTGGCCTACGCATGTCATACAGATGGCATACGCATGTCACGCGGATCCTTGACACTTGCATACCGCGTCAGACTGGCTACCAGAGGAATCTCCAGTAATACCTGTCCTGGCCGTGGTTACATGCACTGAACTCCGGATGTTGATCTCCCTAATGTCAACCATTCTTGCTTACGAGCTCCGGAGTGCAGCCTGGACTGAACAGCGAGCGCCGAATGATTAATTCCCCGGCGATTGCTGTTCAGTTCATGACAGCTGCAAACAGACTGGGCTGAACTCTGGAGCTCAGGTGACAGATCCGGGGTTCAGTGCAGGTAACCGCAGCCACGACTGGTATTACTGGAGATTCCTCCGGTAGCCAGTCTGACGCTGCTTGCATAACACTCACACAGCACTCACATAACGCTCGCATGTCACACGGATGCTATGTGAGAAAAAAAAACCCACACCGTACGCAGACCACACGCAGGACACTCGACTCACATTTGTAGCAGAGTATCGCTGTGATTTTTTTAACTCAAGTGGACAAGAGTCCTTAGAAGAAGTACCAGCCATTCTTCAGATGTGTTCTGCTAGGAAGACGCTACATACTTTACAATACCAGTCAATCGGATGGCTAAAAAACCCGTCAAAGACGTTCAGGGATTTTTTTTTTACATGTTTCCTGGAAAAAAGAAAAAACGCTAACATTTTCTTTTTGAATTGCTTTATGGGTTTAATAAAATATCCAAAAAACAGCACGGTAGCTCAGTGGTTAGCACTATTGCTTTGCAGCTGTGGGGTCTTGGGTTCAAATCTAGTATAAAAAGGTGTGTGTCCGCTAAAGGAATTTGCACCGTCGCATTTACAATCACAGCATTTTGCACAGACACCCGATTTGACACAGGGAACGTCATAGACAGTTTTGAGGGGAAACTTTAACCCCGCGCTTTACAGTTATTCGCCAAAAAGCCTGCTTACATTAAAGTCAATGGAGCTTGGAGCTACAATTCATTAATAGGAACTCTGATTGGTGGCTATAGGCAATGAAGGACATTCTTAGTATAAGAAGCTTATGTGTGAAGTAATATATCGGTAGAGACAGACAGACACACACAGAGACAGACACACTGATACATACAGAGACACACAGAGACTGATACAGAGACACACAGACACACACAGAGACAGAGACACACAAAGACAGAGACTGATAGAAGCACACAGAGACACAACCACACACACACACACACACAGACACACAGAGACAGATACAGACACACAGAGACACACACAGAGGCATACAGATTCAGAGACACAGAGAAAGACAGACACACAGACAAACACACAAAGAGACACACAAAGACAGACACTCACACAGAAAAATACACAGAGACAAAGATACACATAGACAAAGACACAAAGAGACAAAGACACAAAGAGACAAACACACACAGAGACAAAAGACACACAGACACAGAGACAGAGAGAAAGACAGACAGCCAGAGAGAGAGTGGGAGAAAGGGAGAGACAGACACTTACTTATTATATCGGGCAACACCGGGTACTACAGCTAGTTAATAATATAAGAAGGTAAAATAAGTAAAGCTAAAATGCTGAAAAAAATTATTTAAAACAATCTGAAGTGTAAAACATAAGCAAAAAAACGTACTTCTGGAAATGACCCCCAAAAAATGTTCTGCCTAGAAAAAGCCAAAAAAAAAATTTCCCAACACGTGTTCTGCTGCTAAAACGGATGTTTTTTTGACTGCCGGCAAAAGAAGCAGTGTGAACATACCCTAAGATAACACAAGATCAGGTAAAGCAATGTATTTAGAAAGTTCCTCTATTTATAAATTAAATACATTGAATGTCAAACCGTCCACCAATTAATACATGGCATTGCAGATCTTAGAGTGTATCGGAGTCCGGACACTTCTTCCTGGGAGGAGGCATCCGTCTGTGACCGGCAGAGTTAAAGCCAGCAGGCAGCGTGTTGGATCTGCAAATGTTGTTTCCTGACGCTACGGGATGCATTGCACTGTTTGCGTTGGATTTTATGTCAGTGGCATGCACCGTACAGAATGTATAATTTATCATCCCTCCACGGGGAGGGTCTGCTAAAAAGTTTTTCCCTCTGTCCCCCTGCAGAGAATTGGGCTGAACGTTCCCAACGATTAGTACAGAAGTATAAAAAAAACAAAAAAACGCCTAAAACCTTTCCAACACCAGCAGTACTGGGAAATGATGCGGGTGCTGTATGGTAAGTAGAGGCGCACCCTGCCAATACTCTATTAACGGTGCCGAGCCATAAATTACATTACAATGCCAGAGCTCGGGGAAAAGTGAGACGCAAATGTCATCAGGTGAATACGGCCCAAGACAAATACTCGCCACTTTTTCTGCGCTGTCCGTATGATTAATTAATGTTATGGACAAAATAAAATCCCACTACTTAATAATTAGACATTAAACGTTCTTCAAATTTTTAAGATTTACAACTTTTTGCTAAAAGCCCCCTCATTGTTTTTAAGATCTCTGCTTGCTGTCAACGTATGGAAACATTCTTGATTAAATCCAGACACTGAAAGCCAGCATAGTCCTGGTCCTGCTCCCAGCTGATGGGTTTATTATATGCTAATTGTATACAGTGTGTCCACTGCAATTAACTTGAGAACGGCGGCAGCTATAGGTATAGAAGTGGTGTCTAGGTATAGTAAAGTAGCCATGCGCTACACAATGAAACCACCTATAGTGCCACCTGGTGGAAAACAATGGAGTTAGCATCTTTATCTCGAAAACGGAACGAGATACAGAAAAAAAGTATATTAAAAAAATTGTAGGGCATCATCAATTCAATACGAATCAACACCTTGCATACAGAAATGCTATGATATGAAACCCATGACCCCCCCAAAACATTGAATGCTGGTCAAACATATGGCCCACATTTAACTTTGATGCTCAGAGTGGCCACCGTCAGCTGCAATGCACATCTGGACTCTGGACAGCATATTGTATCTTGCTGCACGTTGTGCAATATCGTAGGTGACACGTTTGCACAAGCATCTGTGATACGTCGTTGTAGGTCCTGTAATGTTGGTGGAGGGGTTGCATACACCTGCTGTTTGATGTGACCTCACAGAAAGAAGTCCAATGGGGTCAGGTCAGGTGAGCGTGGAGGCCACTCCACGCAGCCACTATACCCAATGACTTGTAGGAAGGTCTCCATGAGGTATCGCTTCACATCCGCAGCCTTGTGAGTTTTACACGTTCTAATCATAGCATTTCTGTATGCAAGGTGTCCATTCGTATTGAATTGATGATGCCCTACAACTTTGTAATTCACTTTTTTTCTCTACCTCGTTCCGTTTTCACGATAAAATGCTAACTCCGTTGTTTTCCACCAGGTGGCGCTATAGGTGGTTTCATTGCGTAGCGCATGGCTACTTTACTATACCTAGACACCCCTTCTATGCCTATAGCTGCCGCCATTCTCAAGTTAATGGAGGTGGACAGGATATGGGTGGACACACTGTATATAGAGAGTGAGTTCTGTAGGATTGCATCCTGCGCATGTTGTTTTTTACATAATGCAGGTCGTTCACCTTTGGGAATTTTTGTTTTTTCTTACATGCATGTATTTGTGGCTAAAAATAATTTTTGCAATTGGGTTTCTTTACAAATGTTTCACTTTTTACCTTCCATAGTCTTTATTGTTGCACCTATGAGCTAAAGAATGAGTTAACTGAGAATTTCTCAGTGAGTTTGTCATGATGATCTGACAGGGCAGATCATAGCTCTTTTATCTATAATTTTCTGAGTTCTTCTTAGCTGATGTATGAGTGCAGACTACAAAGGAAAACAGAAATTGTAAAAAAAACATAATGATGCAAATTTTTGTATGAAACCTGATTTTCAGACCCAAATACCATACATGTATTTAACAAAAAAAAAAACTGCTTCCAAAAATGGACAACGCTAGTCACGAGAACAACTGAAAGCGGCACATTAAGGTGAATTGCCTTTGGTACGCAGTCATGATGCATTCGCTTCCTTGCCTAAAGCCCGCTTTACACGCTGCAATATATCTTACAATGTGTCGGCGGAGTCACGTCGTAAGTGACGCACATCCGGCATTGTAAGTTACATTGCAGTGTTTAACTGCTACGTGCGATTGAATGGTAAAACGTTCATTGCACGCACGTCGTACATTCCTCATGAATTGTACGTCAGATTGTTCATCGTACCCGGGGTAGCACACATTTCAGTGTCTGACACCCCGGGAACGATGAACAGATCTTACATACGTCCTGCGGCTCCCGGCCGGTAATGCGGAAGGAAGGAGGTGGGCGGGATGTTTACGTCCCGCTCAGCTCCGCCCCTCCGCTTCTATTGGCCGACTGCCGCGTGACGTCGATGTGACGCCGAACGTCCCTTCCACTCCAGGAAGTGGACGTTCACCGCCCACATCGAGGTCGTATGGAAGCTAAGTATGTGTGACGGGGTTATTCGTTTGTGCGGCATGTTCAACAAATTGAATGTGCCACACATACGATGGGGGCGTTGCAAATCGCATACGATATCGTATGCGAAATTGCAACGTGTAAAGCAGGCTTTAGTATCAGCAATGGACCAGTGCTTTCAAGACTTCCTCAATCCATGTAAAAAGGGCAAAAGTTATTGGTTTGCAAAAAAAAATAAATAAATAAAATAAATTCTAAAATATTTCAGTAAAAAAGCACAAAAAAATCTGGATTTTCCTGTGTGACAGACTGATCCATCACACTGGCCGTTCTCACCAGCTGGAAGCGTCTGATAGCATGACACTAAACTATACTTAGCAGCACCGCAAAGCTCAATTCACTGGGACAGATCTCCATTTCCGAAAAGGTTGGGAAAAATTGACTATTTTCAGGAACATTATTAATCGCTAAACTAAATACCTGTTTTATCAAAGAAGAAAAACCAATTATAAACCTTAGATGGCTGAGGCCACACGAGGATTAGTGCGAGTCCTCGCATGACACTCGGCTCAAGCTCACCCAGTGGGAGCCGACTGTCATGTGACTGTGGTCTGATTGTGCGATCAGACCACAGATGCGGAGGGGACGGCCGACGATGTGGAAGAGAGGAAGGAGTTTATCTCCTCCGTTGCCGGGTGATGTGAGATTTGCACTGCTCTCGCGTTACACCGGTGTAATGCAAGAACAGTGTGATGTTTCTCTCACCCCATAGACTTGCATGGGTGCGAGTGGATCAGGATCATTCTACCCACAGCATGCTGCGAGTTCTCAGAAAAAAATTGCTCATGGGAGCTGCCCCATAGAGTAATATTGGTCCGATTGGTATGTGATTTTTTTTTTTTTTTCATCACATTCCATTATTAGGGCTCATTCACATGACCGTTCCGTTTGTCCTGTTCAGTTAATGTTTTTTTGCGGACCCACGAAGAGGACCATCTTTTCAATGTCTTTTGTGTAGGATCGGATGGCACACGGCAGCACTTCCGTTTGCATTCGATCCTACAAAAAACGCATCGGACGCCGTATGTCTGTACCGTTATTATGGAACATGTCCTATTCTGTTCTGTAGTAATGGACCGTGACTCAATACAAGTCAATGGGCCCGCAAATTCCCTGGAAGCCACACGGAAGCACTTCCGTGTGACCTCCGTCGGGTTTCCCTGCAGTCTGTGTCCCGCTCCCCCGCCAGCCCCGCGGCTGCCCACACTGCAATGTCAACATATGCTCGCACTGCAGTGCGAGCAGCCGCGGGGATGAACTCCTGCACTCCTGACGTCAGCGCTCGTCACTGACCGCTGCGTTCTCACATCACCTCTCACGGACGACCTGAGACTGTGACTAGCGGTGACATCACGGGCCGCTCACGAGAGGTGATCTGAGAATGCAGCGGTCATTGATCTCAGTGACCAGTGCTGACGTCAGGAGTGCAGCGGCTTCCATCACTGCAGGTAATGTACCTAGCTAACCTCCTGAAGTCAGTACTGGTGATGCCCTGCAGTGACCTGGGCTGACCTCATGATGTTAGCTCAGGTCATTATTCTCAGGCTGGGAAGGATCCAAGAACTGCGGACCTCCCTAGTCTGAGAATACCAGACTACAGCTGTCCGCTTTACCTAGACTGGTGATCCAATTTGAGGAGGACCCCAGGTTTTTTGTTTTAAATTATTTAATTTAAAAAAACAGCGTGGTGTGCCCTCTGTTTTGGATTACCAGCCAAGGTGTAGTTGCCAGCTGTGGTCTACAGGCTGCAGCTGTCTGCTTTACCCAAGCTGGCTACAAAAAAATAGGCGAAACCACACGTCGTTTTTTTTTTAATTATTTATTTTTTGGCTAAATACAAGGCTAAGCACCTTTTAATGCCACATGAAAGGCACTAAAGTGTGCAAGATTACAAAATGCTGGGGAGTGAGTGGGATATTATATTGTCTTTCTCATCTATTATCTATCTATCCATCCCTCTATCTATCCCTCTATTCATTCATTCATTCCTCTCTCTATTTATCCCTCTATCTCTCTGCCTCTATCCATCTATCTATATCTATTCATTTATCTATCTAGGTGCTTCCGTTTTTTGCGGTCCGCAAAACAAACGGAAGGCACACGGATGCCACACGGATGACACGCAGCCAGTATACAGAACGGAACGGATGTCACACGGATGTCACACAGATGCATCCATGAAAAAAACAGGACCGTTTTTTGAGAACCGCAAAAACGGATCGGTCGTGTGAATGTAGCCTTACTTGCCGTGTGTGCTGACCCCTAGATTCCTAATTCTTCTCTATACTTAGAGGAAAATGTGGAGCCACTAAGCCTTAACAGTGGCTGGTGACAGCTGTGGATGTTCTACCGGCCTCAACCATATGCAGCATTATGCACCGTACCAACCTGGTTAATCTTACTGATACAGGTTGCCAAGATATTGGCCACATTAATAGCTGGATTGTGTAGTAACGCAACCTTATGTACACGCGCATTCAGTGTTGGACTCGGACACAAGAGGGCCCTTGTGCAAGAACAATATATGGGCCCCTGCAGTCCAATAGCTCAGTATAATGCACAATGCAACCTGCTTTCCAGGTGGTAGCGGGTCCCCTCACCTCTTGGGCCCCTGTGCATGTCCACCCCTGTGCATGTCCACCCCTGCCCGAATGTATAGCACAGACTGAGAAGCTGAACCCACTCCATAAAGGGTAGATGCTGGCTGTTGACTACAGTAAGCATGTGCCTATAACAGCAACAAAAGGCGCTATTCTGCTGCTGTCTAACCATTTAACACTAGAAGTCCCAGAGAGGGGTCATTTAACATTTCTACCTTTGGAACCCAGAGACGGGTCGAATGACCTGAAGGATTTTAGCTAACATCCTATAATCACCGTCTTTTGTTCTGTAATTAAGGCCATTACTGTCGCACCACAGGAGGTTGTTATTTTCCATTGAGTTTAGCCATTTAGTTTCTAGTTAGTTCTATTCAGTTTGGACTAAGGGTCATTTTACCCTCTTTCGGGACTTCAGGGGGGACCTCGAAATTTCTTGGACTTCTAGTGTTAAATGCCGCTGTCAATCACAGATAGTGGCATTTAAATGGTTCAGTTGCCAGTACTGGTAGCCATCAGTCTCTCTGTGACATGATCGTTGAGTGCCGAATGACTAGCCAAGGCAGGTGGAGGTATGCTGATGGCTCCCATTTCATTTCTCTTGGTCTTCCTGCCCAGCCTAGCCTGTGGCTGGGCTTCATAGGAGACCATCAATATCACTACATACTTCTTCTCTACAGTAGTAGTTTTAAGCACCCAAGGGACACTAAAAAAATTAAATAAAAATTAACTTTAAATCCCCCAATTTAACAAATAAAATAAAAATCCCACTCTGTGAAAAATATAAAATTGGTAATCACAAAAGGTAAATAAAAAATAATTAAAAAGTAATCAAAATATCGAATTTACTCCAAAATTGAAAAAAAAAAGTTATGGCTCTTAAAAGAAGGTAAAAAAAAAATGGAAGAGCACAAAAATGAAAAATGAGCCAGTCACAAAGGGGTTAAAACCATCAGAACAGGCTGTCATAATGGCTAAATTGCATCAATGGGCATATAATTTTTATACTTTCTAGCCAATGTGCCAGGCAAACATGTTGGCTCTAGCACAGTTGCTAACGGTTGCTGACCTCTAGACTGGAATTCCATAAAAGCTTTATCTTTTTGATACATGCAGCTAAAAACTGTGGGTCAGATTTGCCAAGACTGTTAAGAAAAATTGCCTTTGTGGCCCTTAACGACCAATCACAGTCCAGCTTTCATTTTTCAAGAGCAAAATTTTAAATGAAAGCTGCAATGTGATTGGTTGTTACAGGCTGCGATTGCAATTTTTCTTTTGGACCATTTTGAAAAATTTTCCTCAATGAGTATACAATTATACAGAAAATGTGATGGAAAAATTTGGGCGACTGAACAAACCCTTGTCTCTGCAGCATGTCAAGAATTTCTACATGCGCCATTCATGTATGGAACAATAGCAAAACTTTATTGCAATCGATCGGTCCCCTGTGACACACATGGATGCAAGGATCCAGTTACTAACATTCACTGCTGCTATTCCCCAGGGTACCGTTACGATAACTGACACCTAAAATCAATCTTCAGGGCGATCATATTACAATGTACAAATATATGAGGGGATAGTATAGAGCTCTCTATAATGATCTTTTTACACCTAGGCGTGCGACGAGAATAAGGGGGCATCCACTATGTCTAGCGGAAAGAAGGTTTAGTCATATTCACAGAGATTCTTCACTGTAAGAGCAGTGAGACTAGGAAACTGTCTGCCACCTGATGTTGTAATGGTTGATTCACTACCAAAATGTAAGAGAGCCCTGTATGCCTTTCTCGAAGAAACTAATATTACCGGTTATGTGCACTAGATTCTGCGATGGCGCGTTGATCCAGGGAACTAGTCTGATTATAGTATGTGGAGTCGGGAAGGAATTTTTCCCCTAGTATAAAGCTATTGCTGTGTGCCCCATGGGGTTTTTACCTTCCTCTGGATCAACATGTTAGGTTATGGGTTGAACTGAATGGACTTAAGTCTACCTTCAACCCTAAAAGAACTATGAAACTATCAGATTCCCAGCCTATTGCTGTGTGCCTTGTTAATGCTATATACTGCAAACCTGCTCCTTCAACTTTGCTGAACTTTTAGTGGGGAAGCCTGGAGCGCCTCTTGCCAAAATGGAGTGAATGGCATTGACAAAGTTTTTACCGGCAGATACTATAATACAATGATATCCTGATAGGGCTGCACACAATGAAATCCACTTACTTCCATGTAACCTCCAGCTGCAGCTTAATGGTGCCCAACTCAGTGATGTCCACGATGATGATTCTCGGCCGAGTGGTAAAAAAGTCAGAGCTGTCACAAGTCACAACCCCGACGGAGATAGTGGTTAAGCCCCGAAGTTCTACCACCTGAAAAATGCAGAAATAAAGAGAATGGGTTCTTAAAGTGCAATTTCACTGGATTTTATTAATTTAAACTGAGTGCCTCCTCCAATTGCCCCTGCTCTACTGACTCTGGAACAGATTTTATTCTTGCTCTGTGCCGATCCATTCCAATTATTCCACCTGGTAACGAAGATACACATTTTTCTTTCAATCAACTGGGCATATACCACATAACTTTTGTGTGGATGTGGCTGTGTTTTCTCTCTTGCCAGCGTCTTTTCCTTCATCCAACTGGGCATATACCACAAAACATTTATGTGGGTGTGGCTGTGTTTTAATTGGCCAACGTCTTTTCCTTCAACCGAGTGCATACCACAGAACTCTTCTATGGCTGCAGCCGTGTTTTGATAGGTCATAGTCTGTCACGATGACTATGGGATAGCGGTGAACGAGGGCTCCTAAGCTGACTCTCAAACTAGGGGGCCCAATGCTATCCCTAACCTCAGGGATACTCTTGATAGTGGAGAGGCCTGAGTCTCCTTCCTGGCCCTACTCCTGACCAGTCCTGATCTGATTCCCCCTTACCCCAGGAAGGGACGGGACAGGAATGTGTTGAAAACCACAGATAAAGACAGACAAGGGAAAACTAAAACTCTGTCTAACAGCATGCACACACAAAGGTAAAAACAATAAGAGATCCAGGAGGAAAAACAACAGCAGGAAGGAAGCACAAAATATCAGGGGTAAGCTCCACAACCACTCCAAACAACAGCTTTCACCAGAGAGTCTGGTACACCATACCTTACAGACAAACAAAAAATAAACTATAGCTGTTATGGGTAGAAGGTTTCAACCAGCATAAATAGGAGAGGATCAGATGTGATAGGTCTCCCTACAACATCTGATTAAGGCTATGTGCGCACAGTGCGTTTTTCCCGCTGCGTTTTTATGCGTTTTTCCCCGCTGCGTTTTTCGGGTGCGTTTTTGGGCTCAAAACTGCATGACTTTGCTTCCCCAGTAAGCCTATGAGATTCAATTTTTGCTGTCTGCACGCAACTTTTTTTTTAGCTGCGTTATTGAGCTGAAAAAAAAAATGGTCATGTCAATTCTTTTCTGCGTTTTACTGCAATGCATTGGAAAAACACAGCAAAACGCATAGATCAAAAACGCAGCAAAACGCACTGAAACGTGGAAAAAACGCATGCGTTTTTACTGATGCGTTTTTTCTACGTGTGCGTTTTTGTGCGTTTTTTTTGCCTAAAGGAGCAATCAGACTAGTAGAGATTAAGGGGCACTTTGCACGCTGCAACATCGCAAGCCAATGCTCGCGATGCCGAGCGCGATAGTTCCCGCCCCGTCGCAGCTGCGATATCATGGTGATAGTTGGCGTAGCGAACATTATCGCTACGACAGCTTCACATGCACTCACATGCCCTGCGACGTCGCTCTGGCCGGCGACCCGCCTCCTTATTAAGGGGGCGGGTCGTGCAGCGTCATAGCGACGTCACACGGCAGGCGGCCAATAGAAGCGGAGGGGCGGAGATGAGAGGGACGTAAACATCCCGCCCACCTCCTTCCTTCCGCATAGCTGGCGTGAGCCGCAGGACGCAGGTAGGAGATGTTCCTCGCTCCTGCAGCTTCATACACAGCGATGTGTGATGCCGCTAGAACGAGGAACAACATCGTAACATCGGTCATTTCCAAATTATGGAAATGACCGACGCTACACCGATGATAAGATTACGACGATTTTGCGCTCGTTAATCGTATCAAAAAGGCTTTACAAACTACGATATCACCTGCGACGCCGGATGTGCGTCACTTTCAATTTGACCCCACTGACATCGCACCTGCGATGTCGTAGTGTGCAAAGTGCCCCTAACTCTTACTAGCCTACCTATGAAGCAGCACACAGCAGGTTGACAACTGAGTCTGCAGTGTTGATCCCAGACACTAAAGACACCATTGGGAGAAGTACCAGAATCTGCAATCTGAACCCAATGCCTCCAAGACAGGCAGCGAAGTTTGTGCAAAACTCCATGTGACATCGTCAAAGGAAAAAAGACAAATACTCAGAGAAATTCTGTTGTATATGCCAAATTGATTTAATGGTAAATGTGCACCCTTATTACCAATGGAGGAGGGGTTATACATGTGGATCAAAGGGGCAAAGAAGAAAAAGTAAAACTGCTCCGAAATCAGTAGAGCTGTGCCAATTGGCCAAGGTATACAGTTTATCTTAAAAATTCCAGAGAAAGGTTCTCTTTAATATCTTTTATATCCTATAAATACCAGGGCGTTGCAGGATTGCTGTCCTACTGATGGTTTCATCTATGGGTTGCATGAACTACAATACTCATGTGATCAATTTACTGAAGATATTAGTCCCAAGCAATTACCAAACCACCTGATTTGTGGCCCAAGAAGAGGAATCTAAATAAAGTCCCTGATTCATTCCTGGAATTACAGTAATGTCTCTGACAGTCGCACATCTGTCCAGGGTTACCGTGTAGATTTATTCGAGTGCTGCTGGTTACACTCGGCCAGCCACTGTGCGCCATGCTAAGCCGTCTATGCACTGAGTGCACATATATAATGTAAGGTATGCATACCTTTTTACCCTACAGACCTTTAACACTGAGGGGTGTCTTGGAGGGCAGCCAGATGCCATAAATTCTCTTTAAAGGTTCCATATGTTTCTGGACATATGGGAATTATTAGGGTAACTACTCTGCTGCTGATGTGAGACTGTACAGTAGAAATAGACAATTACTAACAATCTGACTACAAACCGTGATGGTCAATTCCAATGTATTTCCTTATCGACTGATGGCTTACAAACTGGAACAATTCTAACCCTATGGCCATGTTCCCAAATAGCGCAAACCCTGATTTTTTCCATTCCATACTTTGGGCAAAAAATCTGCTGCGTTTAACAGTTCAGGCAAGATGGATGCAATTTCATGGATACTCATGCCCATGATGCATTTGAAGATGTTGCAGAGCTGTGCAGAAATGCGTTTTTTTTCCCTGTAGGACTTTTTTCCCCATTAAGGTTAATGAAGCCGATCAACAAAAAAATGGCATCAAAAAAGCACAGAAAACATGCAAATGTGAACGCGGGATTGCATTTTCTCAAAGCAGTTGAATGACTTTTTCCTGCTTTAAAAAAGCCATGATTTAATACATCCATAGACTTTTATAGCGAGCCGGAAAAAAATGCATGTTAAATAGCTATGGCGGTTTTATGTGTGGACTGGAGTACCTAGCACCCAAAGGAGGAATTCATCCACAAGGCCCACCCCACTGCTACTCTACATAGACATATTACTTGTTCCTACTGGAGTTTGTACATGTACATGACGCACAATACAATGTTTAAGGCCTCATTCACACATCAGTATTTCATGCGCCCCCACAATAATTTTACTACAATCAGGGACTGGCTTACATTTTTGCTGTATTTACACCACTTTTGTGGAGAAAATTATGTTGAATTTCTTGTCAGTGCTAGCCTGTGCCCCCTTTCTATAAAGCTTTGCTCTTTTAAAAAAGTCCCCATCACCCATATATAGCCTATATAGCCTAATCCCCCTCCCCCACATATAGCCTATACAGCCTATATAGCCTAATTCCCCCTCCCTTACATAAAGCCTAGTCCCCCTCTCTCACATATAGCCTGCATAGTCTAGTCCTACCTCCCCCATTATTAGCCTATAATGCCTAGTCCCCCCTCCCCACGAATAGCCTATATAGCCTAATCCCTCCTCCTCCACATATAGCTTAGAAAGTGTAGTCCCCCCTCCACCATATATAGCCTATAAAGCATAGTCCCCCCTCGCCCATATATAGCCTAGTCCCCCTCCCCCACATATAGCCTATATAGCCTTGTTCCCCCTTTCCCACATATAGCCTAATCCCCCCTCTCCCATATATAGCATAGTCCCCCTCCCCCACATATAGCCTAGTCCCACCTCCCCCACATATAGCCTATATTGTCTAGTCCTCCTCCCTCATATATAGCCTAGTTCCCCCTCCCAAACATATGCCTAGACCTCAATCTCCCAAAATTGATGCATATTTCTATTACACATATTAGTTTATACAATAGTATTTAAAACTGCTTCTCCTACCAATTTTCTGAGCTCAAGGAAGGAGTCTTGTCAATGATAACATTAGCAGAAGAGGGAGTAGTAGAGGTCCGGCCAGTGGCAGCAATCACCCAGCACCAATCACATCACAGCCACACCAAGCCCCTACTCCGAGAGGTGAGGGTGCAGACTGCACAGCATGTGGCTACTATGGTAGCCTCACTGATCCCCCTCCTACATTGTCGGGGGACAATGGAAGCTGGCCAGTTTGGCACCGCAGCAGGAGAGGTGTCATCTAGCACTGTTATTTGCTCCTCAACTAATCTGCATCCATAGTGGAACATTCCCTCCTACTCCTGCTGTGCTGTTGCAAGGTAATGGAGTCAGACTGACACCTGTGAAGGAGAGAGGTTACTGTCATTGGCATTTCTCCACCTTCATAGGTGTCAGTCTGACTCCAACACCCAGCGCCAGCAGGAGAAGTAGGGAGTGTGCCGCTATGGACGCAGAATAGATCAGTAGTGACGAGCTGTGCTAGGGTAGGAGGAGAAGGAGCCTTCCATCTGTTGTCCCCCTGCAGCGGGGCCCACCGGAGGACTTCTGGATTTCCCGGTGGGCTAGTCTGAGCCGATCAATGTTATTCTACACATAAAAAAATGCATAAAACCGCTATGTCACCTGTGCATCAAAAATACATTAAAAAAAAGATAAAAAACGCAAAAAAAATAAACAGAGCAGAATGCTATTTGCACAGAGCCGTGTGAAAAACATGCAGAAAATGAACAGTTATAGGAAGATGGCCTGTGGCTAGAAACTGCAATTTAACATTATCCCACGCCACCTAACCTCTATCATAATGCTGCTCTTATTAACCCATTCCCATCGTGCCTGCCTTAATGGTCAGTGAAACAATGGTTTCATTTCATTTAATTTCCATGGAGTGCCTGTCAAATCGCAGGGTCACCTTTGTCTCTATTATAAGCTTAAAAAGTTATCCAAGTGCCATGGAGCAATTCCGTGGACAAACACTAAAAAATGTATCATTGGTAGTAAATTGCAATGTCAGTGAGTCGCCGTTCACACGTCCGATTTTTCCATGTTCAAGAAAAACAGACTGATTATTTTCTCATACATGGAGAAATTTAAAAAAAAAATTCTCCTTCTCCATTCTGACAGTCATTGAAAATTTGATCACACTCTGTTGTCATCCGAGTGCAGTCCGATATTTTCACAGACTCATAGGGCGGCTTTGCACACTACGACATCGCAGGTGCGATGTCGGTGGGGTCAAATCGAAAGTCAAAAAGAGGAAATCCTTGACTATGACGTCAGCTCACCATGTGCTGCAGAGCGCTCTGCAGCACATGGTGAGCTGACGTCATAGTCAAGGATTTCCTCTTTTTGTCTCCCCTCCCCTTTTCATTGCTTCTTAAAAGGACTCTTCCTTGGCCTCTGTAAAGTTCTTTTCCCTGAAGAAGGAGATAGTTGGGGTCTCCGAAACGCGTAGGAATGAAATAATAAAAGAATCATCTGTTCTGACATCAACGTCTGTGGTCTTCAAGCGCGGCAAAAAACCTGTTTTCTTCAGTTTTTCCTTTGATGTTCCACTTGTGTAACAGGGCTGCTGCTGGACCGCTTGGGCGCTCACTTTTGCTGTTAATGGAGTTGTGACTGGCACAACCCGATCAGGTGAGTGCATTACTTCTTTATGATTTTGCACAATATATCGGGTAAGACCCTATTGCGCCTTTTCTCTCCCATATAGTACATACATAAATGGGGAGGCTTCGACCAGGTCAGACCACCAAACATCCATTACCTTGATTTCAAAATTCTCGCAGAGATTCGGTATAAATATCCTCTCCTCCTCGTCCCACATCTGGCTGTCGTCAGTTTCTATCTTGCCTTTTAACCTCCACCTCTGGCGACCCAAACGGATCAGAACCTAAAGAACAGCATGCAATAAGATGAGCCATGGGGGATACAGACAGTGTGCTGGTTCTGGGTATTTACAGCCGGACTTTGTACAAGGCAGAAATCTCTCCCCCATGTGTGGTGAAGACTGTGGGCTTATGAAGTTAAATGTCCCAGCGGGAGGGGAACTGGTGACCTTCTCTGTCAGTGACCAGGAACTTTTATTGGTACAAAGTAAAACTATGCAGTAAAACTATGGGAAATCGCTTGGCTGCTTAGAGTACAAATGACGCATAAATAAGAAAGAAACCTAAACTGAGAACTTATTGCAATCAATTTCTATGACATAATGAAGATTTAAAAGGATTTTCCCACCAAATACAATGATCACCTCTCCATAGGAAAGTTGATAACAGTAGAAGATTACTGGAGATTCAGCACTGATGCACTGTAGAGCCGGCTGTCAGTCAGTGTTGGGGAGTGGTTACAGCCGCTGCTCACTATGCATAGAGCGTTACCGGATTGAAGCCATGCTGGCCGCGCTTCTATGACTGAAAGCCAGAGGCTGGTGGGAGGAAAGAAGTTAATTTTCTCCCAGTAGCTGGGCTTTCAGTGTAGTGGCTAGGCAGTTTTGGAACTCTATTAACCTGCAGATTAATTCCATATCTGCAGAATAATAGCATTTGGGGATGTTACAATGATTTAGATTGCAAGTTATTTCTTTTTTACCTATTTTTTGTTTAGCTTTAACTTATGTGACACATTGTACCCCCCATAAGGTTATAAAAGCGCTGCAGAATATGTTGCCGCTATAGAAAGAAAGATTTTTTTATTATTATTTTATTATATTATTATTATTATTACATATGGGAAGCTTTTCAACATATATATATATATATATATATATATACTTTTTGTTTTTAAATCTGATTTCTCTGTAGCTGGGGATGGTATATTATCCCCAGTTACAGTTGAAATGTAGTCTCCTGGCTGCATAGCAGAGCTCACTGGTTCTCCTAGGACCCAGCTGCTCCTGGTCCCTCACTAGGCACAAAAATCGTGACTGCTGGTGCCACAGGAGGAACAGATATACAACTATCGGGAAGGCAGAGATGGTAACAAACTGTTTGCATGGGAAGCTCGGCTGTGTCTGACAGCCAGCTCACCTCCCCACAGCTGCACAATTGTGTGCAGCTACTGTACTATTCAGTTACATTTGCTGTCCTAGTCAATACATTATGGAACATCACAGCAGAGTAGAACGTGGCCCATATTGTCTAGGGTTGAAGTTAAACCTACAGCTTTTGTAGGTAAAAGCAATTGTGCCATTACCAATGCCAACATGACCAATGCTGTGTATGTATGTGTATGTGTGTGCTCGTGTGTTAGTGTGTGTATATATATATATACAGTTAGGTCCAGAAATATTTGGACAGTGACACAATTTTCGCGAGTTGGGCTCTGCAGCCACCACATTGGATTTGAATTGAAATCTCTACAACAGAATTCAAGTGCAGATTGTAACGTTTAATTTGAAGGTTTGAACAAAAATATCTGATAGAAATTGTAGGAATCGTACACATTTCTTTACAAACACTCCACATTTTAGGAGGTCAAAAGTAATTGGACGAATAAACCAAACCCAAACAAAATATTTTTATTTTCAATATTTTGTTGCGAATCCTTTGGAGGCAATCACTGCCTTAAGTCTGGAACCCATGGACATCACCAAATGCTGGGTTTCCTCCTTCTTAATGCTTTCCCAGGCCTTTACAGCCGCAGCCTTCAGGTCTTGCTTGTTTGTGGGTCTTTCCGTCTGAAGTCTGGATTTGAGCAAGTGAAATGCATGCTCAATTGGGTTAAGATCTGGTGATTGACTTGGCCATTACAGAAGGTTCCACTTTTTTGCACTCATGAACTCCTGGGTAACTTTGGCTGTATGCTTGGGGTCATTGTCCATCTGTACTATGAAGCGCCGTCCGATCAACTTTGCGGTATTTGGCTGAATCTGGGCTGAAAGTATATCCCGGTACACTTCAGAATTCATCCGGCTACTCTTGTCTGCTGTTATGTCATCAATAAACACAAGTGACCCAGTGCCATTGAAAGCCATGCATGCCCATGCCATCACGTTGCCTCCACCATGTTTTACAGAGGATGTGGTGTGCCTTGGATCATGTGCCGTTCCCTTTCTTCTCCAAACTTTTTTCTTCCCATCATTCTGGTACAGGTTGATCTTTGTCTCATCTGTCCATAGAATACTTTTCCAGAACTGAGCTGGCTTCATGAGGTGTTTTTCAGCAAATTTAACTCTGGCCTGTCTATTTTTGGAATTGATGAATGGTTTGCATCTAGATGTGAACCCTTTGTATTTACTTTCATGGAGTCTTCTCTTTACTGTTGACTTAGAGACAGATACACCTACTTCACTGAGAGTGTTCTGGACTTCAGTTGATGTGTGAACGGGTTCTTCTTCACCAAAGAAAGTATGCGGCGATCATCCACCACTGTTGTCATCCGTGGACGCCCAGGCCTTTTTGAGTTCCCAAGCTCACCAGTCAATTCCTTTTTTCTCAGAATGTACCCGACTGTTGATTTTGCTACTCCAAGCATGTCTGCTATCTCTCTGATGGATTTTTTCTTTTTTTTCAGCCTCAGGATGTTCTGCTTCACCTCAATTGAGAGTTCCTTAGACCGCATGTTGTCTGGTCACAGCAACAGCTTCCAAATGCAAAACCACACACCTGTAATCAACCCCAGACCTTTTAACTACTTCATTGATTACAGGTTAACGAGGGAGACGCCTTCAGAGTTAATTGCAGCCCTTAGAGTCCCTTGTCCAATTACTTTTGGTCCCTTGAAAAAGAGGAGGCTATGCATTACAGAGCTATGATTCCTAAACCCTTTCTCCGATTTGGATGTGAAAACTTTCATATTGCAGCTGGGAGTGTGCACTTTCAGCCCATATTATATATATAATTGTATTTCTGAACATGTTTTTGTAAACAGCTAAAATAACAAAACTTGTGTCACTGTCCAAATATTTCTGGACCTAACTGTGTATATATATATATATATATATATATATATATATATATATAATATTTTAGGTGAAGATTCTTTTTCAAATTCATCAATTGGATATGTTTGTCATGCAAATACATATGTGGCTAGTGTAAAGGCCCTGTCACACACAGAGATAAATCTTTGGCAGATCTGTGGTTGCAGTGAAATCATGGACATATTGTTCCATTTGTACACGGCCACAAACCTGGCACTGATTGTCCACAATTTCACTGCAACCACAGATCTGCCGCAGATTTATCTCTGTGTGTGACAGGGCCTTAATAGTCCGTTAATACAGACAGACCATCGGCATGATATGGTCTCTGATAGGTGAACTTTTACCAATCGGCAGTTGTTTAAATGACCAACCCAATCGATGTGCACTGAGTGCTTTATACTAGATGACTCTACACTCATGGTTCTCCGCAGCACAAGTCCAGTTTACACAGGGCAATGCACCGTCGAGAACGATGATCCTTTACACTGTGCAAAAGATCATCTCAGCCAATGAGCGAGTGTTTTACATATTCATCAGGTGATCGGCAGCCTGTTTACACTACGAGATTATCGTGAAACGAGAGTTTTTAACAATGCTTGCTCACAATTCACTTGCAGTGTAAATGTCCCTCTAGGCTAAAGCCCGCTTTACACGCTACAATATATCTTACGATGTGTCGGCGGGGTCACGTCGTAAGTGACGCACATCCGGCATCGTAAGGTACATTGCAGTGTGTGACAGGTACGTGCAATTGCGATTGAACGTTAAAACGTTCATCGCATACACATCGTTGAATCCTGGCGAATTGCACGTCGGGTTGTTCAATGTTCCCGAGGCAGCACACATCGCAGTGTGTGACACCCCGGGAACATTGAACAGATCTTACCTGCCTCCCGCGGCTCCAGCCGGCTATGCGTAAGGAAGGAGGTGGGCGGGATGTTTACGTCCCGCTCATCTCCACCCCTCCGCTTCTATTGGCCGGCTGCCACGTGACGTTGATGTGACGCCGAACGTCCCTCCCACTCCAGGAAGTGGACGTTCGCCGCCCACATCGAGGTCGAATGGAAGGTAAGTACGTGTGACGGGGGTTAATCGTTTGTGCGGCACATTCAACAAAATTGAACGTGCCGCACATACGATGGGGGCGGTTACGATCGCATACGATATCGTATGCGAAATTGTGACATGTAAAGCAGGCTTAAGGATACAGAGACTTTTGCAGCTGCAGTCCAAAGGGATAAAGATAAGAAATGTCCAGCACACCGATGCAAATCAGCAATGCAGTCCTGAGCCCAGACAGTGTGTCCACCTAGATGCCACAATCAGAGTAAGATTGCTTTTCCATAGAGCTGGACTATCTCTTCCTAAGTGCATAGGAATACATGGAGTTGGATCCTTTCTTATGGGCAGATGTGACTCAATAGATAAAATCATGTAGTAGATCTACAAAGACTCCATGTAGCCTTAGCTCAAGTTCAAGTTTATTTTTGTTCTGACAGATGAAGAATTTACACATTGTCCATATTCCCGCAGCTACAGGCAGTTCCCATCACATGCTCAGAAAGCAGAATTGAAGGGAGCCCACTGTTTCCCCGTCCATGGTTACTGGATATGACCTCACGGTTGGGTCGTAATTCTGACTTTTATGGACTATGACTTGGTTCTGTTTTACTAACAATAGCAGATTAAAAACAATATTTTCTCTGAATAGTTACTGTACCTCATAATGGTCCCCAGGACAGAGCCGAGCGTAGCCCACCAGACCTAAGACAGGACGAGGGAAATGTCACAATCAGAACTCCATTACACAACACACCCTACTAACACCAATACAATGTGGTGCAGCCATTTATAGAGGACTTTATACTGATTTTTTCATGTTTAGCTCTGGACATATGATATAATAGTGGCTGCAAAGTGGATTACATTTTTTTTTCTTTTTTATTTTCTCTTCTCCAGTGCAGAGATTTTAACAATCTATATAAATCAGAAAATCTGTGTGCACAGTCCATCTTTAACACCAGACTAAAGATACTGCGAATATTGAAACTCAAAATCTTCTCCCCCACCTTCACGAGATTTGGCCCCTCGAATTGAGTCTCTATAGAAAAAAAGGAGAAAATGTGTGTGTGTGTGTGTGTGTGTGTGTGTGTGTGTGTGTGTGTGTGCGCGTGTGTGTGTGTGTGTTGAATAGAAAACTACAGTGTTTACCCAAAGGGTCTTTAAAGAATTAAGGCAACAGTGCTCAAAGAGTTGCTCTTAAATGGGCTGCAACCATATAGTCGCTAAGATGAGGCAACTTGATAAGTCCCTCGAAAGAGGGTAACTATAGCTGTCAACAACCAGTGCACAAGTAACTGAGGCCACATTTATGAGAACTGCCTCACAGTAAGATCATTCTGGTTGCCTATAGCTACTGCACAAGTAACTGGGGTCTTATTTATGAGAATTGCCTCAAAGTAAGATCGTTCTGATTGCCTATAATCACTGCAGAAGTAACTGGGGCTGCATTTATCAAGATTGCCTCACAGTAAGATCGTTCTGGTTGCCCATACCAACTAGAATGCAGTTTTCAGCATTGAAGCTGCTGACAGTTTTGCCCAAAGGATCTTATAGAATTGAAGCAATGGTGCCCGAAGAGTTGCTCTTAAAAGGGCATCAACCATATATAGTCATTGGGGCAACCTGATAAATCGCTTTAAGGTCTGTAATTACAGCAACGGCTGTCAACAACCAACGTAGAAATAAATGGGGCCTCATTTATGAGAACTGCCTCACAGTAAGATTGTCCTGGTTGCCTATAGCAACCAGAGTGCAGCTTTCAGCGTTGAAGCTGCTGGGGTAAAGTGAAAGCTGAGCTCTGATTGGTTGTTATGGACAACTAAACAGTCTGATTGTGAGGCAGTTTTCATAACTGAGATTTGAGATCCTTCAGGACACATGTTCTGCTTTATATATATAGATTCAGCTATTAAATCTCTGATCAGTGTGAGATTACTAGAAATCATAATACTAAGGACTGTGTTTTGTTCTCCTCAGTGTTATGACAAATATGTAAAAATAAAGAACTGTTGACACCAAACTAACAAAAAGGAAGAGTTGAAAATACAAAATTTTAAATGCTCAAGATGTCAACGTCAGGATGAAACTAAAAATGGAACCTTAGCACGTGTAACCAACAATGTAACATTTTCTGTGAGTGAAGCAGCGGTATTTTGCTAGTCAGGCAATAAAGAGAGATTCCTATTAATCAATTCAGGACCGTAATAAAAATAATAACAGTCTACACTTCCCTCCTCCAGCAGCGCTTTTCCTGGAAAAGTGACATGATCTGTTGCGCAACGTGCAGGCTGCAGACAGTCAGTGGCTTCGCATCCACCAAAAATTGATGAAATGCAGCTAAGCAGCAACCGCTCATTGGCTGTTGCGACACAAGTCATGTTACACGCCGAGACCAGCAGCACTGACATCACTCGAACAGCAACATTAAAGGAGGTGAGTATAGACTGTTTTATTGTAATTAGGGTCCTGAATTGATTAAGCAGGAGGTTAAGGGTACTTTACACGCTGCGATCTCGCTAGCGAGATCACAAGCGATCGTACCCGCCCCCGTCGGTTGTGCGACACGGGCAAATCATTGCCCATGGCGCACAACCTCGTTAGTCCCCGTCACACGGACTTACCTGCCCTGAGACGTCGCTCTGGCCGGCAAACCGCCTCCTTTCTAAGGGGGCGGTTCTTGCGGCGTCACAGCGACGTCACACGGCAGGCGTCCAATAGAAGCGGTGGGGCGGAGATGAGCAGGACGTAACATCCCGCCCCCCTCCTTCCTTCCGCATTGCCGGTGGAGGCAGGTAAGGAGATGTTCTTTGCTCCTGCGGTCTCACACATAGCGATATGTGCTGCCGCAGGAACGAGGAACCACTTCGCTAATAATCAGACAACGATTTTTGGTTTCAGGATGATATCTCCACAGCAAATGATTTTGACCTATTTTGCGATCGTTTAAGGTCGCTCGTAGGTATCACACACTGCGATCTCGTTACTGAAGCCGGATGTGCATCACAAACACCGTGACCCTGACTATATTTCACTAACGATATCGCAGCGTGTAAAGCCCCCTTTAGTCTAATAGTCAACAATCCCCTTAAGCGTAGTTAAACTTGGAACATGGTTTCTTGTTTGTTTGTTTTTTTAAAATTTGGAAGGCAAGTTTAAATGCCTGGAGATCGATGGGGGCATCGGATCCATTCTCTGCGCTGTCTGTACGCTCATGCATTTTATGCTTAACTGTTCAGGGGTCTATTTAGCATTCAGTGAATTTTTAGGTTCAGCTCACCTTTGGATTAGCTGTGGCCGATTTAGATGATCAGTGCACGGACAGTCAGTGGGCCGGTTCCCGGGAGCTCAAACAAGAAAAGGATTTTAGTCAAGCACCTGAAGATTTTATTCCGGTTCCAGGGTAGTCAGAGACTTGATAAAATCATTAATGTTTTATTGGTGTATAAAAATACAAAATATTAAAACCATTGCGTCTTACGCGTTTCAAGCTCAAACTGAGCTCTTACTCATAGCATGAAACGCATAAGACGCAATGATTTTAATTTTTTGTATTTTTATACACCAATAAAACATTAATGATTTTATCAAGTCTCTGAATAGCCTGGAACCGGAATAAAATCTTCAGGTGCTGGACTAAAATCCTTTTCTTGTTTAAGCTCTTGGGAAACGGCCCGCTGACTGATCATCTAAATCAGCCACAGCTAATCCAAAGGTTAATTAATCTTCAGGTGCTGGACTAAAATCCTTTTCTTATTCGGTGAAGGTATCAGGATTCGGACCCTAGTCAAACTGCAGGAGGTAATTAGGCTAAGTTCACATGTCCAGTAATCATCTGTTAGAACAGATCCATGTGCAAAAAAGTTCTGCAAACACAACCTTTTGAAAAAAAGTAGAATTTTGCAGGATTTTTTTTTTTTTTTAACATGGGAGTCTTTGGAAAACAGATCCGTTAACTGATTGCTAAATATCTTCCATTTGCAACTGATCCAGTAAGAAAAAAACCCAACAGATCCTTTACAACGGAAAAAAAGCATATGGCTAAATAGCAATCAGTTAACGGATTTGGTTTTCATAGACTCCAATGTTAAAAAAACGGATCCTGCAAAAATCTATTTTTTCAAATCGGACAAAAAAGTTGTGTTTGTAGAATTTTTTTGTCAACAGATCCATTTTAACAGATGATTACTCGACAAAAAATAAAGTGGCAGTCAAATATGAAAAGTTCAAAGTTCAGTTACTCTTTAACATTACATACCTATAGAAATTGTACCATGTTGTTACCCTAACGTGTGGGATTTACCTTTCATCTTAATGAGGAACTCTCCCAGGTGGACTTCCAGCGCTCCCTCAATCATACACATGTCCTACAATAAGACACAAGAAATATTAGATCACGTGTTTTCGCAGCCGGATCTGCATCTTTCTTGAAATTCTGACTGCGCCCTCAATCTTACCCAGTCTCGAGAATTTATTATACACAGCCCATAGGTCACAAACACAGACGGAAAAGCCACTTTCTAACAGATGTAGGGGAAATGTATTACGACTGGCGTTTCATACGTAGATATGCCAAATGTATACTGTTTAATATGTTTGCCGCTTCTTGTGCTGTCTGTGACCCAAAATTTTAATCTATGTCTGCTAGGAGTTTGCACAAAATGTAGTACATCTGTCGGTCCATGGACGCCTGGCCTATGTCAACCCTTACCCCTTTTCCTTGTCACTATTAATAAATGTCCGGAGACTCATAAAACAGCTAAAAGTGGGACTCTGTGATAATCTGTGATGAAATCTGCCAGTTAAGTGGGCATTACACACTGTAACATCTCTAGCGATGTCGCAAGCGATAGCACCCACCCACGTCGGTGGCGCGTCACGGGGTGATCGCTGCCATAGCGAATAATATCGGTACGGCAGCGCATCACACGCAATTACCTCTTCACCAACGTCGCTGTGGCCGTCGAACAATCTCTCCTTTAAGGGGAAGGTTCGTTCGGTGTCACAGCAGCGTCACTAAGCGGCCGCCCAATAGAAGCGGAGATGAGCGGGCCGGAACATCCCGCCAACCTCCTTCCTTCCTCATTGCCGGCGGTCGCAGGTACGATGTTGTTCCTCGTTCCTGCGGTGTCACACATAGCGATGTGTGCTGCCGCAGGAACGACGAACAACCTGCGTCCTGCAGCAGCAACGATATTTGGGATTAGAACGACGTGTCAATGATCAACGATTAGGTGAGTATTTTTGATCGTTAGCGGTCGTTCGTGCGTTTCACATGCAACGACGTCGCTAACGAGGCCGGATGTGCGTCACGAATTCCGTGACCCCCAACGACATCTCGTTAGCGATGTCGTTGTGTGTAAAGCCCCCTTAAATGTTCAATTTCCCTGCAGCGCCACCACAGGGGAAATTAAGCATTACACAATATCCTTTTAAATCAATTGGTTGCCCGTGTAATACAGGATGAGGCAGATCCTCCAGAGGAGGAGATGCTCTTTGTAAACTGAGAATACCGCATCCCTCTTTATTAACCCATAATAACCTAACAATATATGAAAATTAATGTTCTAAACTATTTACCTAAGCAAAAAGAGTAATATGAATTGATATTCTTTCCTTAAGGAAATGCAAAGGATGGTGCGGTTTACACATACAGTTGAAACCAGATGTTTACATACACTATCTAAAAAGATACATCTGCATGTTTTTCTCATTATTTGACATGAAATCAGAATAAACCTTTCCCGTTTTCGGCCAATTAGAGAGAGAGAGATAAAATATTTGAGGGCATTTTTATTACTTTAAACAATATGGGACAGCCCATATGATGATGTCATGTCTTTGGAAGCTTCTGATATGTTTATTGGCAACATCTGAGTTAATTAGAGACAAACCTGTGGATGTATTTTAATGCACACCTGAAATACACTGCTTCTTTGTGTACCATCACGGGAAAGTTAAAAAGAAAACAAAAAAAAGTCAAGATCTCAGGAAGAGAATTGTGGACTTGCACAAGCCTGCATCATTGTTGGGTGCAATTTCCAGATACCTGAATGTGCCTCATTCATCTGAACAAACAATTATACGCAAGTACAAACAAGATGGGAATGTCAAGCCATCATACCTCTCAGGAAGGAGATGGGTTCTGTGTACCAGAGATGTACGTGCTTTGGTCAGACATGTGCATATCAACCCAAGAACAAAAGCAAAAGACCTTGTGAAGATGCTGGCGGAAGCTGGTAAGATTGTCTCATTATCCACAGTGAAACCAGTACTGTATCAACATGGGCTGAAAGGTCACTCAGCCAGGAAGAAGCTATTACTCCAAAAGAAACCTAAAAATGCCACATTAAGGTTTGCAAATGCACACAGGAACAAAGACCTTAATTTTTGGAAACATGTCCTGGGGTCTGATGAAACTAAAATTGAATTGTTTGGCCATAAGGACCATCATTACATTTGGAAGAAAAAGGGATACATTTTGTACCCTAAGAACACCATCCCAACTGTGAAACACAGGGATGGCAGCATCAAGTTGTTGGGTTGTTTTGCTGCATGAGGGACTAGTGCACTTCACAAAACAGATGCCATCATGAGGAAAGAAGAATGTGGAATACTGAAGCAACATCTCAAGACATCAGCTAGGGACTTAAAGCTTGGGCAGAAATGGGTCTTCCAAATGAACAATGACACGAAGCATACTGCCAAACTGGTTACAAAGTGGCTTAAGGACAACAAAGTCAACATTTTGGAGTGGCCATCACAAAACCCTGATGTCAATCCTATTGAAAATGTATGGGCAAAGCTGAAAAAGCCAGGTGCGAGCAAGGCAACCTACAAACAGCTCAGTTACACCAATTCTGTCAGGAGGCATGGGCCCAAATTGCTACCAACTATTGTGAGAAGCTTGTGGAAGAATATACAAAACCTTTGACCAAAGTCATAAAGTTTAAGGATGATAGTACCAAATACCAATGAAATGTATGTAAACTTTTGACTTTGCAAAAAGTAATAAAAATGTCTTAAACCATTCTCTCTCTCATTATTCTGGCATTTGGCAAATATAAATAATTTTGGTTCCTTATTGACCTAAATTGGGAATGGTTTATTCTGATTTCATCTCAGATAGTGAGAAAAACCTGCAGATGTGTCTTTTTATATGGTGTATGTAAACGTCTGGTTTCAACTGTACCTAAATGACGGTCATGCTTCTTGCAAGATTGAGAAAACCAAGTTTTCATCCTTCCCTTCCAAGTATCCCACTTTGACAATTAGTTGCTTAATAAAATTTTCAGCTGTTCTTAAGAAACTATTCTTTTGCTTACAGCTTGTTGCCTAGGAGGCCGACCACTGCTGCTGTCTAGCTTGTAAGCACTGCTCTGAAGCTGTCTAGGATTGGGAGTTAACATGGCTCTTCAGCCATTCTGAGAAGGCCAATGTCCCAGACGATGGGAGGAGGGGAACATAAACATGGGATGGAGGAAAGGTGGGGTTATTATAATGTGAAGTAGTAGGGTCAGTGGTGGGTGAGGGGGTAAAAAGGCCAGGTAGTGGCGGGGGTTTAATTATTCTCATTCCTAGAGACAGAATTATACTCCCACCCTAACTATTGGGGATACTTGAGGAGTGGCAATTGGTAACGGACAGTCTTATGAGGCTATGGTTGCTAATGGCGCTTGGAGGGGTCCTTGAAGTTGGTTCTAAACTGGCCAGGGGGATTCATCAGGATATGGATTCCCTAATTGTAAAGGATTTCTTAGTTGATCTGGTGATTTTTGGGACACCCAGCAAAGGAATGTCGGGTCCCTGTGAACCTGTTCATGGAAAAGGACCCCTTTGGTTATGGTGCTCCTGAGCCTATGAGGCTTATGGCTGGGAGTAATTGTGGTTTATTGTTTTGGTTTTGCCAATCATCAGAGCTCTTTTGTGGCTTCAAGGACCTTACCAAGTTTAGGGTATTCTTCAATTTGTTAAATTGTGATGTATTTCTTAAATAAAGGCTGCTGTGGAGAATTTATCCAAGCTGAAGTGTCTGAGAATTTTATTAATGGAGGTATCGGTGGGTAAACGTCTTGGGTTAGACCACCAGAGTGTACAAATCCAGGGTCATGGACAGCTTTAAAACACTGCTTACAAGCTCAACAGTAAAGAGCTTGTAAGCACTGCTCATGTTCTGATGTCTTCTAGCATTGGTTGGGCTCCAAAACAACAAGCTGTATACAAAAGAAAAGTGTCAATATGTAAAAAATGGCTAAGAATTTTAATAAGTAGCAAATGGCAAATTTGCTTGTATTTCGGAGCACCATCTGACAACCCCAATTTATGAAGATGAGAATAACCCTATAAGGCTAGTTTCACACTTGCGTTGAACGGTATCCGTTGCATTGCGTTGTGTAACGGATGCAACGGATGTGTTGCATATAGTGGCACAACGGATGCAACGGATGCTGCAAAACAACGCAATTTGTTTTGATTTTTTTTTTTTTTACAGTTTTAGCGGCAGACTATTGTGAACGATCAGCTGATCACTCCCAGTAGCCGGCCGCCGGGTGATCAGCTGAGCGCTCCCTGCAGCCGACCGCCGGGTGATCAGCTGAGCGCTGTCACTTGCCGGCCGCCGGGTGATCAGCTGATCGCTCCCTGCAGCTGACCGCCGGGTGATCAGCTGAGTGCTGTCACTTGCCAGCACCCGGGCATGCCGGCGGGCGGGCGCTCAGCTGAGCGCTGTGACTTGCCGGCGGCCGGGCATGCTGGCGGCCGGTCGCTCAGCTGAGCGCTGTCGCTTGCCGACGGCAGAGCGCTCAGCTGAACGTTCGGCCACCGCGAGCCAAAATAAAGTTTGATTTTAAAAAAAAAAAAAAAAGAGCATGCGCGGTGAAATCCAGAGGATTCCGCTGCTCAAAACAACGTTACATGCTGCGTTCCTCCTGCTGGGCGGAAGCAACGGAGCGTCGCCCAGTGGAAGCAACGCAGGTCCTTTTGGTACAATCCGTCACCCATACAAGTCTATGGGAAACAGCGGAATCCGTTAACGGATTCCGCTGTTTTCCAAAAGGGCAGATTGTAAAGGAAGGAAATAAACGCAAGTGTGAAAGTACCCTAACCTGTGTCACCTCCCACCTATCCAGTGCTGTCAGCAGTTTTAAAGAGGTCAAAACTGCTCTCAGACTCCCTCTAATTAATGAAAACATATATTAATACTTTAGACAACAAGAATTCTCAGGTGAATATGAAAAATACTTCCCAGGTCATTAGTAACATATTACAGATTATTGAGTTTTATAGATCCAAGTAAACTTTTCCTTATCATTCTACTATTTTTTTTATTTTATTTAAGTTTTTTGTTTTTTTTCTGGCCCTTTAATAGAAAGATGCAGAGGTCGTGCTTAGTACAGTGAAGTCACAAGGTTTATGCAAAGATGTCACCACATTGGAAATGAAAAAGGCCAGACAGACGATCCTATTAATATCCCAGCTGCTGGGGTCTCTCAGCTCATTTCCATCAAGAATCTGCTGTACATATAGAGACAAATAACATCTGTCCGCCCTCATTCTGCACACGTGTATCTGGCATGTCCTTACTGTTTATGGACATTTTCAGCCTGTTGCGCTAATGTAAAGCAGATGCCTACTGGACTCCTGGGTAGGACATGATATATAAGGGACTCATGAATGTCAGCGGAGCCTCTTTACATACAGATATATTATTGAGTAGTGAAGACACTGTCATCATTATCAGTCCAGGCTCCTTGTCCCCTGCAGATATGGCTCTGGAATATATTGAGGCGCCTTCCATTCCAGATTGGGATCCTAATGAAATATAACTATTATAAGATGTGAGGAAATTGTCACACGGAGTTTTGCACAAACTTTGCCAACTGTCATGGCGGGGTTCAACTGTACAGATTGCAGAATCTGACACTCCGCCAATGGCTTCTTGGTGTCTAGGATTAACAAAGGCAGACTCGGGCATTGACCGGCTGTGTGCTCATTCATAAGCAGGCTAGCAAGAGTTAATCTCTACAAGTCTGCTTGCTCCTTTAATCACATGTTGTGGGGAGACCTAGCACATCTGCTCCCCTCCTATTTATACTGTTGGAATCCTTCTACCTATGCCAGCTATAGTTTGTTCTGTGTTGGTCTGTCTAGTGTGCTGTCCCAGACTCTCTGGTGAAAGTTGTGTTTAGTGGTGCTTTTTGATTGGTGCAGTAGAGGAGTTTACACCTGTTGCTTTGTACTTCCTTCCTGCTCTTATTTCCTCCTGAACCTCTTATTGTCTTATCCTGTGTGTGTTACGTGACAGAGTATTAGTTTTTCTCTTGTCTGTCTTTATCTGTGATTTCTACATTCTCCTGTCCCGTCCCACTGGAGGGATTAGATCAGGACTAGTCAGGAGCAGGGCCAGGAAGGAAAATCAGGCCTCTCCACCATTAGGAGTATCCTTGAGGTGAGGGATAGCGTAGGGTCCCCTAGCTTAAGGGACAGCTTAGGAACCCCGGTTCCCCGCTATCTCAAAGTCACCATGACAAAAATGTAGTGTGGAAACAAAACCTCACAAAGTTACAGAGTAACTCCCATCTTCATAGATAGTGTATGTTAAAACAAGTACTTTTTCAATTTACTGCTTATTAAAATTTGCAGCAGTTTTTGATACATTAAAGCAAACCAATCAGCAGGATTTTCCTATATAACCTAAAGCCAGTGCTATACTGGCACTATCAGGCTGAATCTATACATACCTGTAATGGTCAGCTGGGATGTATAGGTTTTGAAACACAAGCAAGTAAAGTTTGTAAAATGAGCAGCTTTTTGAATGACAGCAGCTGTCAATCAGCTGATAGCTGGGGGTGGGTATTATTATTATTATTATTAATAATAATATTTATTTATAGAGCACTATTAATTCTATGGTGCTGTACATGAGAAGGGGGTTACATACAGGATACATATACAAGTTACAATAGACAGACTAGTACAGAGGGAAGAGGACCCTGCCCTTGCGGGCTTACATTCTGTAGGGATTCATAGTTATGTCCTCCCCCTGTTATTTATGCTAATTCTATTATGGAATCGTTTTACTTTGTGACTAGAAGGACCTGTGCTGATGTCTTACCCATGTGACCAAAAGGCGCCAGGCCTCAGCCAACAGAAAAATAAGGCTAGTTTCACACTTGCGTTCAGCGCCTTCCGTCACTATGGAGAATAGCGCAGTCCATTAACAGACCGCGCTATTCTCCATAGAGTTGTATGGACGACGCACTGTAACGCAAGTGTCTGCGTTGCATCCGCTGGACGACGCAGCGGCGTTATTTTGACGCTGCGTCTAGCGGATTGAACGCAGCATGTAACGTTTTTTGGAGCGTTAAAATAGCGCACCATGACGGATTCTGTTGGAATCCGCCACGGTGTCTAATGATTGTCTATGGTGGCGGTTTCTGCCGCTATGCGCTAAGCGGCGGAATCCGCTGACGGATTTCGTCACGTTCTACTGCACATGCTCAGCATGTCCAGCAGAACGATCGAAATCGTTTAAAATCACTCCTGGTCTCTGTCCCCCCTCTCCCCTCCTCTCTCATACTCACCGATCACCGGCGCGGCGCTGCACGGCGTCCACACTGCTGCGGCGGCTTTTCCTCTTTTGAAAAAGCCGGCCGCCCATTATTCAATCTCGTATTCCCTGCTTTCCCCGCCCACCGACGCCTATGATTGGTTGAAGCCAGACCCGCCCCCACGCTGACTGACAGCTGTCTCACCGCAACCAATCACAGCCGCCGGTGGGCGGGTCTATACTGTGCAGTGAAATAAATAAATAATTTAAAAAAACGGCGTGCGGTCCCCCCCAATTTTAATACCAGCCAGATAAAGCCATACGGCTGAAGGCTGGTATTCTCAGGCTGGGGAGCCCCACATTATGGGGAGCCCCCCAGCCTAACAATATCAGCCAGCAGCCGCCCATTAGATGCGACAGTTCTCGGACTGTACCCGGCTCTTCCCGATTTGCCCTGGTGCGTTGGCAAATCGGGGTAATAAGGAGTTATTGGCAGCCCATAGCTGCCAATAAGTCCTAGATTAATCATGTCAGGCGTCTCCACGAGATACCCTCCATGATTAATCTGTAAGTTAAAGAAAATAAACACACACACCCGAAAAAATCCTTTATTTGAAATAAAAGACAAAAAAACCACCCTCTTTTACCACTTTATTAAAATCCCCAAATACCCCTCCAGGTCCGACGTAATCCAGAGGTCCCGCAACACATCCAGCTCTGCTACATGAAGCTGACAGGAGCGGCAGTAGAACGCCGCTCCTGTGAGCTCCACGCAGCAGCTGAAGTGAATGCCGCTGTCAGCGGGGACGTCACTGAGGTAATGCCGGTGTGTGTGTGCGGTGATGATGGGTGCGGTAGTGTCGGGATGTGTGCAGGAATGATGAGGGCTGTAGTGTCGGGCTGTGTGCGGGGCTGTGTGCGGGGATGTCGGGCTGTGTGCGGTGATGTGTGCGGGGGTGTCGGGCTGTGTGCGGGGATGTCGGTCTGTGTGCGGGGATGTCGGGCTGTGTGCGGGGATGTCGGGCTGTGTGCGGGGATGTCGGGCTGTGTGCGGGGATGTCGGGCTGTGTGCGGGGATGTCGGGCTGTGTGCGGGGATGTCGGGCTGTGTGTGGGGATGTCGGGCTGTGTGCGGGAATGTCGGGATGTGTGCAGGGATGTCGGGCTGTGTGCGGGGATGTCGGGCTGTGTGCGGGGATGTCGGGCTGTGTGCGGGAATGTCGGGCTGTGTGCGGGAATGTCGGGCTGTGTGCGGGGATGTCGGGCTGTGTGCGGGGATGTCGGGCTGTGTGCGGGGGTGTCGGGCTGTGTGCGGCGATGTCGGGCTGTGCGCGGGGATGATGGGTGCTCTCTCTCTCTCGGCCCAAAGAAAACTTAACGCAATGCGTTATTTCACTGGAATCCGTGGCCTTTATTATCACACTTTTTGCAAGGCATCCGTTACATGCGTTACACAACGCAATGTGACGGATGCCGTTCAACACAAGTGTGAAACTAGCCTAAGTTGCTTCCTGGTATAAGCTATGTTGGCTGAGGCCCCGACCTTACTGGTCTCATGGTTATGACATCAGCACAGGTCCTTCTAGTCACAAAGTAAAACGATTCCATAATAAAATTAGCATAAATAACAGGGGGAGGGGATTACTATGAATACCCACCCCAGCTATCAGCTGCTGCAGCTGCTGTCATTCAAAAAGCTGCTCATTTTACAAACTTTACTTGCTTGTGTTTTCAAAACCTATACATCCCAGCTGACAACTAAAGGTATGTAAAGAATCAGCCTGATCGTGCCAGTATAGCACTGGCTTTAGGTTATATAGGAAAATCCTGGTGATTGGTGTGCTTTAACATTGTTCTTTTCTTTTGTTTACAGCTCATTGCCTATGAGACCGACCACCGCTACTGTACAGTTTGTGAGCACAGCACTGAAACTGCTGGGATTAGGAGGCAACGGCATGCTCCAGTGATCCTGGCCAGCTTAATACAGTGCATACAAGCTCAACAGAAAAGAGCTTGTAAGTAATAGTCACGTTCTGCTTTCTATCAGTGATGGTCGGTGGTCAGTCGATCATATTGTGCCCAAAGTCTTGTGTTTTATCATGTTGTGTTGTTTTCAAATATTGCAGTTTTTGGCATGGTTTGGGAAAATGGTAGCAAAAAATACACAGTGTGAACACAAATTACACAGAAAATAAGCAGGGCAGTTTTTGAAAACTGCATATGTGACAAGGTGCAGAACCATGTACACTTCTGTAATGACGTTGGTGAGGACAGGGCTACATGTGACAAGGAGTAGAGTCTTTTGGCAGTGCAGAGTATTTCAGGAAATGATTGCTGTCTGAATGATGTCGCAGAGTTAAACCATATCCTACCTCAGTGCACTCCTGGAAGTTCTTGCTCAGCTCTACGAGACTTTCTCTGGATGCTTTTGTTGATGGAGACAAGGAAAATGCATGTTTCATGTTGCACGTCCCAACTCGTAGCCGCCATTGTATGCAGTAGGTTTCATACAGCTCTTCAATCTATGGGAAGGGGAACTTTTTCAGTACATTAGTCAGGATGCTTGTTACTTCTTAATGCATAGTATGTATATATTGTTTTTTTCTCACTGCTGCTGTGACGCGTAGAGTTTGCATGATGGAACCAAGGTTTCAAGGGAACCTGTCAAGTTCACCGTGCCCCCCCCAAACCACCAGCAGTTGTATCTTCCTATCTAAATCCCCTGCCAAAGAGTCCTTTTATTACATTGGACACAAACAGATAGATATTTATAAAAAGTATTTCTAAAGTCCGTTTATGATATGCAAATGACCCCTTAGACTACTCGATGGGTTAGTTTCCCCAAACTAGCCTGGTCACTGAGCTGATAGGTGCAGATTAAGGAAAGGGCTGAACGTAGCACTGCCGTTTGAAGAAAATCCAAGACCAAATGGATAGGAATCGTGATCTTTATTCGTCTACGCGTTTCAGAGATTATTCTCTTTTTTCAGGACCAAAAGGTCGAATAAAGATCTCGATTCCTATCCATTTGGTCTTTGATTTTCTTCAAACATCAGTGCGGTGTTTGACGCATTCCTTGATCTGCACCTATCATCTCCCACCCCAGGTAGCTGCTGTCATGGTTCGCCTCCCTGTCCACATGGCTAGGGGGCGGAGCCTTCTCTCGAGCCTCACTTCCAGACCCTGGATGCCTTAAAAGCTGGCATTTCCAGTGAATCAGTGCCGGCTATAAGCTTAGCACTGCTTTGCCTGTGATTGCTGGTCCTGTGAGTGATATCCTGATCTGTCTGTTCCTGTGCTCCCATGCCCTTGTCTGTGTTCCATCCCCTGGTCGTCCCTCCTGTCCTCTGTCCCCTCTCCTATTCCCCATTCGATTGTTTCCTCCGGTACTGACCTTGGCCTGACTTTGACTCCGCTTTTGCTCGTCCCTCCGGTCCTGCTTCTGCCCGTACGGTGTTTGACCCAGCCTGTCTGAATATTCCTTGCATGCTTTGCAGCTCTGCTTCTCAGCTGTGCTTTGAGGTAATGCATGAAAACGCTGTGAATTCACTTCCTGGTTCTCATTGCTCTGTGTAGTGTATTATGCTACAGAGCTCTGGCTCCCCCTGGTGGCAGCATTACAGCTGCAGCAGCCGTTGATACACATTTTAACAGTGGTTGTGACTTTCACAACTATTACAGGTGAGCCTTCCTGATCCTTTCGTATCCACTACTCTACTCGACCCTATGTGCGCTTTTTGTGTCCCTCAATTTCTTTTTATGATAACATGATTTACAAGAGCCAGCTTCATCGCCAGTGTTGGACAAATTTTGCGCATGCGCGAGGCTTTATTTACTCACATCATTGAACATCTGAAGCTGAGTGTACGAGTCTCGTCTTCAGAGAGGCGCACTGCGCATGACCAAGAGTGCGGAAGACGGCATAGACAGGAGAACCGAAGAACATCCATTTCCGTACTCCTGATCATGCGCAGTGCAATTCTCTGAAGCCAGTGGACATATGATTTTAAACATCCGTCGATCAGTTAATACCGTAAATCGGTCTATGTAAACAGACCCTTTGGGTATGTGCACGTGATGTCCTTTCTAGGAGGGCAAAACCAATCTGGTTTTTAGCCAGAAACAGCTTTAGGAAATATCTGAAGCTTCTTTTTTTAGCATGATTTTGGTCACATCCTAAACATTTTTTTTACATCTTTCTCCAGCAACATTTTTTGGGAGCCACTTCTAGGATTTTTGAGACCTCTGTTTTTACTACCCTTTTCTGGACATTTTTCAAACTACACAAAACAATAAAGAAACCACTAAAAGTTCTTAAGCAAAAACGCTCAAACCCCCCCCCAAACACTTAAAGGCCTATTTCACACGTCAGTGAAAAAGACAGACTTTTTCACTGACGAGTTAAAAACGTTTCACGGCACACATGGGTTGTCCATGAGCAATCCGTGATCCGCCATCTGTGATTGCATATGGCGATAAACTCACCTGTCCCTGCTCCTGCTGTCCTTGGTGCTGAACTCTTCGGCTCTTCTATGTTTCCTGTCGCCGATGACCCCACTGCAGCTATTTCCGGGTCGGCTGTGGCTGCATTCATGAATATGCATGTCAGTAATTAGCTGGCTCTGAAGCAGCAGCCAGCAGAGGCAGGAGACAAGCAGCACTGGAGAAGGTGAGTTAAAAAGCTGATTATTTTCAATGTCCATATTTTTCTGGTACGTGTTTCACGGATCACACCATAGTGTGGTCCGCGGGACATCAGTGCCAAAAAAACCCAGACATGTTTCCATGTTTTATCCAGAAAAGTAAAGGCTTTGAAGACAGCTGAGGGAAGAGACACAACAGAAGGGTGCACCGGCATTTACTCCCAGAACTACCCGGGATCGGCGGAGGTCCCTGACAGTGGGTCCCAGCAGTCCAAAGGCACCAGTGTGCTGCAGCCCTGGAACTGTGAGTAAACATCTTGAAACTGCACCCCCTGGTGTTGCCTCCATTATTTCGCCTGCACTGCACCATCTACAACACCCTCATAGACTCTGACAAGCACCACTGGTTGCCCCGGGGTACCGCTCCACCTGTGGGGAGCAGGACCATCCAAGCTGCCATTCCACCAGCCCCGGAGGCCCCATACAGCAGCGGCGGCTTAATAGCCGCAAACCACAGGTGGCGTCACGAATAACCTAAAAACTTTATTATTAATCATCACCCCCACTGAACCATATTAGTTGACCCCGCCAGGGTCACGGAGTCGAGCCCCGCCACCACTGACTACCCCCGGACTAGTCCGGCCCGGCACGGGTGTCCCATTTCCCTGGGGTGAGCGAGTCAATAACAGCAAGTCATCTTTACATATTAATTTCTTTGTTCATTCTTTTGAGCATATTCAGGGGGCTTTTAGAGCAGACCAGCTCCAAATCTGCCTTAAAAAAACTTTCATGTGACCATACCCTTAGGCTATGTGCACACAGAGTTTGGGGTTTATTTTTTAGGTGGCAAAATCAAGTTTCCAGCAATGTTCACACGATGCAGTTGCTGAGTATTCCCAGGGAAAGCTCCCTCAGGAGAACACCAGGGATCGTTTGTCTAAGGCGTCTTTGCCATTGTTCTTTTGGCCTTTCTGCTGCCAGAATCTGGTACTCTACGCCGTTAAGTATAGAGAGAGGGAGGCTGCCACATGGGGTTTCTGAACACTGAATTAGTAAAAAATAGTAACATAAGACAGAACATTTGAACGTCATTTTGACATTGCTGTGCATTATGTCCATTTTTGAGCCAGTTTTGGGTGCATTTTCAACTGAATACACCTGAAAAAGGCGCCGCTTGCACATAGCCAGTATTTGCAAAAAACTCCATGTCCACATACCCTTATGTGGCGCCCCTGAGGTTCCAGTCGCCACAGAGGTACTACACCTCAGCCATTCCCGGGTAAGGAGGAGGTCACAGCTCTTTGCACACATAAACAGATACACACTTTATTTAGCGACACTCCATTAGACCATGGTTAGGGCCCATCACAACTCGGGCCCGAAGCCAGCTTGGGGGTGGGGTTTAGTTGGTGGGAGCACACTGTAGAATGTGAGTCAGTTGGGAAGTAGGAGCGGAGAAGTGAGGACCTGTGGTCTGGAGCTGGAGCAGTTCGACCCTGGAATGGGAGAGAAGGGGTCCTAGAGCCCACGGGAAGTGCGCCATACACCTGTGGCCTCGATCCACAGACGGCATACCAGAGTGGAGGGACTTGGCCACAAAGGGGACAGGCTCCTCAACTAGTGGAGAACTACAAGGCTCAGCTAGTTAACCGGAGGCTAAAGTTACTGCAAGTACCGAAGCCACATCCACACACATCCAGTGAAAAGGTGACCTCATAGGACAAAGGGACAAGGCCGGAAAGCCACCCATACAAAGGATCCACGGACACCGGCTCGGGGCTCTGTGTGCGTGGGCGCGGGGCAGGCGGGAGAGGCCAGAGCAGGAAAAAGACTAGGGAAGTAACACAGAATGGTGTACTGGGTCGTCCACAACGGACATTGCGTATCGACGGTTTAAACCGCCTTCTTAATGGTCCAAGCCAAAAGCCTGTGAAGAATGCAGTTTACACCGTCTAAACGTGTTGTCCATTGTGGCTTTTGTCCTGCATGTCCTTATTGTGTTCAGCTCTGAATTATTTTTAATATTTCCAATAAATTGCCAAGTTTTTATGCCACCTGTATTTCCCGAGTATTTGCTGGATCAATTACCATATTATTCATTGCCCAGGACTTTCTCCCAGTTTGGATCCGTGAACTACAAAGGGGAATAGGAGGATTCAATTTGTCCAGAGCTCAGACAGGTGAGCTGGTCTACATGCGGTTTCTATATACATATACAGTATATATATATATATATATATATATATATATATATATATTTATATATGAAGCTGATTTGCACAAGGTTCCAAGTAAACCGTGCTGGACTCCCATGTCTGGTTCTCATCAACATACATATAAAGCTGACAAGCTCTGGACAGAGTCAGCTCCATAGGTGAGGCCAGCACTCTACACGGGAAGGGACATAATCCTCGTTATGTAACATGATCGACTGTAGCACTGCGGCAAGGTCCTGGAACGTATCATCCAAAACAATGTATTTTATAATGGTCACGTTTGGCGTTCAGGAATCCGGCAGCGGAAAGAATATTATCTATACAGGTGACCTCCGAATTACAGGGTTGTGCACAGCTATTTCCTGCAAAATGTTGCACATTCCACTCAGGCAATCGGATGACAAAGACTTTCCTAAATTACAGTGTACTGGAGAGGACAGCAACAAATGACCGAGATAAAAGGACTGCTCTCCATCGAGGTCACAGTGCTGAACTTTCTGCAGGAGAACTCGAAAGAACTGTAATTCAGAAGCCTTCTCTAATCTCCATAGGCTCCGGCCTGCAAGAGGATGAACTTCAAGCATATAATCATAAAATTAATTGACTATAAGGGTCGTGCAGATGACCGTATTTTTGGTCTGAGTGTTACCAATCAAAAAAATCGGATTCCACTCGGACTAATGTAAGGCAGTGCGCATGTCCAATCTTTCTACCCTTTCTGAGGAAAAAATAAAAAACAAATAAAACAAATGGCAGATCACAGAGTTTGCCATTGAGAATCAGATGACACTCGGTCATTCAAGTCTATGGGTCCATGAAAAACAATTGTTCCATGTACAGATGACATCCAAGTGCAATCCAATTTTCATTGGTGCAGCCTGTGCACCCGCACAGGGGACCAAGAGGTCAGGGGGCTACATCTACCTCTAAGGCCTAAAACACACATCCGTGCCGCCGGTACGTGTTTGGTACGTTTTGCACGTACCGGGGGCACGAAGACACGTACATTAATGCTACCCTATGGTAGCAGGCACACACATGTAAAACCACACGGAACGTGTGTCCGTGTCATTTGTATGTGTGTGCATTTTCAAACACGCTCGACATGTCCACGTTTTCTCCGGCATCACGGGTGTCACATGGCCCGCACCCGTACCACACGGATGTAGTGTGGATGCGGTCCCGTGTGACACGCGCTGGAGAAAACTCACGTGTCAGAGAAAAAAAAAATATTTACTCACCTTCTCCAGCCCTCCTGTCTCTGCCGCTGCTGTCACTTGCTGCCGACCACCGCTCGTTATGCTCATTTAAAATTCACTTCACTGCAGCCGGAAGCAGCAGCAGCGGGGAGGCTCGTGGGCCTCTTTCAAACGTCTGTGAAAAACCACACACGTTTTGCACGGACATGTAAAAGGTGCGTATTGCACTCCGTGTGCCGTGATTTCGGTATATGATTGTTCTCCGTGTGCCATCTCTGATAACACAAGGAGAACAGGAACTTTATGCTCACCTGTCCCTGGCGCTGCTGTCCGTGTTGATGATGTCTTCCGCTCTGCGGTCTCCGGCCCTGCTGACTCCCCTGCTGCTGCTTCCGGAAACGCGGTGCAGTGAATGTGCGATGAGCAGATGAGCATAATGAGCGGGGGTCGGAAGCAAGTGATAGCAGCGCCGAAGACACCAGGGCTGGAGACAAGTGAGTAAAGAAACAAAATTTTATTTCACAGACAGTGTGTTCTCCGGTACATGTCACACTGATGTCACACGGATTCCATCCGTGTGCGGTCTGCGTGACACCCGAGCTTCCGGAGAAAAACGGATATGTCTACGTGTGGCACACACGATCCATGGGAAAACCCATTGATTTTAATGGGTCTATGTGTTTCAGTGTCTCTGATACGTGTTAAAATGGACCTCACACGTACCGGAGACACGGATGTGTGAAGGGGGCCTTAGACTACAAAGGACCCATATGTTGTGCACAAGGGCCCTTCTCTGTCTTTGTCCGCCAGTGTTTTCACAGACTGACAGAATGGAGAAGATGTCGTAGCTTTTATTTTTATTATGCGCTACATCCAAGAAAAAAAAAATTGTAAAAAAACAACATTTTTTGCATATGTGAAAAAACGAATATCACACTGATACTTAGAAATGGACTATGGCCTATGGACTATGGTTAGAAATGGCCTACCTATGCGACTCTAAAAAGCGACTACCTAAGGAGGTCATCCCCAGGAACTCAATAATAACATGGAGGAAATTTGGAGCCCAATCTAGAAAAATACACGGCACCGAATCAATAGGTTGGATGAAGATCGAAACGCTTTCTGCATTCTCACCAAGATTAAAGCTCAACCACTGGAAATCCAAGGGAATATGCTTAATCTCAGACATACTCGATAACGATAAGCTGAAACCCTACCAAGACTTAGCAAAAGAATTCAAACTAACAAAGTCAAATAAGAAAACTTGGAAGATAATAGAAAAAATATTCATGAAACCTAGCACCACCCTCCACCTTCAAAGTAACATCACAGCTCTCTTAAAGAATCCAAATAATCAAAACACTTGGAAAACCAAATATATCTACCAAATTTATAACGAAGACACAAATCTCCTTAACTTAAAACACTTGGAAAAGTGGAAAATCGAGATAAAAATCCCAGAAAATCAATTTGAAGATAGATTTCAAAAGTCATTGGCCACAGTCTACAAAAATATACCTTGCGTTGCTCTTATAGAAACCAATTATAAGATAATAACCTGCTGGTATTACACACCCCATAAATTGCATTTAATTAACCCAGATACCTCAAACAAATGCTGGAGAAACTGTGGAAATTCAGGAAACATAACTCACATATTTTGGTCGTGTCCAAAAATTAAGAAATTCTGGAGAGACATTCAATCACTTATAAGGTCCATTACACAGCTAGATGTAGCTCTAACTCCAGAATTAGTTCTTCTTCTCTTAAACATTGAAGAGATACCTAAACATTTTAGGCCCATAGTAATACATATTCTACTAGTGTCCACTAATCTGATTGCATCCAAATGGAAAAGTGAGAAAGCTCCTAATATTCAAGAAGCTAAGGAGAAACTAACTTTACATAAAACTTTAGAGTACTACTATGCCATAAAAAATAATACTCAAACAAAGTACCTCACCAAATGGGACCCATGGCCAGAGCCAAATCACCGACAGACTATATAGTCCAACTGACGTTAAGAAAACACTAACTATATTCGAGAAATACAAGCTCACTAATAATTCCAGGCCTGAAGCTCTAGTCTTTGATACCTCCCTGATCTAAAACGCACTAGAATTATATATTTCTGATCTCGCAAATTTGCTGGACTGTCTATGGAATCCATGTCAGGAAGTTGTTAATTTTATTTGTTGTTTAGTTATGTTTTGCAAATAGTTAATTCATAAGCAATTGATTTGACCAACAAAATATACTGCTTGCTGTATCAACACTAACAAACTGGAGGGTCAAAATATGTGCATTTTCTTAACCTTGTTATTACTACCGTATCTATATGTCCTTAAATTTTGTAACGCATGCTTTCAAGACTTGTTAACTACAAAACCTAATAAAAATCATTTGAATAGAAATGGACATGCAGACCAAAAGTGAAACGCAAATTTTGCACATTGATGAAAATTGGTATTTTTTCTTTAAAATATGAAAATAAACGGATGTCTGAATGAGGCCTAACGTTATTACAAATCTATTAGGTTTTTTTTTATTACTGATCTGTTTCAAAGAGAAAATTGCTGAAAATGAATATTGCCGCTAGTTGGATGAGTGAAGTATTTATCATACTTTAATAGAGAAATGTTTTTTCTTTTTGTCTTTTTTTTTAAAGAAATAAATAGAATAAATTTAGACTGACACTAGACTCTAATCGTTGGGTAAAAAAATCTAGTAAAGTAGGGGAGAGTTAGGGGTTTTGTTACCTCACCCGAAGAAGTATGGCTTAGGGCTCATGCAGATGGCCGTAGAGGTTTTCATCCAAAAGAATTGGCAAGATTATGCAAATGACAATGGTCAAACTCTGATCAGAGTCTGATCTGAGTGTCGGCATAGTATGCTCTGATTCTTTCGGATGAGAGAATTGGAGCACACTGTGAGGAAATATGGAGAACAAAATGTCTCCATCTTCTCCATTGTGTGAGTTCCCGGACAATCAGAATGCACTCAGATGTCATCCGAGCGCAGTCTGATGTTTCCCACGCACCTATCAACTTGCATGGCTTAGTGCGTTCCGAATATTGTGTCAATTCGGACATACAGCGATTATTGTTTGTAGAACAAAGACTGCCCAAGGAAAAAATTTGACTTGTACACGACCCCATAGACTAACATTGGACCAAGAGTGTTTTGTCGGATCACACTTGAACCGAAAATACGGACGTCTGCACCTGCCCTTAGGCTATAGTTTAATAGTTTCATAGTTTTTAAGGTTGAAGGGAGACTCTAAGGGCGGCTTTGCACACTACGACATCGCAGGTGCGATGTCAGTGGGGTCAAATCGAAAGTGACGCACATCCGGCGTCACTTGCGATGTCGTAGTGTGTAAATCCTAGATGATACGATGAACGAGCGCAAAAGCGTCGTTATCGTATCATCGTTGCAGCCTCCGACATTTACATAATGCCGGTGCCGCGACAGGTTCGAGGTTGTTCCTCGCTCCTGCGGCAGCACACATCGCTGTGTGTGAAGCTGCAAGAGTGAGGAACATCTCCTTACCTGCCGCCGGCCACAATGCGGAAGGAAGGAGGTGGGCGGGATGTTTACATCCTGCTCATCTCCGCCCCTCCGCCGCTATTGGCCATCTGCCGTGTGACGTCGCTATGACGCCGCACGACCCGCCCCCTTAGGAAGGAGCCGGGTCGCCGGCCAGAGCGACGGTCGCACGGCAGGTGAGTGCATGTGAAGCTGGCGTAGCGATAATTTTCGCTACGCCAGCTATCACGATATCGTACCTGCGATGGGGGAGGGGACTATCGCATCGGCTTGCGATGTCGCAACGTGCAAAGCCCGCCTAAGTCCATCTAGTTCAACCCGTAGCCTAACAGGTTGATCCAGAGGAAGGCAAAAAAAACCCAATGTGTCAAATAAGCGCCAATGGGGAAAAAAATTCCTTCCTGACTCCACATACGGCAATCAGACTAGTTCCCTGGATCAACACCCTGTCATAAAATCTAATATACATAACTGGTGATATTAAATTTTTCAAGAAAGGCATCCAGGCTCTGCTTAAATGTTAGTAGTGAATCACTCATTACAACACCATGCGGCAGAGAGTTCCATAGTCTCACTGCTCATACAGTAAAGAATCCTCGTCTGTGGTTATGATTAAACCTTCTTTCCTCGAGACATAGCGGATGCCCCAGTGTTCCAGTCGCAGGCCTAGGTGTAAAGAGATCTTTGGAAAGGTCTCTGTACTGTCCCCTCATATGTTTATACATTGTGATTAGATCCCCCCTAAGCCTTTGTTTTTCCAAACTAAATAACCTCAAGTTTAATAACCTGTCTTGGTATTGCAGCCCACCCATTCCTCTAATAATCTTGGTCGCTCTTCTATCTACCTGTAAGATTATGCTATTTATAACCTTGTATACTTTTTCTATCAAGAAAAGCATCCATTCCTCTCTTACATTCATTCAGTGAGTTGGCCATCACCACTTCCCCAGGAAGAGAGTTCCAGAGCCTCACTGCTCTTACCGTGAAGAACCCTCTTCTATGCTGATGTAGGAATTTTCTTTCCTCCAATCGAAGATAATGCCCCCTTGTTCTTGTCATAGTCCTTGGTACAAACAGATCATGGGAGAGATCTCTATATGGCCCTCTGATATATTTGTACATATTTATTAGGTCTCCCCTAAGTCTTCTCTTTTCTAGAGTAAATAGCCCTAATTTTGATAACCTTTCCGTGTATTGTAATGCACCCACTCCATTTATTATTTTAGTAGCCCGCCTCTGAACCCTTTCAAGTTCAGTAATGTCTTTCTTGAGCACCGGTGCCCAAAATTGCCCACAATACTCCAAGTGTGGTCTGACGAGTGATTTGTACAGAGGGAGAATGATGTTTTCATCTCGTGCCCCCAGACCTCTTCTAATGCATCCCATCACCCTATTTGCTTTGGTGGCTGCTGCCTGACACTGGGCACTCCAATTTAGATTCTTATTGACTAAGATGCCTAAGTCTTTTTCCATGTCTGATTTCCCCAGCGGTTTCCCATTTAGTAAGTAATCGTAGCATCTGTTTCTCCTTCCCATGTGCATAACCTTACACTTATCTGTTTTAAACCTCATTTGCCAAACCTGCGGACATTCATGCGACTTACCTGCGAAAGTCCCGGCCTCTATCTCCATAGTGGAGGGCCGGGAATTCCGCAGATATTTCCACAAGAATAATTGACATGCAGTTATGTGTGGCTACGGGACATCCGCAACATATTCTGCAGCCGCACGTACCTCAGCATGGACAGAGCACTCCCCATGTCCCTTAGGATAACATAGGAAGTGTCTGTACTTGCTAAAACCTGAGGAATTATCTGGAAAATCCAGATAAATCTACAGGTTTTCCAGGTTACATAGTCCCGTGGGCACATAGCCCTAAGGTTCTCTGGGTGATGTTACATATGTGCAGATTGCCACCTGTTAGTGGCTTTGGTATATGCACCTTATTCTCCATCAGCTTTATGCCACTTTTTAATTTGTCTTTCTATTTTATTTTTTGAGGGCATCTCACTCCAGTTCCTACTGGTGTGAGATTTCTGGCGAAGTATTCTATTTGGCAGATATTTAAAACTTTTTTCTTTTTTAAGGATTTTTTATTTTTGACACTAAAAAAATTGGTTGAAGAAAAAAAAATTGATTTTGTACCAGTTTCATGAACCACATGCGCCATTCTGAAGAATTGGCAAATATCCGATAGCATACTACAAGGCAAAAAAAGTAACTGAAAATTGCAAATAAAGCATCAAACCCTGCAGTCTGTAGCTTCTCAGCAGTACTGAGAAAAAACTGCAAAAATAGAAGAAAATGTGGAAGGAATCTATGTGTCATAGGACGTGTATTTGAAGAATGTTTGCAGCAGCGGCGATGACATGTGTCCCCCAGATGTGGAAAAAATGATTACGCCGGATCATGCGCTTTGAGACTGTGCCCGTTCACCTAAAAATATGCAAAAAATAAGACACTTACCTTACTTATGTGAAACTCCAACTTCCTAATGTGTCTTTCAATTAATCGAATTTCCTTAAAAAGTGAAAAACAGAAGATTAGTTCCATCAATGTACACATGAACATTCACAGACACAATTCAATTAAGTAAGTATTAGCACACGTGTATAGATATACTGTTCATCAGGTTGTTAGATATCCGGATGGACATAGTAGATTTTTTTTATACTTTTCTTTGTAAATAGCTCCCAAGATGAAATGTGATTCTGCCAAGGATTCCTCATTTTAATGTGCTACAGGTGTGTCTCAATAAATTAGAATATAATCAAAAAGTTAATTTATTTAAGTAATTCAATGCAAAAAGGGAAACACATATATTATATAGAGTCATTACAAGAAGACTGATGTATTACAAGTTTTTATTTCTGTTAATGTTGAGGATTATGGCTTACAGCCAATGAAAACCCAAAAGTCATTATCTGAGAAAATTAGCAAAATTAGCACAAAATACCTGCAAAGGCTTCCTAAGTGTTTAAAATGGTCCCTTAGTCTGGTTCTGTAGGATACACAATTATGGGGAAGACTGCTGACTTTGACAGATGTCCAGAGGGCAGTCAGTGACACACTCCCCATGGGGGGTAAACCACAAAAGGTCATTGCTAAAGAAGCTGGCTGTTCAGAGTGCTATATACAAACATATTAATGGAAGCTTAAGTGGAAGGAGAAAGAAGGTGCACAATCGACCGGACAAACCACAGCCCTGATTGGATTGTTAAGAAAAGGTCATTCAAAAATTTGGGGGAGACTCACAAGGAGTGGACTGCTGCTGGAGTCAGTGCTTCAAAAGCCACCACACACAGACGTATGCAGGACATGGGCTACAGCTGTCGCATTCCATGTGTAAAGCCACTCATGACCAATAGACAAGACCAGAAGCGTCTTACCTGGGCCAAGGATAAAAAGAACTGGACTGTTGCTCAGTGGTCCAAGGTGTTGTTTTCAGATGTAAGTAAATTTTGCATTTCATTTGGAAATCACGGTCCTAGAGTCTGGAGGAAGAGTGGAGAGGCCACAATCCAAGCTGCTTGAGGTCTAGTGTGAAGTTTCCACAATCAGTGATGGTTTGGGGTAGTCATGTCATCTGCTGATGTAGGTCCACTGTATTTTATAAAGACCAAAGTCAGCGCAGCCGTCTACCAGGAAATTTTGGAGCACTTCATGCTTCCCTCTGCCGACAAGCTTTATGGAGATGGAAATTTAATTTTCCAGCAGGACTTGGCACCTGTCCACACTGCTAAAAGTACCAATACATGGTTTAATAACCACAGTATCACTGTGCCTGATTGGCCAGCAAACTCAAGTGACCTAAACCCCATAGAGAATCTATGGGGTATTGTCAAGAGGAAGATGAGAGACACCAGACCCAACAATGTAGATGAGCTGAAGGCTGCTATCAAAGCAACCTGGGCTTCCATAACACCTCAGCAGTGCCACAGGCTGATCGCCTCTATGCCACGCCGCATTGATGCAGTAATTCATGCAAAAGGAGACCCAACCTGTATGTTGTCACGCTCCCCGGCTCCCCTGCTAGGCTCCCCGGCTCCCCTGCCATGCTCCCCGGCTCCCCTGCCTTGCTTACCGGCTCCCCTGCCACGCTTCCCCGCTCTCAGGTCGCGCTCCGCCGCTCCCGTGCCAGGCTTCCCGGTCCCCCGCTCCACAGCCTTCCTGCTCCATCGCCTGCGGTCCCCAGGCAGCCCGGTCTCCGCTCCCGGCGCCCGTCGGCAACTCGGCCCCAGCCCGGCTCTCCTGCCTCCTGTCCACCGCTCCCTGCTCTGGCTTCTGGCACCCGGGCCTCGCGCATGCGCATTAGGGCGCGCGCGCGGTCATTGACCGTCTCTTAAAGGGCCAGTGTCCTCCAACAGGATATTGAAGAATCAGGTACAGGGTATATAGGGGAATCCTTTCCAAGTGGGCGGGGCCTGTTCTTCGTGTTTTGCTAAGCTAGGAGTCAGGTCTCCTTGTGTCTTGTGGTATACTTACCTATCTCTCTCCTAGAGCCGCTCCTGCCACGCCATCCGGTCCTGACGATTCCCATACCCCGAACGGTGACTGTCCGCCATCCCGTCAGTCCATACCATCTCTGATCCCTGTGGTGACCCGTCTTCTCGCTCCGTCGGTTCCGGACTCTGCCTGACAACATCTCGGCCTCCGAACCTGAGCTCCGTCATCCGGACTACCTTCGGTGACTCCGTGGTCCCAGGGACTTCTACACTCCACTCCTTGGAACGGACTGTCCTGCTACCTGTAGTGCTCCGGCTACCGGACCCCTTGCCTTCAGTGAGGTGTTCGGCCCAGTGGATCCACCTCCTGGGTCTGCCCGTCCACCTGGCCCTAACATATGTCCATTCAATAATCCAAAATTTACTGTAATGTGAAAAAATTGCCAGGTCCCAGATGCTGCATTAAAGCACCACTCCAGTGTTTTGTTTTCTTATTTCACTGCTGGAGTGGTTCTTTAAATTTAAGTTTCCGGACCTTAATCTTACACTCATCTGACGCAATCTTCACCTTCTTCTATCCACGTCGCACCTGTCCATCTCTGTCAGTTTTTGACCTGCCAGCAGCTCCAGTGTTTCATGGAGCGCACCGGAGGTCACAAAATAATTCCAATCTATGAGAGCCTCATTCTGGCCTCATTCTTGCTCTCATAGACTTGCCTTCTGAGCTTGTGATGCAGCTTGTGCCTTTTAGCTAGTCAGAAGTTGGGGTTCCAAGTTGATGCCATGGGATCAGAGCGACACCAAAAAAAGGTGAAGATCTCTTGATCTGAACTCTGTAGCCTCTATACATACCTATGAAATTGGTGGCCAGTTTATGCATTGCAGTACGTGCTTGGACCAAGTTTCACAGACGTCTGTATGAGCCTTTAAAAGGGGTTTTCGAGGACTTTATATTGATGGCTTATCCTAAGGATAGGTCGTCAATATCACATTGTGAGGGTGCGATACCCAGCCCCACCACCAAGGAGCTAGTCCCGGTGCCAACAGCAGCCGGATGTGATCAGTTACAGAGCTGCCTAGCTCAACCACCTGTATGGTGGTCTTGGCCAGGCACTACGCAGCTCTGCAAATGATCACATTCAACAGACACACAAAGCTCTGTTACATGCACATATTGACACACACAGCTCTACTACATAGACCTTTACTTATACACGCATTATATATAAACACATCTTGCAGTTCCTGATCGGTACAGAGCAGGAGAGGAGACACTGGGATCTGCATTGAGGCTGAAGTAGTTGAGCAGCTCCAGGATCTACCTATTCACCTTTCCAGTCATATGATAAGGCACATGATGAGTAAACAGGTCTTGAAATTCCTTGTGTAGAAGGTCCTTCAGCTGCACGGCTCCTGCAGATTCCGGTCCAGTAGCTTCCTGTCCCGATCTCACCAATCACATAGATTAGTGCAAAGCACGAGGCTAGTGGGCGGCTCTATGTGACCAGTCGGGCCCCCTCTTTGCTTCTGTTCACTGGGCCTAATACCCCAGTAAGAGCAGTATTGCCCTGATGGTGGCCCTGATGACGATTACAATGTATGATCACACAGCGGAGTAAAGATCATTGTGGAGCAAAGGTAAGAGACACCAACAGCTATGGGTTTCAGACTTTACATAATGTATGAGGGCCCAATTTGTACTTTTGCTGTGGAGTCCCATGATTTTTATGTATGCCAATGCTGGTAACGCCTTCTTTTATTAAAAAGAATCCCTGAAGGCAGATTGTCATGCAGATCAATGTCCGAGCCTTAACCTGGAATAGTTCATTACACAGAAGAAAAATGTGGATTTCTCTTGAATAATCATCATGTTGCAGATATCAATGTATGATGTTATTCAGCTTTCTATGACCTTATGGGTTGTTCTCTATGAACGTTAGTAAAGGTCGGGTGATGCAAATTTCACAGCTTTATAAAAACCTCCTCTAACCTTGTGCCAAAAACAGCAGCCATGGGTTCTTCTAAGAAGCTGCCTAGCACTCTGAAAATGAAAATGGTGGAGACCCACGAAGCAGAAGAAGTCTATAGGAAGATGGCAAAGCATTTTCAAGTTGCTCTTTCCTCAGTTTGAAATGTAATTTAGAAATGGCAGCTACCAGGAACAGTGGAGGTCAGGATAAGTTCTCAAAGACCAAACAAAATCTCTATGAGAGCTGCTCATATGATTGCTAGAGAAGCAAATCAAAATTCCAGTTTGACTGCAAAAGACCTTAAGGAAGATTTAGCAGACTCTGGAGTACATTGTTCTACTATTCAGAGACACCTGCACAAATATGGCCTTCATGGAAGAGTCAACAGAAGAAAACCTCTCCTGCGTCCTTACCATAAAATTCAAGGTCAGAAGTATGCAAAAGAATATCTAAACACGTCTAAGGGGTACTTCACACACAGCGAGATCACTACTGAGATCGCTGCTGAGTCATGTTTTTTGTGACGCAGCAGTGACCTCATTAGCGATCTCGCTGTGTGTGACACTGAGCAGAGATCTGGCCCCTGCTGTGAGATCGCTGCTTGTTACACACAGCCCTGGTTGGTTTTTTTATTGTTGCTCTCCCGCTGATAAGCACACATTGCTGTGTGTGACAGCGAGAGAGCAACAATCCTGAATGTGCAGGGAGCAGGAGCCGGCGTCTGACAGCCTGCGGTAGCTGTAACCAAGGTAAACATCGGGTAACCAAGGTGATTACCCGATATTTACCTTCGTTACCAGCCTCCGCAGCTCTCATGCTGCCAGTGCCGTCTCCTGCTCCCTGCACACGCTAAGCTAAGCGGTGTGCGCTGGTAACTAAGGTAAACATCGGGTAACCATACCTGATGTTTACCTTAGTTACCAGTGTCTGCAGCTTCCAGACGCCGGCTCCGTGCAAGCGCAGCGTCGCTTGCACGTCGCTGCTGGCTGGGGGCTGGTCACTGGTCACTGGTGAGATCTACCTGTTTGACAGCTCACCAGCGACCATGTAGCGACGCAGCAGCGATCCTGACCAGGTCAGATCGCTGGTGGGATCGCTGCTGCGTCTCTAAAGTGTGACGGTACCTTAATGGTTTTTGGAAACAAGTCCTGTGGACGAGTGAGGTTAAAATAAAACTCTTTGGCCACAATGATCAAAGGTATGTGTGGAGAAGAAAGGGCACAGAATTTCAGGAAAAGAACATTTCACCAACCATTAAGCATGGGGATGGATCAATCATGCTTTGAGCTTGTGTTGCAACCAATGGCATGGGGAACATTTCACAAGTAGAGGGAAGAATGGATTCATGAAATTTCAACAAATTCTTGAGGCAAACATAACATCATTTGTAAAAAGCTAAAGTTGAAAAGAAGATGGCTTATATAAATGGATAATGATCCTAAACACAAGTCAAAATTCACAATTGACTACCTCAAAAGGCGCAAGCTGAAGGTTTTACAAAGACCCTCACAGTCCCCTGATCTGAACATCATTGAAAATCTGTGGCTAGACCTCAAAAGAGCAGTGCATGCAAGAGGACCCAGGAATCTCACAGAACTGGAAGATTTTTCCAAAGAAGAATGGATGAAAATCCCTTAAATAAGAATTGAAAGACTCTTGGCTGCTACAAAAACGTTTACAAGCTGTGATACTTTCCAAAGGAGGTGCTACTAGATACTAGCCATGCAGGGTGGTCAAACTTTAAAAAAATGTAAAAGATGAAGATTTTTTTTTATGCCTCAGTAGGTTATCTATATATAAGAAAAAAATATTTTTTTTCCTATGTCTGTTCCTTATGCACAGTTAAAAGTCCAGACCAATCGGCAGTAAATTTTGCACACAGTTAAATAAGCACATACCCTAACAGGAGTCATAGTGACTTGGAAGGACTTACCTTGTCCAGGTCATAGATGTAACCCTGTAATAAAGGATAGGTAGTGAGTATCTTCATTTTTCTTGTTTGATGTATTGTTTTTAATTAGATTTTCCAGTTTTACATAGTCAATCATTGTATCATAAGACGTTTTGTGTATCGATGACTCACATTCTCCATTTGAGAATGCAAATAGTTTTGTTTTCAGAGGTTGAAAGACTTGTTGTTCACGCGGATTCTGCCTTCTGATTCTTACGAAGTAGCAGAATCTTTTTATTATACAATAATTAGGTTTTCTACGCATAAACTCAGGATTTACTTCTAGAAATAGTTCTATTAAATTCTTTATAAAGCTTGTGAAAATGCTTGTAAGATGTGATCAACAGAGGACACATAAATGTCAAAAAATAATAAATAAAACATAAATAAATCTGTGCTTGTAAGCATTTTAAAAAAATTATGAAATAACAAAATTGAAAAATAAGTAAAGAATAATCATATTAAAGTAAAATAAGTTGCTGTTTAGTCACTTTTAATCTCAATAGACAGGTAAAATGGGTAGATCCACCATAACAACTAATAAGCTGCTGATTGATGGGACTCAAATCGATAATGGTGATCTGGAGACCCCATTTAAATGCTAATAGGCACCATGTGTGGCAACCCTTCAATCATGTAAGAGATGATACTAATAGTTACTGAATAATTTACATGTAACCATAGATGTAAATAGATACATAGCCGAATAAGAATAAAGATAGTTGGATAACATGGAGGGACAGACTATAGACCCCCATACATATCAGACTAACATCTGCCAAGCTTACCAATGGGTTTGGCCAATAGTCTAATGTGTATGGGGGGGCCCACACTGATTAATTTAGAAATAAATGAAAATTCGGCATGTCCTATCCTTTTATCCGTAAAGAAATAAGCTGCCATTAGAGATTTGTCAGTGCTCTGTAGAAAAAAAAAAAAAGAGTGTTGGACCGGCAAATGGTAAAATGAACTAGTTTATTCCCTCCGCGTTTCAAGCACGTTCTGTCCACTTCATCTGGCACATATACAAATCACATGACTTTTTATAGACCATTTGTGACATCATATCCAGTCATGATTGGTGCAAAAGATATTAGTTAAAAACAATTTAAAAAAAAAAAACAGACACAATACAATAAAAGCATCAAAACATTAAAAAAAGTCCCAATCACAATTGGCATATGATAAAAAATAATCCTAGAACTCCATAAATAATTGGTGATGTTCAGTAATTGCCTCTAAAGAACTCTGTTCTGTTTAATTATTGTAGTCTGGTTCTGTTTTTCTATTTTTTATATACTTGCTTTTTTACTTTTTTATCAATACTACTCTAAAAAAATTACCGTAATAGTATTTTTTCTCTAGTTCTCAAAAAAAAAAAAAACCCTTCTCTTTTTTTTTTCCTTTCCCCAAAGAAGCAACAACAAATACTTTGCCCTTTAATTTTCTTTACAGGTTTGTCCCGAACATTTTGACTATTCTGTGGATTACTTATTATTGTGTGTTATTTTTGTTTTTATTTCTATTTCCGTTTTACCTTTTATTAGATTTCTCTCGATTCCCTAAACCCCCATATAGATAGTTGTTTATGTAGTTTTAATTCATTTTTGAATGCAATAAATGAACTGCTAGTAAGTACTGTATACTCAAAAGTTTTGTTCAAGGCCTCTATGGATTGAGGGTTGCTAATTTGAAAATCCAAGAATATTCTCTATTAATTAGTTTTTGGAACCGATCCTAGCAATGGATTTGATAGTTTATCAATAAGTTTTAATTGAAAAAAAAAAAATCGGGGTGGGAGGCGGTTGATGGTATAAAACAAAATGTTTGGACAAACTATAATTGAGTATCAAATTTCTGATGTTATGTTGGTGTTTGTTCATTCTGTTGTAGGACTCTTGGATGGGGCAGCCATGACATATTGAAGTCCACAGCTACATTCCAGAAGATAAATCACAAAAAAGAGGATTGGCAATTTAAAAATTGATTCGTAGGGTGGGGGTGCGTCTGACTGCAACCAATTACAGACGCTGGTAGGCGGGGAAAGCAGTGCATATTCAATGAGCCTAATGCACTGCACCGGAAGTGAATGCGCAGCCTGGGAGCAGTGTACAGCCACCCCGCACCTGATCTTATCCCCTATCCCTTCTACCACAATTTCAATCACCGGATTCTGGTCTCCATAGACTCATATGGGGACTGGAATCCGGCCCGATACTGGATTTTAAAAACCAGATCACCGGGTCCCAGTTATCTGCGAGTCCGCTCATCACTATAAGTAAATCCAAAGGAGAAAGAAAGTCGCCCTCCAGATGATCACCATATCACTCCGTCTTTATTGCAGGGGAAACATGAAGGTACAAACGGTGGGGAGGGTGAGACAAGCCATACAACGCCGGACGATGGCGTGCCGTTTCGCTAGAACTTAGCTTCCACGGGTCCAGTGCCACGGGTCCAGTGTTGTCCGGCGTTGTATGGCCTGGCTCACCCTCCCCACCGCTTGTACTTTCATGTTTCCCCTGCAATAAAGACGGAGTGATATGGTGATCATCTGGAGTGTGACTTTCTTTCTCCTTTGGATTTATCTTGGTCTTCACCGCAAGTCTGCACCATGATCCCCTCCATGGCTCAGTAGGGCTCAAGTAGCTGAACGTGTAGTAACACGCGGAGTAGGTGGTGCACCGGGACTCTTACCTCTTTCATTCTATCTACAGTGCCTACAAATAGTATTCAACCCCCTGCAGATTTAGCAGGTTTACACATTCGGAATTAACTTGGCATTGTGACATTTGGACTGGCACTGCAGCAAAAAAGAATGTTATTTCTTTTTTTTTTTTTTTTTTAAATTGTGAAAAGTTTATTCAGAGGGTCATTTATTATTCAACCCCTCAAACCACCAGAATTCTGTTTGGTTCCCCTAACGTATTAAGAAGTATTTCAGGTACAAAGAACAATGAGCTTCACATGTTTGGATTAATTATCTCTTTTTCCAGCCTTTTCTGACTAATTAAGACCCTCCCCAAACTTGTGAACAGCACTCATACTTGGTCAACATGGGAAAGACAAAGGAGCATTCCAAGGCCATCAGAGACAAGATCGTGGAGGGTCACAAGGCTGGCAAGGGGTACAAAACCCTTTCCAAGGAGTTGGGCCTACCTGTCTCCACTGTTGGGAGCATCATCCGGAAGTGGAAGGCTTATGGAACTACTGTTAGCCTTCCACGGCCTGGACAGCCTTTGAAAGTTTCCACCCGTGCCGAGGCCAGGCTTATCCGAAGAGTCAAGGCTAACCCAAGGACAACAAGGAAGGAGCTCCGGGAAGATCTCATGGCAGTGGGGACATTGGTTTCAGTCAATACCATAAGTAACGAACTCCACCGCAATGGTCTCCGTTCCAGACGAGCCCGTAAGGTACCTTTACTTTCAAAGCATCATGTCAAGGCTCGTCTACAGTTTGCTCATGATCACTTGGAGGACTCTGAGACATACTGGTTCAAGGTTCTCTGGTCTGATGAGACCAAGATCGAGATCTTTGGTGCCAACCACACACGTGACGTTTGGAGACTGGATGGCACTGCATACGACCCCAAGAATACCATCCCTACAGTCAAGCATGGTGGTGGCAGTATCATGCTGTGGGGCTGTTTCTCAGCCAAGGGGCCGGGCCATCTGGTCCGCATCCATGGGAAGATGGATAACACGGCCTACCTGGAGATTTTGGCCAAGAACCTCCGCTCCTCCATCAAGGATCTTAAGATGGGTCGTAATTTCATCTTCCAACAAGACAACGACCCAAAGCACACAGCCAAGAAAACAAAGGCTTGGTTCACGAGGGAAAAAATCAAGGTGTTGCAGTGGCGTAGTCAGTCTCCTGACCTTAACCCAATTGAAAACTTGTGGAAGGAGCTCAAGATTAAAGTCCACATGAGACACCCAAAGAACCTAGATAACTTGGAGAAGATCTGCATGGAGGAGTGGGCCAAGATAACTCCAGAGACCTGTGCCGGCCTGATCAGGTCTTCTAAAAGACGATTATTAGCTGTAATTGCAAACAAGGGTTATTCCACAAAATATTAAACCTAAGGGTTGAATAATAATTGACCCACACTTTTATGTTGAAAATGTATTAAAATTTAACTGAGCAACATAACTTGTTGGTTTGTAAGATTTATGCATCTGTTAAGAAATCCTGCTCTTGTTTGAAGTTTGCAGGCTCTAACTTATTTGCATCTTATCAAACCTGCTAAATCTGCAGGGGGTTGAATACTACTTGTAGGCACTGTATAAGTAATCTAACTGGGTGCAACTAGGTTTTTAAGATTTTTAAGATTTTTATTTTTTCTGAAGACAGAGTTGTTTGGCTGTAAATATCCCATAGAGTACACAGGAGCGCTCGGCAGAGCAAATGCTCCCATGTGTGAGAGAGATGGGCAAAATAGCTGTCGGCCGAACAATCACACAACCATTGGTCGACAGCTAACAAAACTGTATACGGGGGTTTTTATTGTGCTATCTAGATAAACACAGCTATATCTAGAATATAGGTTGATCAAAAAGAGGACACTGACTACATAATCTATGGGTCTCCGCTGGGACATATTCACATCCATGGCACGGTTATCTGGCAACTATAGGATGGATGGCATTCTCTGTCTCCTGCAGTAGCATTACTTAGATACTACCAAGCAATGCACGTTGTGATTGTTTAGTCACTTGATAACAGTATTATTAAAGCACATAAAGAATGACTAGAATGAGAAAAAAATTGCTTTTTTTACTTAAATGCATTGTTGTCTTTGTTTATTGTTTGATTCTGCTTTTGCTGCTAATCCTCCTAAATACTAATCCCACACCAAGAAGAAGGAAGATGGTTTTTCCAAGCCCTGTACTACTTATATAATTTGGGCACTTACGGTGGTATATTTTGAGAACCAGATGGCGGTGACATGTTTGTGTGTTATAGTGGTATTTAGAGGTCACTGTGTGGTACTATTCTAGGGTATAATCAGGGCCGTATTTACCATTAGGCACCCGTGGTCCCGTGCCTAGGGCGGCAGGATGCAGGGGGCGGCACCTTCTAGCAGTAAAAAAAAAAAATTTTTTTTTTTTTTTACACATTCATTAAATCCGCTGTATTTTCTGAGGGAGGAGAGGGGGAGAGGCGCACCTTCATTTATTTGTATCCGCGTCCATTAAGACGCGAATGCAGACAAACTGCGGCGGCCGGGCACAGAGAGCTGATTGACCCCGGAACTGCCGGCGCCTGCACTTCCGGGGTCACAGGCACGCCAATCAGCTCCTTTCTCTGTGCTGCGTCCAATGCTGTGTGGATTTCACATGCAGAGGTCACAGCAGGACACCGCAGAGGACGCCGCGATGGAAGCCGGTGTCAGAAGAGGATACTTACGTGAGCCAGGAAGATGACGGCGGGCCCTGGAGCAGGTAAGTGCTCGCAGAGCTGAAGAGTGGGGGTGTCTCTAATGCAGACTGGAGATCTGCGTATGGGGTGGGAGGAGAGAGGCTGATACTGGGGGAGACTTGGGGAAAGAGAAGCTGATACTGGGGGAGGCTGGGAGGAGAGAGTATGATGCTGGGGGAGGCTGATGTTGCGGAAGGCTGGGATGGGGGGAGGCTGACGCTGGGGGAGGCTGGGAGGAGGGAGGCTGATGCTGAGGGAGGCTGATGCTGGGGGAGGCTGGGAGGAGAGAGGCTGATGCTGGGGGAGGCTGATACTGGGAGAGGCTGTGAGGGGGAGGCTGTGAGGGGGGAGGCTGATGCTGGGGGAGGCTGGGAGGGTGGAGGCTGATGCTGGGGGGGCTGATGCTGGGGGAGGCTGGGAGGAGTGAGGCTGATGCTGAGGGAGGCTGATGCTGGGGGAGGCTGAGAGGAGAGAGGCTGATGCTGAGGGAGGCTGATGCTGGGGGAGGCTGGGAGGAGAGAGGCTGATACTGGGGGAGGCTGATGCTGGGAGAGTTTGGGAGGAGAGAGGCTGATGCTGGGGGAGGCTGGGAGGAGAGAGGCTGGTGCTGGGGGAGGCTGATGCTGGGGGAGGCTGGGAGGAGAGAGGCTGATGCTGGGGGAGGCTGGGAGGAGGGAGGCTGATGCTGAGGGAGGCTGGGAGGGGGGAGGCTGGGAGGAGAGAGGCTGATGCTGGGGGAGGCTGGGAGGAGGGAGGCTGATGCTGAGGGTGGCTGATGCTGGGGGAGGCTGGGAGGAAAGAGGCTGATGCTGAGGGAGGCTGATGCTGGGAGAGGCTGATGCTGCGGGAGGCTCGGAGGAGAGAGGCTGATGCTGAGGGAGGCTGATGCTGGGGGAGGCTGGGAGGAGAGAGGCTGATGCTGGGGGAGGCTAGGAGGGGGGAGGCTGATGCTGGGGGAGGCTGATGCTGGGGGAGGCTGGAAGGAGAGAGGCTGATGCTGGGGGAGGCTGATGCTGGGGGAGGCTGATGCTGGGGGAGGCTGGGAGGAGAGAGGCTGATGCTGGGGGAGGCTGGTGCTGGGGGAGGATGATGCTGGGGGAGGCTGGGAGAAGAGAGGCTGATACTGGGGGAGGCTGATGCTGGGGGGAGGCTGGGAGGAGAGAGGCTGATGCTGGGGGAGGCTGATACTGGGAGAGGCTGTGAGGGGGGAGGCTGGGAGGGGGGAGGCTGATGCTGGGGGAGGCTGGGAGGGTGGAGGCTGATGCTGGGGGGAGGCTGATGCTGGGGGAGGCTGGGAGGGGGAGGCTGGGAGGAGGGAGGCTGATGCTGAGGGAGGCTGATGCTGGGGGAGGCTGGGAGGAGGGAGGCTGATGCTGGGGGAGGCTGGGAGGAGGGAGGCTGATGCTGAGGGAGGCTGGGAGGGGGGAGGCTGAGAGGGGGGAGGCTGGGAGGAGAGAGGCTGATGCTGGGGGAGGCTGGGAGGAGGGAGGCTGATGCTGAGGGAGGCTGATGCTGGGGGAGGCTGGGAGGAGAGAGGCTGATACTGGGGGAGGCTGATGCTGGGAGAGTTTGGGAGGAGAGAGGCTGATGCTGGGGGAGGCTGGCAGGAGAGAGGCTGGTGCTGGGGGAGGCTGGGAGGAGAGAGGCTGATGCTGGGGGAGGCTGGGAGGAGAGAGGCTGATGCTGGGGGAGGCTGGGAGGAGGGAGGCTGATGCTGAGGGAGGCTGGGAGGGGGGAGGCTGGGAGGAGAGAGGCTGATGCTGGGGGAGGCTGGGAGGAGGGAGGCTGATGCTGAGGGAGGCTGATGCTGGGGGAGGCTGATGCTGCGGGAGGCTCGGAGGAGAGAGGCTGATGCTGAGGGAGGCTGATGCTGGGGGAGGCTGGGAGGAGAGAGGCTGATGCTGGGGGAGGCTGGTGCTGGGGGAGGATGATGCTGGGGGAGGCTGATGCTGGGGGAGGCTGGGAGGAGAGAGGCTGATGCTGGGGGAGGATGATGCTGGGGGAGGATGATGCTGGGGGAGGCTGGGAGGAGGGAGGCTGATGCTGGGGGAGGCTGGGAGGAGGGAGGCTGATGCTGAGGGAGGCTGGGAGGGGGGAGGCTGGGAGGTGAGAGGCTGATGCTAGGGGAGGCTGGGAGGAGGGAGGCTGATGCTGAGGGAGGCTGATGCTGGGGGAGGCTGGGAGGAGAGAGGCTGATGCTGGGGGAGGCTGGGAGGAAAGAGGCTGATGTTGAGGGAGGCTGATGCTGGGAGAGGCTGATGCTGCGGGAGGCTCGGAGGAGAGAGGCTGATGCTGAGGGAGGCTGATGCTGGGGAGGCTGGGAGGAGAGGCTGATGCTGGGGGAGGCTAGGAGGTGGAAGGCTTTTGCTGGGGGAGGCTGGGAGGGGGGAGGCTGATGCTAGGGGAGGCTGGGAGGAGGGAGGCTGATGCTGAGGGAGGCTGATGCTGGGGGAGGCTGGGAGGAGAGAGGCTGATGCTGGGGGAGGCTGATGCTGGGGGAGGCTGGGAGGAGAGAGGCTGATGCTGGAGGAGGCTGGGAGAAGAGAGGCTGATGCTGGGGGAGGCTGTGAGGGGGGAGGCTGGGAGGGGGGAGGCTGATGCTGGGGGAGGCTGGGAGGGTGGAGGCTGATGCTGGGGGGCTGATGCTGGGGGAGGCTGGGAGGAGTGAGGCTGATGCTGGGGGAGGCTGGGAGAAGAGAGGCTGATGCTGGGGGCAGAGAGGCTGATGCTGGGGGCAGAGAGGCTGATGCTGGGGGAAGCTGGGGGCGAGAGGCTGATGCTGGGGGAAGCTGGGGGAGAGAGGCTGAAGCTGGGGGAAGCTGGGGGACAGAGGCTGAAGCTGAGGGACGCTGGGGGGAGAGAGGTTGATGCTGGGGGGGCTGGGGGGAGAGAGGCTGATGCTGGGGGAGAGGCTGCTGGTGAAGGCGGGGGAGAGCGGCTGCTGCTGGGGGAATGGGAGAGAGGGGCCAATCCTAGAGACAGAGGACAAGGGTTGAGGGATAGTGCAACGACAAAATCGATGGCGGGGGAGTGTAAGGACTCAGAATGAGAGGGGGGCAGCATTGGGAGCTCATTATGGAGAAGAGGCAGCATGTGTGTGCTCAGTATGGAGTGGAGCAATGTAGGGGAGTCAATATCAAGAGTGGGGTAGTGTGTGTGTGTGTGTGTGTGGGAGGGGTGTCTCAGCATAAGCGTTAGTGTGGTGGTCTTAGTATGATGAATGGGGCAGCATGGAGGTGTCATTATGAAAAAGAGGAAAGCAGCATTAGGAGCTCATGGAGAGGGGCAGCATGCATGGGACATTGTGAGGACGGGGAAGCATGCATGGGACATTGTGAGGAGGGGGAAGCATGCATGGGACATTGTGAGGAGGGGGCAGCATGCATGGGACATTGTGAGGAGGGGGCAGCACGCATGGGACATTGTGAGGAGGGGGCAGCACGCATGGGACATTGTGAGGAGGGGGCAGCACGCATGGGACATTGTGAGGAGGGGGCAGCATGCATGGGACATTGTGAGGAGGGGGAAGCATGCATGGGAAACTGTGAGGAGGGAGCAGCATGCATAGGACATTGGGAGGAGGGGCAACATGCATGGGACATTGTGAGGGGGGACAGCATGCATGGGACATTGTGAGGAGGGGGCAGCATGCATGGGACATTGTGAGGAGGGGGCAGCACGCATGGGACACTGTGAGGAGGGGGAAGCATGCATGGGACATTGTGAGGAGGGAGCAGCATGCATGGGACATTGGGAGGAGGGGGCAGAATGCATGGGACATTGTGAGGAGGGGGCAGAATGCATGGGACATTGTGAGGAGGGGGCAGCACGCATGGGACATTGTGAGGAGGGGGCAGCAAGCATGGGACACTGTGAGGAGGGGGCAGCATGCATGGGACATTGTGAGGAGGTAGCAGCATGCATGGGACACTGTGAGGAGGGGGCAGCATGCATGGGACATTGTGAGGAGGGGGCAGCATGCATGGGACATTGTGAGGAGGGGGCAGCATGCATGGGACATTGTGAGGAGGGGGCAGCATGCATGGGACATTGTGAGGAGGGGGCAGCATGCATGGGACACTGTGAGGAGGGGGCAGCATGCATGGGACATTGTGAGGAGGGGGCAGCATGATGTGAGGTCAATGTGCAGATCATATTTCATAATTGAGGAAGGTGTGGTGGGTACAATTTATAAGGGAGGGCAGTGTGTAGTTTATTAGGGGCAGTGTGACAGTCACAGTATATAAGTGGGGATGGTGGGAATATTTTATACTCATGCTATGTTTTGATGTGCTTGTGGTGATCCCCATTGGGGGGGGGGGTTAGTGCCCTTCGTTTCTTATTGATACTTTTTCAAGTGTTTTACAGAGTAGATCTGCCTTAAACAGATGTCGTGTGCGAAAACTCAGTGTTACGTTGTCACTAAGGGGCGCGACCACTTAAAGTGCCTAGGGCAGCACGAAGGCAAAATACAGCCCTGGGTATAATACGCCCCTCACATAAATGATTGGAGTGTAGAGTGCTGTAATAGAGACTAGTGCCATGTTCGGAAGACACTTTGTTCCCAGGTGGTTACATCTGAGCTTGAACAAGTAGAAAATAACAGGTATTATTGGTGTAAAGGCTTTGGCTGGAGGCAGCGCTCTGGAGAAATGTTACTGAAAGCCCTTACCAGTCTGGAGTTTCTTTTTATGTCTTTCTGTTGGCCGGCCAGGAAATCCAGCTGCGTTTGATGTTCTTCAAGGTACTCGCTGCAAAATTAGCCAAGGGTATTCCAATTATTTTTATGCAAACCACAACACAGGTCACAGCTCTCTTTAAGGAAACAGCTGAGCTTAATGAACATGTTTTCAGATTGTAATCTCTAAGAACATTTCTTCTTTAAAGCCACATGGAGAACAATTCGAGCCTACGAGTCCCAGAACACCTAAAATAAGAGCCCTTATCATTTCTTGTGTGACCTCACAAATCAGCGCCATGTGGCAGAGGACCTGGGAGGTCAGCATATGTAAAAAGCAATAATAGGGCAACACCTAACACCCAAGTGTTTATAGGATATAGAGTGCATCACTCAAAGGGTGTCCACCATTTACACCCACTGGGGCCAGTCACAGATCTGTACTGGAAAAGGCACTAAGAAATGCTGACCGTATACTAAGATAGCTAATCGTTTGGCTGACAGCTATCAATCTGAGTCCCCCTTATTCAGGAACGCTTAAGCTGAGGGCTCCTTTTTCGCTGAGAGCCGCTGCCAGACTTCTTTAGTCGCAGATAACAAAAGGATTGGCTTTCGGAAATCCGACATAATCTATTGGGGGAAAGTCAGGAGACCCCCATACACACTAGACTGATGGCCAATCCAACCAATTTCTATGGGTTTAGCCAACGAAAGTCTGTGTATGGGCGCTTCTATCAGATTGCGGCACGGTGGCTCAGTGGTTAGCACTGCAGTCTTACAGCGCTGGGGTCTTAGGTTCAAATCCCACCAAGTACAACATCTGCAAGGAGCTTGTTTGTTCTCCCCGTGTTTGCGTGGGCTTCCTCCGGGTACTCCAGTTTCCTCCCACACTCCAAAACATACAGATAGGGAACCTAGATTGTGAGCCTCAATGGGGACAGTGTTGCCATTTTATGTAAAGCGCTGTGGAATTAACAGCGCTATATAAATTAATAAATATTATTATTATTGTTAATGATGTGACTCTTGAAACTTGAATAATTTCTGAAACTGTGCATAGGGCAAAAAGAGTGATTTACTAACTCATGTAATGTTTTAATATAAAGGAGTTCTCCAACAATGTAAAATCGCCCAAGTCACATAATTCAAATAGCAGGCCATCATAGTCACATGTCAGGATGGGCTGCAGCCGGAAGAAACACAACTCCAGAGATTTGCGTCTCAACTGACAGAGGAGCTGTATCTAAAGCATTCATACAACTATGAGCTGGGGAGAAGGATGGAACAGAAGAACTAAATCTTCTCCTTGGTTGACTGTACACAGGGAACTAAAGCTAGTAAAAAAATTATTGTTTGCATCGTCAGCCGAGAAGAATTGTCTCTTCTCCTGTCAAAGCCCTTCTCCAGCAGCTCATGGTATGTGTGCTTAGGATAGTGCTCCTCTGTCAGTTAACACACTAATTTCCATATCCATGTTTCTTTAGACTTCAATTATGTGACAGAGGCCATTTTATTCCATTTTTGGGGAACAGCCCTTTAAGTTTGAACACTGTACATACATGACATTACTTATCCTGTATCGATATATATCATGTAGCATACTCCAGAGCTATTCTACTATTGGTGGAGTAGTATATATAAATTACATTACTTATGCTTATAATACAGGAGTTACATCCTGTACTATACTTCAGAGAGCATTCACTATTCAGATGGTAGACTCATTGTGAACATACATTTACATTTATTTACTGTATTATACCCCAAAGTTGTATTCACTAATCTGCTGGTGGAGTCATTGTGTACATACATTACCTTACTTATCCTATATTTTACTGAATTACACCCCAGAGCTGCATTCAATATTCTGCTGGAGAAGTCACTATGTACATACATTTTGTTACTAATCTTGTACTGATCCTGAGTTACATCCTGTATTATACTCCAGAGCTGCACTCACTATTCTGCTGGTGCAGTCACTGTGTACATGTGGCGCCCCTGAAGCTTCCGTCGCCACAGGAACATTGCACCCCAGCCAGAGGTGTGATGTCCCATCCTGGGTAAGGAAAGGAGTGAACGCCGGTCCACAGGCAAATCTGCACTACACCCATTGTTAGGTACACACAGGGACAGTGGCAGCTACCCTCCCATGCTGCATGCTGGGAGGGGCTGTAAGACCCATCCCTGCTTTCATAGGGTGGGAGCTTAGCAACTGGGTGGGTGGGAGGAGCCAGCCGAGAGGAGAGTAGTTACAGGAAGGTAAAGTCAGAGAGTTGCAGTTTACCTCAGGGAGGAGGGGAGTGAGGAGGTCTGCGTGAGTCAGAGGAGCAGTGAGTTTGGAGTTTTACCTCAGAGAAGGAGGAGAGGAGTAAGAAGAGAAGTGCTCTAGTCAGTCAGGAGCAAGAAGGAGAACGTGACGCTTCCTGATGAAGACCCTGGGGCCCAGGTGACACCAAGCAGAACAGAAGTAATTCCAGGGTCACTGTAAAGCTTCCAAGCCTGTGGCCTGTTCCACAAAGTCATTCGGTGGAGGGATCAAGCTGCATACAGGGGACGGTCCCTAGAAACTGGAGGAAGAGAAGTCGATTCCAAAAGTAAAAACCGAGGTCCAGGGTGGCTGCAAGCACCCAGGGCTACAGCCCACAGTAGAACCTCTGGAAAGGGGGTAGAATACCCACTAGGCAAGCCCCCGGCCCGGAGGTTGTAGTGGAGGCCAAGCCAGGTTCATCCAGCAAAGGCAAGGCTTAGAAGTCAGCTGAAGAAAGGAACACAATAGAGGGGTGCACCGGCTTTTATTCCCAGATCTACCCGGGATCAGCGGAGGTCCCTGACAGGGGATTCCAGCACACCAGTGGGCAACCGGACAGCTGCCGTGTTGAATAACCAACTGTGAGTTAACATCTTGAAACTGCTCCCCCTGGTGTTGCCTCTGTTATTTCATCTGCATAGACTTCCATCACTGCATAGACACTTACAAGCACCAACTGTTGCCCCGGGGCACCGCTCAATCTGTGGGGAGCAGGACCACCCAAGCTGCCATTCCACCAGCCCCGGAGGCCCCATACAGCAGCGGCGGCTTAATAGCCGCAAACCACAGGTGGCGTCACGAATATTATAAACTTTAATCACCCCCACTGAAGCCGTTTTAATTGACTCCCGGCAGCGTCACGGTGTCGGGCCCCGCCACCACTGACGACCCCCGGACTAGTCTGGCCCGGCACCGGGTGTCCCATAGCCTTGGGGTGGGCGAGTCATACATACATTATATTACTTATCTTGTACTGATCCTGAGTTACATCCTGTATTATATCCCAGAGCTGCACTCAAAATTCTGCTGTTACAGTCATTTTGTACATTCATTACCTTACTTATCCTGTACTGATCCTGAATTACATCCTGTATTATACTTCAGAGCTGAACTCACCATTCTGCTGCTGCAGCTATACAAAGCTATCTTGTACTGATTCTGCGTTTCTGAGTTACATACTGTATTATATTTCACAGATGCACTCACAATTGGGCAGGCTTCAGAGCTAAAATCTCCTAGTATTTTCAATTTTGAATAGAGATTGCTTGGAGATTTGCACTCTTAATTATGTCGACATCTGATGATGGAAAAAATATCTTGCAGGAGTTTTATTCCATGCGGGAGGTCGCTGTATTCAACACACATGTAAAAAAAGAAGCTGCTGGTGTTCCCGCTGTTTTACATGTAGGATCTTATTTCCAGGCAATCAATGGTGAATTAATGAGGAGTTTCAAAGGAGATTTCTCCTAGTCACATACCAAATACAGAAAGTAACCATTTAGCTATAGGCGGCAGATGCTTTGAATTGTACTGGGTTGAGCTGAATCATCTCAAAAATAAAAAATTCCCCTAAAACAGGCAATAAATTCATGTGATTCTGAATGCTGACCAGACATTCCCACGTGTGAGGACCTTCCTTGGACTTGGTAAAACAGGACCTGCTAATAATAGGTCACATGTAATCCTAAATGTAACTATTACATGGAGCTCCAGACAGAAAGTATGGAACTCGTCTGGAAATCTGCTCATTCATTAATTCTGTCTATGGGCACTGACTTGTAAAGCTACCTAGTAATTCAAGATGGGCCGTCATACCAGGCGCTGTATAGATGTATAGATGTCTGTATTATACCAGAAATACATTGTCTGTGAAGAGCTGCTCCCAGTCTTTGAGTAGGTGCCACATGTAGGGATGGGTGAGTCCCCTACAATGTAGAGTGTAATGTGTTATGTGCTGTACATGTGTGGGCTATGTGTGTTGGTCAGATAAAGCATAGTGGACAATGTTGAGTAGGATGTAGTGTGGAGTAAAGGTTTAGGACAGGGGTCTCAAACACACAGCCTGTAATTAAAGCGGGTGGTGCAGGGGTCGCAGTCGTCAGCACTTTATTTCAGATTAATGTTTTGCCGGCGCTGTGCAGAGTCATGCCCTCTCTGCACAACTCAAAGGCAGCCGCCAGCCAATCAGAGGCAAGTAATTGATGCATATGACCTCAGCTGCTTGCCTGTGATTGGCCTGCAGCTGCTATTGGAATAGTTGTGCAGAGAGAATTTGACTCTGCACAGAGTCAGCAAAATGTTCATCTGACTTTCAGATGAAGCGCTGAGTGTCTGCTATTGTTACCGGGTCCATGTGCCTGTGGGCCGCATGAAGCAGAAAAGAGGACGCTGAGGGAATGGAGCACAGGCGAGAAGTATGTTTTGGTGTGAGTGCGCGTGTGTGTGTTTTGCCCGCTGAGACTGCACAGGGCAGGGCGTGTGTGTGTGTCTGTCTGTCTGTCTGTGTGTGAAGAATGGCACAATAGGGAAACAGGATGGGACATTGCTACAAGAAGAGGTGCCAGTAAAGGGGACATTTCTACAAGAAGTGTACCTCCCTGGGCACATTACTAAAGGATGGGCACAACAATGGTCACATTACTACAGGATGCACACAAGAATGGAGCACTTTACTTTAGGATGGGGACCAGGATGAGCATATTACTTCAGGATGGGGACAAGGATGGACACATTACTACAGGATGGCACAAGGATGGGCATAATACTTCAGCATGGTGACACACATGGGCACATTACTACAAGATGGGGACCAGGATGGGCACATTACTACAAGATGAGGACCAGGATGGGGCATTAGTACAGGATGGGGACAAGGATGGGCACATTACTACAGGATGGGCACAAGGATGGGCATAATACTTCAGGGTGGTAACACACATGGGCACATTACTACAAGATGGGGACCAGGATGGGCACATTAATACAGGATTGGGAAAAGGATGGGCACATTACTACAGGATGACCACATTACTACAAGAAAGGGACAAGGATGGGCACATTACTACAGGAAGGAAATAAGGATGAGCACATTACTACAAGGGGACAAGGATGGGCACATTACCACAGAATGGGGAGTAGGATGGTGCACATTACTACAAGAAGGGGAACAGGATGGGGGACATTACTAAAGATGAGGACCAGGATGGGATCATTACTACAAGATGATGTCCAAAATTGCTATATGGTGCTAAGTGTGAAACTGTATTACTTACAAAAAAGGGATAAAATGTAAAATCAAAATAAAGCATGATTTTTTTTTTTTTTAAACCTGCAAAAATGTTTTTTTTAAATATATTTAAACAAAAAAGTGCACATTTGTTACAATAAACAAACGAAAAATGTTCAAAAACAGTGATCCAAAGGTGTATAGAAAAAAAAATGGTACCAATAAAAATGGCACTTTGTCCTGAAAAGAATGCGGCCCCCCCAGATTATTTTTTCTATGTGCAGCCCTTATACCCAGCCAAGTTTGAGATCCCTGGTTCAGGATGTCATTTATAGGAAGGAAGTAATGTAAAGTATAGGAATGTTATGTAGATAGATTTGGTTAGTAATAGAAACAGTTAGGCCTAAGCCACACGGAGAGAAAATCGGTGCGAGTGGAGTGCGATAAAACATCGCATTTCCCTCGGACCAATTCTAGCCTGTGTGACAGCGCACATGAGTGATTATTTTCTCAGCCCTAATCGGACTGAGAAAACAATCGCAGCATGCTGCGATTGTAAGGTGAGACCCTTTTCTCTCGCACCCATTCATGGTACTCCGGTGTACCATGCATGCAGAGCGAGAATCGCAATAGCCGGCTATGGAGGAGAGAGGGAGAGAAATCCCTCCCCTCCTCCGTGCCGGCCCGCCCCTCTGCAGTGCTGGTCCGCCCCTCCGCATCGTAGGCCCGCCCCCCGCAGCTGAGGTCCGCTCGCAGGGTCGGACCTCAGACGCAGGCACACTCGCATGACACTCGGCTCCTGCTATGCTGCCAGCGTGAGCCGAGTTTCATGCGAGCATCGCAGTACTGCCCCGTATGGCCCCAGCCTTAATGTCAGGTTCAGCTCATTGGGGGTGGAACTAGTGTTGCAGAGTCATTTCCTGGTTACAGAGAGAGCTGAGAACCAGTTCTGCAGAAAGATTTGAGGAGTAAAGATATGGCATGGTGTCAGGAGCCAGTCAGGGAACCCTGAGGTAACATCTTAAACGTGAGGAGCTTATGGCTCACCCCGGCGGGCTCAGGGAAGTCTGACGACTAGACAGCCAGAAGCGGATAGCGGTGAGAACAAGAGTGGATGAACAGAGACACAGATGCGTGGGAGCTTGCGGAATAGTTGCAAGATAGCGGGGACAGGTCGAGTGTGAGTACCCCAAAAAAAACCAGTGACCGCAGAACCCTCAGGAGTGAGGCCATGTCTGTTATAGTGTGGAAAGAATAAACTGTTCAAGTTTTGGTTTGCCCAGAGTACTCTGGTGTCATGTGTTTGTCTACTGCGTCTACGATGGGGATCGGCTGTGGGGTGATGGACACAAACCCATAGAAAATAGTAGTTGCCCAACACCCTCCCTCAAAAGCACACACACACACAAAAACACACACACACAAACACTCACACTGACTATCTGGTGAAGCAGTGTGGAGCCCCCACAGCTCGGCGTCAATACCATCCTTCACCACATGCTAGCACTTAAAGGGAGCCTGTCAGCAGATTTTTCAGGTTTAAAACAAAATTAACACATTAAGCAGCGCCTGTGCCGCATTCCATAAAGGTGAATGTTATCATCACCTTACTCCCCCTGTACACTCTACAAATATCTTTTTATATTCTCTCGCACTGTATGTAAACTTTTCGGAAACATGGATTTTGAACCGACACACATCTCTAATTCAAAAAACACCATTCAAGGTTTAGAAAAAGCCACTCCATAATAGAATTAGAACCATGAAAGACAGGCGCTTTAAAGGCAATATACAATTTTTTTTTTATTATTAATCACAGTTAAAAAACAGCATATAATTAACACCAATTATGGGAGAATACTAAAAGTGCTATTTAGATGTTAATCAGGGATAACACCCACAAGCATGTGAGAGACAGGGGTAAGGAAAACTGTCCAAGAAAATAACAGGGAGCCCAAATAATCAAAGATCATGCAGATAACATCTATATATATAATTGCCTTATTCTGTCTGTCTGTCTGTCTGTCTGTCTGTCTTGCTCCAAAATTGTGTCCTTACGGTGACACAAAGCTGATTGGCCGCTGGGCTCACCATGGCCCCGCCCCCCCATACGGATTGGCCGCTCGCCTCGCCTGGCCCCGCCCTCCGCATGGATTGGCCGCTCGCCCCGGCCCTCCGCACGCATCGCCAGACATAACCTTGCGCTGCTGGGATCGTGACGGAGCCGGTTTACGCTGGTAACCATTATACACATCGGGTAACTAAGGTCCCTTAGTTACCCGATGTGTATCATAGTTACCAGTGTACACCGGCTCCGTCACGATCCCAGCAGCGCCAGACATAACCTTGCGATGCTGGGATCTTGACGGAGCCGGTGAACGCTGGTAACCATTATACACATCAGGTAACTAAGGTCCCTTAGTTACCCGATGTGTATCATAGTTACCAGCATACACCGGCTCCGTCACGATCCCAGCAGCGCCAGACATAACCTTGCGATGCTGGGATCTTGACGGAGCCGGTGAACGCTGGTAACCATTATACACATCGGGTAACTAAGGTCCCTTAGTTACCCGATGTGTATCATAGTTACCAGTGTACACCGGCTCCGTCACGATCCCAGCAGCGCCAGACATAACCTTGCGATGCTGGGATCTTGACGGAGCCGGTGAACGCTGGTAACCATTATACACATCAGGTAACTAAGGTCCCTTAGTTACCCGATGTGTATCATAGTTACCAGCATACACCGGCTCCGTCACGATCCCAGCAGCGCCAGACATAACCTTGCGATGCTGGGATCTTGACGGAGCCGGTGAACGCTGGTAACCATTATACACATCGGGTAACTAAGGTCCCTTAGTTACCCGATGTGTATCATAGTTACCAGCGTACACCGGCTCCCGGTACACATGTGCAGGGAGCCGGCATTATACTCCTCTCCCCCCAGGACTACTCCTCCTATTACAGTCCTCCTATTATACTCCTCTCTGAGTATAATAGGAGAACTATTATAGCATGGGGGATGGAGCATGATGGGGTGCGCAGCATGGGGGATGTAGCACGATGGGGGGTGCGCAGCATGGGGGATGTAGCACGATGTGGAGTGCGCAGCATGGGGGATGGAGCACGATGGGGAGTGCGCAGCATGGGGGATGGAGCACGATGGGGAGTGCGCACATGGGGGATGGAGCACGATGGGGGGTGCGCAGCATCGGGGATGGAGCACGATGGGGAATGCGCAGCATAGGGGATGGAGCACGATGGGGGGTGGGCAGCATGGGGGATGGAGCACGATGGGGGGTGCGCAGCATGGGGGATGGGGCACGATGGGGGGTGCGCAGCATGGGGGATGGAGCACGATGGGAGGTGCACACCTCCCCCCAACACACACACACACAACACACCACACACACACTGGGAACCACAAACACCGCCATACACAGACACCCACACACACAGACAACGCCGCACACACACAACACCCAACACACAAACACCGCGGCAAACATAAATATACGCACATACCGCACAACACACACATTGCACAAAACATACCTCCCCCCAAAACACACCACACCCACACAAACCGCGCAACACACACACACACACACACAACGCTACAGACACACAGCGCTCCACAAACAACGCAACACACGCAACACACATACAACACCGCTCTCACCCCCCGCCACACCCAGACAACACCCAGAACATGTACAGCGCCTACACAAACACTTGGTAACTACACACAACAACATATATATATATATATATATATATATATATATATATATATAAATATATAACAAAAATCATACATGAACTACACAATACGTAAATTCTAGAATACCCGATGCGTAGAATCGGGCCACCTTCTAGTAGCCAAATATAGTGAAACTGCCATTCAGACATCCACAAAGCAATAGAAGCAGACTTTGGCTTAAATTGTAATTTTATGTTCATAATTGACTTACCCATAAGTAATTCACCTCACACCTAGTCTCCTACATACACAAAACCCCTCCAACGCGCGTTTCGTGTCACACAGGGTTAGCTTCTTCAGGGCGGGTTAGTAAATGACCCAGGGAGAAGACCTTAAATAGCCGGTCATGTGACCGCATTGGGTCTTACAGGACCTGCTTACATCATCTCCCAACCAATCACCGAACCGCTATAGCGGCGCATGCGCAGTGCATGGCGCGCGCTCACAACCTCCCAGTCCAGCTATCAAGAGGGAGGAGGGGATTAATAAAAAAATGTTGGTATATGGCCTTTAAAGCTCCTGTCTTTCATGGTTCTAATGTAAAGTTTTGGATCCGGTTCGATGGGCGTCCTTGGTTGCGCCTCCTGTCTAGGCCCAGTACTGTTTAATATTTTTATAAATTATCTGAACAATGGAATTATTGGGGAACTCATAAAATTTGCAGATGATACTAAGATAGGAGGAGCCAAAACTAGAGAGTAAAGAGAGCGTATTCAAAAGGATCTAGACACACTCGAACAATGGGCCGAGGAAAACAGAATGGTGTTTAACAGGGACAAATGCAAAGTTCTATATCTGGGTAAAAGACATGTAAAAAGCATATATAGTATGGGAGGAATAGAACTAGGTGATAGCACTGGGGAAAAGACTTGGGCATAATAATAGATCCCAGATTCAACATGAGCCAACACCGCGGAGCTGCAGCTAAAAAGGCCAACAAAATTCTGGGATGTATCAAGACAAGCATTGAAACTAGATCAAGATAATTATTCCCTTATACTCTGCCCTGGTCAGACCTCACCTGGAATACTGTGTACAGTTCTGGGCGCCCCAATTCAGGAAAGACATGGAAATATTGGAGCAAGTCCAGAGAAGAGCAACCTAGATGGTAGAAGGTGTGCAAACCATGTCATATGAAGACCGGCTAAAAGAACTAGGCATATTTAGTTTGCAAAAGAGAAGGCTGAGAGGAGACTTAATAGCGGTCTACAAATATCTGAAAGGTAGTCACAGTGCAGAGAGAACCACCCTATTCTCATTAGCACAAGAAAGTACAAGAAGCAATGGGATGAAACTAAAAAGAAGGAGATTCAGATTAGACATTAGGAAAAACTTCTGACAGTGAGGGCAGTCAGAGTGGAAAAGGCTACCGTGGGAGGCAGTGAGCTCTCCATCAAGTGGGAGCTGGATAAACATATAGCTGGGATGATTTAGGGAAAAACTACACTCGCAGGGGGTTGGATCCGATGGCCCTTAAGGTCCCTTCCACCTTTACCATGCTATGATTCCAATACAGGATGTAACTCAGGATCAGTGCAGGATAAGCAATGATCGTACTGTATACTGATATTACCATAACATTTTATGTAAATCACCATTTAAAGCTGAATATACTTCAGAATAAAGGACAATATATACTGATATTGCATACATACTTTAATCCTTTCCGTAAAGCCTCAAATATCTTCTTGACTTGGTGAGGATGTGGGTCCAACCTGATAGATCCTTTCCTCAGTGATGGGTACAACTTCTCAGATCGGATGGACATCTTCGATTTTACAGAGTTTTTTCGAAGGGACTGCCTGACAAATGCAGAAAAGACAGCATGAGGAGTGTTGTATAAAGCAGGCCTGGTGTCTGATAACACTTAACTTGCATATGTAGGGTTAAGCAATGCGTGCATATTGTTAATATTGTTATGAAGGTGTCCGGCTGCTGTAGTGAAACTGCGGCACCCAGAAGAAAATTAACTTTATTTCTCCAGGGAACTGACAGCTTTCAGTCATGCAGGTGTGCCCAGATCAATTAAGCCACGTGCACACGTTGAGAATTTGGTGAGATATTTACCTCATTATTTGTAGCCAAAACCAGGAGTGGGTGATAAATACAGAAGCGGTGCCCGTGTTTCTATTATACTTTTCCTCTGATTGTGACTCTCCTGGTTTTGGGTACAAATAGTGAGGTAAAAACTCACCAAATACTCAATGTGTGCACATGGCCTTGGTCATTGACTGACAGCTGGCTCTATTCTGACGTACTGCTTGCAACAATGCATATTATATGTGTTCACCTGTATTTTGTCATTGGGGACAGATTTGGGGGTTTCCAGATATCTTTGTCCAATTCATCAATTGCAACTTTTTAATGCAAATGTACTTCATGCCCTCCTTTCTCAATGTGATTTTATGCATAACTGAACTCCCTCCCCACCTACCACACACATACACACATACACACACATCCCTCCCACACACACACAATCACACCCCTGACACACACACACACACACGCCTTCCACACATATTCCTTCCACATACACACACACACATCACACACACACACACACACACATATCACACAGTCACACCCCTTCCACACTCACACAGACACACACTTCCCTCCCACACACACAGTCACACCCCTCCCACACACAACCCTTCCACACACACCCCTTTCACATAGAAAACACACACAACCCTTACACACACACACACCCCTCCCACACACACACACACCACCCCTTAAAAATACACACACATCCTTTCAACACACACATACACACACCTCCCTCCCACACACACACCCGCCTCCCACACACACCCCTTCCACATACACACACACCTCCCACACACAAACACACACTCACCCCTTACACACACACACCCACACATAACCCTCCCACACACACACCACCCCTTACAAACACACACACATCCTTCCAACACACACACACACACACATAACCCTCCCACATACACACCACCCCTTACAAACACACACACACACACATCCTTCCAACATACACATCCTTCCAACACACACACACACACACACACCTCCCACTCACACACACACATTTTGCCACATTTTAGTGGAACCTATGGCTTTGTTCTTGAAATAGTTGCAAAGGAGGTTAAAAGCAAAAAATAAAGAGCATTTTTGACTGCACAACATTTCAGACCCACAGGCACCAACTTGAAGAAAAAAGTCCATGAATACTACAAGATGAAAAAAGAAAAGTGACATAAAAAACAGCAAGTGATAAATCGGGCCCTTCAAGTTTTTCTCCTAGAATAGCTGGATGACAACCAATATGGCTGATATTATAATATAGAGGTTGTCAAGCACATGGATCAAAGTTGTAAGTGGAGGTTCAACCACTGGGACCCCATCAATCCAAACAAAGGGGTGATCCCTCTTCACTAAAGTACATGGAAGACCTAAGAATAAAAATGTGGCACACTTGGCTTTTTCTGTATTCTCCATTTACCAGTAAGAAGGTAGTGGAATATTTTGCGGATTGGTAGGTTTTCCAGCAGCTTCACTTTTACGAATCGGTATGATATAAAAGAAAGATCACCCTACTTTTTCTTTTGAGTCTACACGTTCACACAACTGTGTTTTCTGTCTGGCTATTGTTATTGCAAAAAAAACTGACAGTATACGTATTCAATAGGGTTGGACTGAATGTCAATGTAAAGAAAAAAATCAGTGTGCAGTGCTCTCTTCCATATTTCGTCCTTTTTTTAAGGATGAAAATTGCCTAAAGCAGATAATAGAAGAAATGTCATCAATGTATCTTGACAGACGAGGAGGATTTTTCTACTATAAGGAAAATCTGAACAACAATGATACAGGGACCCAAGGCAATTATCATTATATTGATGTGCAACAACTTTTGAGGAATATACGGATACATAAAGGAAAAAAGTCTCTAATTTTTGCACATTAATAAACCATCGCCAGAAGCCAAAATCATGCCAAATAAAATTTTTTTTATTATGAAGTATTGCTTCAAGGCAGTCAATTATATACAGCAAAAAAGTCAAAAGAGAGGGTATGATGCAGAGGGAAAAAAGGGTAAGACCCCACATGCCCCTGGATATGTGTTCAAGATAGGTTAAGGGGAAGTACATCAATTCATCATAGAGATATTTATAACGGTGCACCAAGGCCCCAATACAATCTGATTACATATGGCAACCTCACAGATGTCCCCCGAAGAAGCGTTGGAGACGTGAAACACGTGTCGGGACGCTGGTCCCCACGTGCAGCCCTGGTGTGTCACTTTACCGGCATGGGTGAGTGGTTCGTTCATTGTGAGGTTGCCATATGTAATCAGATTGTATTGGGGCCTTGGTGCACCGTTATACATATCTCTATGATGAATTGATGTACTTCCCCTTAACCTATCTTGAACACATATCCAGGGGCATGTGGGGTCTTACCCTTTTTTCCCTCTACATCATACCCTCTCTTTTGACTTTTTTGCTGTATATAATTGACTGCCTTGAAGCAATACTTCATAATAAAAAAAATTTTATTTGGCATGATTTTGGCTTCTGGCGATGGTTTATTAATGTGCAAAAATTAGAGACTTTTTTCCTTTATGTACCCGTATAAGGAAAATCTCTTTAATATGTTAAGTAAAGTGAGTTCCAAAAAGAAAAAGTCTGTTTAAAATCTGTATTTTCCGCACATGAATCCATCAGCCTTCTCCCGGTAGCCTTGCAGACTATGTGGACAGTGATCTGGTTTCTATCTCACTCACAGTCACCTGAATTTTGCAATGACATCTGTTATCCAGTCTGAAGATTCAGTTACATTATTCCTTACTGCAGCTTCCAGGGAGCTTCTCGTACATCATTTCCTAAACGTTTGCTAGACAGCAGACGTATTGATTTTACAGGCTTCCTGCATGGAGTCTGCTGCCATATTTCAGTATCTATTGCACTTATACTAAATTAGAGGATATATATCGGCAATGATTTCGGCGAGGGCTGTAGACATAATACTGCTGCACTGTATCCCCAGGTTGCCTGGGATAATATTGCGTTGAGGTCTCCTGCGAACACCTGGGCAGAGACGGGATTTAAAATACCTTGTAAAAGATGCTCTCCATGTCAATCAGAAGTGTCTGGAACTAGGAAAACAATCTGCAAAGGAGACTTTACAGGGCTGAAGCCTCATCAATCAGAACATGTTATAGGAAGATCAGGTCTACTGGCCCCGTAAACCCATCACACGAGCCCTAATGGGTTCCAGACTGCTGGTTGTATTGACATTACAATCACAGAGGTAGGCTCCTTGCCTGGTATTCACATTTCATTACTTACGAGGTCTTTCGGACTTGTAATGTACTAAAACCAGCAAAGGATCGGCTCCTACCAACCGCGGCGAGACCATCACTGGGAGAGCTGAACTTTAATTTCACCGACATATTGGCTGAAGGCTTTAAGTAAAAAGAGAAAAAACATATTAGGCGTTAGTATCAATTTATAAGTTCTTCTTCCCAATGTAGGTCCCTGCACTTTAGGTAACTTATATTATTACCCAATTCCCCAACACTACCTACCCATTCATATCTGACATGCCAACAGGGGCAAAACTGCACTGGACTCTACTTGGTGGTTATCTTGAATGGATAGCTTCCCAACCATTGGGGTTCCAACCACTAGGACCCCCTCCCACCGGTCCTGAGAACAAGGGTTCTGAAGAGTAACATATGAATGATGGAGTGGAGGTCGATTAAGCGCACATACACTCCATTCATTTTTAATCGGGGTGCTGAAGACCAGCTGAACACTCGAAAAATACCAAACTGAATGAATAGCTCCATTCACATGGGGAATTCTGGAGGCCCTTTTCTAGGGATTGTCCCAATGGTTGGAAAGTTATCGCCTTTCTTATTGATAGGGGGATAAGTTCCAAACTTCATACAACCCCTTTAAGAAAAAAACATTACCCTTTTGACCCTCTATTTAAGGTCTCTCAACCAATCAACGATTCTCCTAAATTCAAAAGAAAAGTTTCCAGGTCCACAGGTAAAAGTGTAGATATATTTATACAAAATCGTAAAATCCAAAATGAAAATGTACAAAGGGAAATTGCTTAATGATCCTGATGGGATGGTTTAGTTGCCATGGACTATGGGTAGCAAGGGACACCAGCTACGCATTACAGACTCAACGTCCTTTATCAAACAGCTGTATAAACATGGAGATCTTTTTGGAGAAGATTGTGGCTTGGCTTTATACCTGTAGGCTATGTTTACATGTCATTTTACCCTACGATCAGTCTCTACATGCCCTGGAAAAAGGGAATCGGATTCATGTGCTGACGGGGACATTGACTATAAAGATGCAAACAAACTCACAGTGTCCTTTGTTGGATATAATTTTCATAATATATATTACAGACCAAAAGTTTGGACACACCTTCTCATTGTCAGAGTTTCCTTTATTTTCAGGACTCTGAAAATTGTAGATTCACATTGAAGGCATCACAGCTATGAATTAAAACATGTGGAAGGAAATACTTAAAAAAGTGTGAAACAACTGAAAATATGTCTTATATTTTAGGTTCTTCAAAGTAGCCACCTTTTGCTTTGATTACTGCTTTGCACACTCTTGGCATTCTCTTGATGAGCTTAAAGAGGTAGTCACCGGAAATGGTTTTCCAACAGTCTTGAAGGAGTTCCCAGAGATGCTTAGCACTTGTTGGCCCTTTTGCCTTCACTCTGCGGTCCAGCTCACCCCAAACCATCTCGATTGGGTTCAGGTCTGGTCACTGTGGAGGCCAAGTCATCTGGCGTAGCACCCCATCACTCTCCTTCTTAGTCAAATAGCCCTTACACAGCCTGGAGGTGTGTTTGGGGTAATTGTTCTGTTGAAAAATAAATGATGGTCCAACTAAACGCAAACCGGATGGAATAGCATGCCGCTGCAAGATGCTGGATAAATCCCTAACACGGTCACCAGCAAAGCACCTCCACACCGTCACACCTCCTCCTCCATGCTTCACGGTGGGAACCCGCCATGTACAGTCCAACCGTTCACCTTTTCTACAAAGACACCTTGGTTGGATCCAAAGATCTCAAATTTGGACTCATCAGACCAAAGCACAGATTTCCACTGGTCTAATGTCCATTCCTTGTGTTCTTTAGCCCAAACAAGTCTCTTCTGCTTGTTGCCTGTCCTTAGCAGTGGTTCCCTAGCAGCTATTTTACCATGAAGGCGTGCTGCACAAAGTCTCCTCTTAACAGTTGTTCTAGAGATGAGAAGGTGTGTCCAAACTTTTGGTCTGTACTGTATGTATATATATATATATATATATATATATATACTTGCGGGGAGCTCCAAGACACTGTTGACTATGTTCTATGTTTTGCTTCTCCCCTCGACTAGGTGTATACTAAAATTAGACAGAGCAAGAGCACACTGTGAGTCTGCCTGCATCATTATAATCAATGGCCCCGTCAGCGCATATACCCAAATCCCGTTTTCCAGAGCTTCATACAAAAGACTCGACAGAACCACTGAACATACTGTAAGACAAGATGTAAACATACCCTAAATCATTATGCAAAGTTCTTTAAAGGGAATCTGTCTCCAGATTTTTGCTCCCCCTTCTGAGAGTAGTATAATGTAGAGACAGAGACCCTGATTCCAGCGATGTGTCACTTACTGAGCTGTTTACTGTCATTTTGCTAAAATCACTGTTTCTTCTGCTGCAGATCTATCAGTTATACAGAGCTCATGAATATGCTGGACTAACCTAGCAGCGGGACAAGTAGTCCTGTAATGATAATCTCCTGCTGATTAAACTGTGATTTTATTCAAACTACACTAAGCATTCCAGTAAGTGACACATCGCTGGAATCAGTATCTCTGCCCCTACATTATGCTGCTCTCAGATTAGGTGGCAAAAACCTGGTGATTAAAGGGTCCATTTTGACTTCTAGAATTGCTACCTCCAATAAGTGGAAGTTATTTTTTTTTTTAACTTCGTTTTATTAACAATTTCAAACATGGTACAACTGACATTTGCCATATAAAGATAGCTCAGTATATAGATAGTAATATTTAAATATAACAATAAACAGTCATATAAAGTCCATAATATCTTTAGCAGTTAAGATAGAACAATGTTATTATCCATACTTCTTATCGTTTGCATATATATCTAATTTTATATTGAGCATAAGAACAGCTCTAATTATCAGCATGACCCTATTTTGAAAACAAGATAGAAAGAGGAATAGAAAAAGGAAGAAAGAAAGAACAACAACAGCCACATTGCATTATTATACCTCAATATACCATTGGACAGTGTTTCATATCCCAACATCTAACGGGAACCACCATTATCCGCATAATCTCCCTCAAACCTCCGCAAGTGTGTCTGGAGAAGAATTCCACAAACCCCAGATTTTGTTAAATTTTCCCGGGCACCCCCTATTATAATATACCACCCGCTCATAGACTATGGTTGCATTGACTAGTGTAACCCAGGACCGCACAGTTGGATTCGAATCTCCCATCCACCTCAGAGCTATTAATTTCCTAGCCAGAAACAATGCCTCTCTGAGGAATATTGTCATGTAATGATCCCAGGACTCTTCCTCCACCACCCCAAACAGGCATATCAAAGGGTGACACAAAACAGGAATCGACACAATCGATGTCAGCAGAGATGTCACTCCCCGCCAGTACGAAGATATATTGGGACAGCTCCAGATCATATGTATGAAATTTGCCCCTGAGAGATGACACCTCGGGCACTCCGATGTACGAGAACGGCCCATATTAAATAATCGAGTTGGAGTAAGGTATGCCTGGTGGACAATGTAGCATTGAATCAACTTATTATTAACCGAAGGGGATACCGCAGTCGGAGATTCCAATATCTCTTCCCATTCCTCTCCCTGTAGAGAGGGAATTAGAGATTTCCATCTATCCTGGGCTGGCAAGGGGTCCGACTCCACCCCCACCGACAACAGGTAAGTATATATAGCTGAGATGAGGCCTCGAGGTCCTTGTGATTTTAGAATACCTATCATAGGAAGTGATGATATCAATTTCCTCACTCCAATTTTCTGTATGTGGGATTGAATCGCTGTGCGAATCTGCAGGTATCTAAAAAACTGTGATCTTGGAACATTATATTCAATCTGGACTTGTTCAAAGGACTTGAAGGTTGTGGTTCCCGGGACAAAAAGATCACCTAATGCACTGACGCTGTGAGTGGCCCAGAATTGCGCCGAGGGGTGATCTCTCAGAGTATGGAAGTAGCTGTTCCCCCATAATGGGAGTTCCGCCACCACCCCTTCGAAGTGTACCACCCTCATGGCTTGTCGCCAGACTAATCTTGCCAACCTGAGGAGGGGTAATTGCCGTGGTGTTCTCAGTTCTTCTGATTCGAGAAAACACACTAAACAATCAGTCCCAGCCGCGTGTGCCAAGTGACTCTCAGAGTTTGGCAGCTGACATCCAGGCATCCAAGTCTCTAGTGCCCTAAGCTGTCCCGCGAGGTAGTAGAGGAAGAACTCCGGTAAAGCCATCCCTCCCAGTCTTTTGGATCTCTGTAAAATGGATAACCAAAGTTTGGGTCTGGATTTCCCCCATATGAAAGAGGTAGTAAGCGAGTTCAACATTGAGAAGAAGGATTTGGGTACTGATACTGCACTATGTTGTAGTGTATAACTAAGCTTTGGAAGTAATATCATTTTGATTAAATTTATTCTGCCAACCACTGACAGGGGTAGCTTGCTCCACAAGTTATATTTAAGTTTAACGTGCTCCAGAAGTGGTGTTATACTCGTCTGGAGGTCTAGTGTATGGTCTTTCTGTATGTGTATTCCCAGGTATTTAAAGCTAGTTACCACTTGCAAAGGTGACCTACCCTCCATTGAAATTCCAGACCCATGCATTAATGGCATCAAAGCCGACTTATCCCAGTTGATGCGTAGTCCCGAAAACTCCCCAAATGTATCTATAGTATCTATAACCACCGGTAGAGTCTCTTGCACGCGATCTAAGAAGACAACCATGTCATCCGCATACAATCCTATTTGATCTGTTCGGTCGGCTATAGTGATTCCAGTGATCTGTGGATGAGAGCGGATTCTAATTGCCAAAGCTTCAATAACTAGTGCAAACAATGCTGGAGACAGAGGGCATCCCTGTCTTGTGCCCCGATTCAATGCGAAGGGTGTAGACATAGCACCATTGACTAGTATCCTGGCTGTTGGGGACCTATACAACATATGAATCCAGTTACTGAATTTAGGCCCAAAAGCGAATCTCTGAAGGCAGGCAAATAAAAATGGCCATTCTACCGATGCGTCCAGCGAGGCCAAGGCCCACTCGTTCTCTTGGACCAGTGTGCTATATTGCACTATGGACTGGACCCGTCCTATATTTATAGAGGTGTTTTTCCCAGGCATAAATCCAGTTTGATCTGGGTGAACTATACTCAATATGACTGAATTAAGCCCGGACGCCAGTATTTTGGTAAAGATCTTGTAATCCACGTTAACTAGGGATATAGGACGGTATGAACCGCAGTCTAGTGGGTCTTTACCCTCCTTCCTCAGCACAACTATATGTGCTTCGTATAAGGAAGCAGGTAGAGAGTCGCCGGCTGAAAAATGTGAGAAAACCTCTAAAAGAATCGGGGCCAATACGTCACAATATTTACTATAGAATTCTATGGGAAGGCCATCTAGACCCGGAGATTTCCCCCTAGCCATATCCGAGATGGCAGTAATCACTTCATCCAGTGTGATGTCCGCCTCCAGAGACTCCCGTTGTGATTCACTCAAAGTGGGAAACTCCAAATCCGACAAATATGTCACGCAACTTTGAACTCCATGAGGATTTCTAGATGTGTATAGGGTTTTATAGTATTCACAAAAGCACTCTAAAATATCTTCAGGGGATGTAGCAATTGAGCCATCCATACTCCGTATACCCAATATTGTATTTGAAGTGTTGTGTTGCCTAACCATATATGCCAATAATTTACTGGATTGATTTCCAAGCTCAAAATATGATTGTCGGGTAAAGAACAATTTGCGTTTGGACTTGGTCTCAGAGTGCTGCATGTATAACCTATATGATTGCATCCAGGCCGCTCTATTTCCATCGGTTGGGGCCGATATATATATTGCCTCTGAGTCCCTAAGTCTCCCCTCTACTATATCATCCTCAGTTTTAGTCACTCTTTTAAGATATGTTATGGTTGAAGACAAACACCCTCTAAGGTAGGCTTTAAGAGTGTCCCACACCAAGTTAATATTCCAGGGTTTAGGGTGTGCTTCCAGGAAATCCTCTATTTGGGACAGAGTTCTATCACTTTGATCTATCAGTTTCAGCCAAAAGGGGTTTAACCTCCAAAAGGGTTTACCAACACCTTGGTTAGTCTTCATAGTAAGAATCACTGGGCTGTGATCTGATATGCCCCTGACCCCGTGTACCACGTCATCCACCCAGGTTGCGATATTGCTCGACCCAAAAATATAATCTAGTCGGGACAGCGTGCGTCTAGTAGAAGAATGACATGTATATTCTCGGGTGTTAGGATGCCGGAGTCGCCAAAGGTCAATCCACCCAGCTCCCTCCGCGCATTGCTGCAAATCAGTCAAGTGTGTGGCCGAATGTTGTCCCCCTCCATCCATCCGAAACTTGTCCTGCTCCTCATTCATCACAAGATTAAAATCCCCCATACATAACACATACGCATCTGGATAATTGAGGGCAAAGCTCATTGCTTGTTTAAGAATGAAGATGCGAGCTGGAGGGGGGGTTGTAAATACATAACAGCACATAATCTCTAGAGTTTATAGACGTATATATAAGTACAAATCGCCCCTCCGGGTCACGCCTCACCACCTTCACTTCCCAACGGATATGTCTATGGACCAATAGAGAGACACCCCTGGAGTAGCTGGTGTGGAACGCATGTGCCGACCATTGTACCCACGGTTTGTTTACTAGTCTGGCTGTGTCCCGTGTGAGGTGAGTCTCTACCAGTACCACCAGTTGGGCCTTGACTTGCTTAATTTGGGAGAATACCTTAATTCGTTTTTTGGGCGATTTAAGGCCTCTGACATTCCAGGTCATAAATATTAGCTCTGACCCCATATCACATAGATCTTTTTATAGAACCAGGATCCCAGGTATAAGACGCTTTCTGCCCTGCAATTAAGTGTGGTTAACCCTCCAACAGTAATAAGCCTGTCCCTGCAAAGAAATAAAGTTAATGCAATTGCAGCTGTAAACATATAGAACCAATATCGAACTTCAGGACCTTTCCGATAAGTCCTAGAAAATGTTTCAAACATCAATGGGGATACCACCAATGAATACAGTGTCCTGGTATAGGTGGTATAAGGGTGCACAAGATAGGGCTCCCATTTCACAAGAACCAATTCCTGGCCAATTCCTCCATCACTCGAGGCACGGGGAAGTCCCATCTGTCTCCAAAGGGGGCTTCAAGCAACCATGGAAGAGGGTCGCCAGGGGGCACAGAAAATGTCACTTAGGAAAGTAATCTCATGGCTTCTGCCCCTTAGGTTTCGGGTGTACCTGTAGCCAGTCCTCAGCCTCAGCAGGTGTAGTAAAAAACAGAGGCGACCCTTCATGCACTATGCGGAGCCGGGCAGGGTACAGCATAGAGTAGATGATGTTCCGCTCCCTTAATTTCTTCTTCACCTCCATGAAGTGGGCCCTCTGTTTCTGGAGGTCCACCGAAAAGTCCGGAAAGATCGAGAGCGCAGCATTATTGAACTTGAGTGGGCTCTTCTGTCGGGCCAGACGGAGTGCTGTGTCTCTATCTCTGTAGTTGAGCATCTTTGCTAAAAAGGGACGTGGTGGCGCGCCTGGAATAGGAGGCCTTGTTGGAACTCTGTGCGCCCTCTCCACCGCAAATGTCGAGGAGAACTCATCTCCGAGATTACATTTCAGCCACTCCTCCAGGAATTGTTCCGGATGCTGACCTTCCGAGCGCTCTGGCAGTCCTATGATTCGTATATTGTTTCGACGCATGCGGTTCTCCAGATCGTCTGCTTTCTGGCGCCATGCACTTGCCGATCCGGCCATTGTGGTCATTTTTGTTTTGAGTGTTCCAGTTTGATCCTCAAGTTCAGACACTCACGTCTCGACTTCCGCTGTTCGGGCCCTCAAGGATTGCATGTCCTGACGCAGGAGGCCCACCTCTGGATGTACCTGCTCAATTTTCCCTGTGAGGGAGCTGTTGCTTGTAGAAATTGCTTGTAGAAGCTGTTCATACACCTGCCTCAGGGTTAAATCATCTTTATCCTCTGACCCGTCATCCAATAGTGCCTGACCTTTTGGGGTGGCATTTCTCTTGGCTTTAGGGGCATCTGCCTGACCACCCCTTGCGAACTCCTTAAGTTTGTCAATAGCTCCACTTTGTTTAGGGGGACTCATATTGATACACTGGGGATTTGCGGATTCTGCACCCCTCTCTTATCGTGCCCCCGTGCGTCTGAATCTGTGCCTTTATAATGTATATTTAGTAATATGTCTGTCTCCACTTCCTCACCACGTCCAGAGAGCCGGAAAACAGCCACTTATATGGTGGATAATAAGAATGAAGGGAGTCCCAGGGCAGCACAGCACTCAGGGTGTATTTATCAGGATGATGCAGGCCTGCGCAGCGTGGGGACTTCAATATGTGCCACTTATTTGTTTTCATGTGTCAGGAAAAATCTGCAGGGCCCGTTTTTCAAGGCACACACTCCAGACCCTCCAGCACTCTATGGGTTAAAGTCTTCCACACTGCAGCCGGGCCCCCTAATGTGCTGCTGCTCACTGACTGCCAGTACACAGCTAAGGGAGAATTAACTTCCCTGTGCTCACCCTCCTGGGTCTTCACCTCTGGCCATAAATCTGTCGCTCCTCACTGCTCTCCGGAGTCATGCTCTGCTGCTCACTGTGGAAATGCATGCTGTGGGAAGATGGCTGGTGCTCCACACTCTCCAGCCTCAGGAGATCCAGCAACGCCGTGCAGGAGTCAGAGAATAGCTCCAGTGGGAATCTGCAGCCTCCAGATGGTGTCTCCTGTCACAGCAGCAGGTCAGTGAGTAAATGGATCAGGTAACCGGGTGTAAATGGCCAGGATAAGATCAGGATTATAGGAGCTCTCGTCCCATGCGTCCTCTCTGGTCGGCTACATCGCCCCGCCCCAAGTGGAAGTTATTTACTTAATAAATGATACTAATGATGACATAGTGTAATTTTCTACTACAGTTACTGACTATAAATACTCCTAAACATGGGGTGTTTATGGGTAAGTATATAGATACAGGGGCAGACATATCATTGGTGCAACCTGTGCAGCCGCACACGCAGAGGCCCAAGAGGTTGGGAGGCTCACTTCTACATCCAAAACATGTGGAATTGTGAATTTTGATAAGTTATTAGACTGAAAAGGGCCTATATACTGTTCTTGCACATGGGACCTTTTCTGTCTGTATCTCCCAGTGTATAGGGAAGTATCTTGTCCAAAGGACATTGATAAAGTAAAAACCCATGAAAAGGAGGGAATATATGAAGAATGAACTTGATTAAGCAGCAATCTGGATGGTGTGTGCCTGCGCCCCGACGCACGTTTCACCCTGATTCATCACACCCACTGAGGAAGCAGGATGAACATGCAAAGAACTGACATGGCAGCTCAACAGCTGATTATCTGTAGTCCTCATCTGTCATAACAATGTCACACAAGCCACTGGAGACACAGCATCGATATCATTGGATGAGTGGCGATGTGGGAGGTGAATACAGGATATTTTTATTTTACAAGGGGGACTCCAGTATTTCATTTTCACTATGAGTATTTAGTGAGTTTTTGATGTTGCAGATTTTCCACAAATTTTTTGCTAAACTAGGTAACATGCGATTTTCAATTGTGCTTTTTCTTTTTTTTTTTTTACGGCTGTGTTTATCTCAAACTTCCTGTTCTATGTATTTGAGATTTTTATTCCTTATCTCATTAAGGTCTATGGGATAATATTTGCAAATAAAACACAAATTTACAGCAAGAGAAACGGACATGTTGCGGCTTTCAAACACGCACCGTAGGACAGTAAATGTGCCTAATCACTATACGCCACCCATTTCAGATGCAGCCAAGTGTACCCCATAGAAGGGTTTTGTGGAGGACAGCAACAATACTTCTTGCTACAAAGTTGACAATGAAAAAAAAAAAAGATAAAACTTGCTTCCGTCCAGTGTCTACAGTTTTGTCTGTTTTTGTACCTTTTATTTCTTTGCAGACATTCATCCCACTTACTTCCCCAGGACGCAGGAAAGGACCCGAGTGATTAAACCATTTGTCCTATCTCAGTAACAATTATTTTACAGTTTGATGTCCGGGGTTGTTGCTGCTGTCAGACTGCCAGGGCTTTAACTCTCCCGCAAGTGCACAGCTTGTAAAGACATCCACAAGAGATGAAAGATTTGGAGAGACGTGTCTCCATGCCAAGTCCTGCATAGACGTTGCTGCATTATTAAACAGGGGAGACGTGAAGCGCGGGGCGACTCTTGGCTGCTCTACATTGGACAGGTTGCTGCGACACGGCCAGGAGGACATTTGTTTTTGATTTAGCAAAATGCAAACTGGACAACATTGTCATCGGCCAAATTCTGCGTCCTCCTAAAAGTTGACTTTTTCTTAAAGTTATATAAGGAATATTTACAAGAAAGTCAGTTACTTCAGACACAGATGATAGAAGCAAAAAAAATAATAAGTTAAATTGAAGTTGCAGATATAGCAGCTCACATCTGGTTTAAAAGGGTATTCCAATCTACTACTCTCAACTAACCTGGTGCCATAGGCTTTGAATGGTACAGCAGGATACATGTGATGGTTGGACCCACACCGATATAAGGCGGGCATTACACGCTGCGACATCGCTAGCAATTGCTAGCGATGTCGAGCGCGATAGCACCCGCCCTCGTCGCACATGCCAATGTGGTGATTGCTGCCATAGCGAACATTATCGCTACGGCAGCTTCACATGCACATACCTGCTCTGCGACATCACTGTGACCGCCGAACAATCCCTCCTTCAAGGGGTAGTTGCGTTCGGCGTCACAGCGACGTCACCAAGCGGCCGGCCAATAGAAGCGGAGGGGCGGAGATGAGCGGGACATAACATCCCGCCCACCTTCTCCCTTCCGCATTGGCAGTGGACGCAGGTAAGGAGCTGTTCATTTTTCCTGCGGTGTCACACACAGCGATGTGTGGTGCTGTTGGAACGACAAATAACATCGTACCGGCAGCAGCAGTGATATTATGAAAAGGAGCGACGTGTCACCGATCAACAATTTTTGACGTTTTTGCGATCGGTGATCGTCGCTCCTAGGGTTTACACGCTGCAATGTCGGTAACGGCGCCGGATGTGCGTCACTAACGACGTGACCCCCACGATATATCGTTACCGATGTTGCAACGTGAAAAGCCCGCCTAACAGTTACCAACCATCCAGTGAATGAGTTAACTTGGACAGAATTGATTGTCCTAATACTGAAGGGAGTTCAAACTGAAATACACATAAGGGCCAAAGTTTAAAACTTGGACAAAGTTGTGTGCCAACCTAGTCGTGGGCCCTACATAGCCCTCCATACAGAATAATTTGCCCCACATTTTCCTCCATACAGATTTAATGGGCCCCAAATAGTCCTCCATACAGAAAATTGTGCCCCACATATTCAACCATACAGAATGGGCCCCACATATTCATCCATACAGAATAATGGACCCAGCATAATCCTCCATACAGAATAAGGGGCCCCACATAGTCCTCCATACAGATTTAATGGGCCCCAAATAGTCCTCCATACAGAAAATTATGCCCCACATATTCATCCATACAGAATAATGGAGCCAGCATAGTCCTCCATACAGAATAAGGGGCCCCACATAGTCCTCCATACAGATTTAATGGGCCCCAAATAGTCCTCCATACAGAAAATTATGCCCCACATATTCATCCATACAGAATAATGGAGCCAGCATAGTCCTCCATACAGAATAAGGGGCCCCACATAGTCCTCCATACAGATTATTGGGCCACAAATAGTCCTCCATACAGAAAATTGTGCCCCAATAGTCCTCCATACAGAATAGTGGAGCCCACATAGTCCTCCATACAGATCAATGGGCCACAAATAGTCCTCCATACATAATAATGGGCCCCATGTAGCTATTCATTCAGAATAATGGGCCTCACATAGTCCTCCACACAGAATAATGGGCCCCACATAGCCATTTATATAGAATAATGGGCCTCACATAGTCTTCCAAACAGAATAATGGCCCCACATAACCATTCATACAGAATAATGGGCCCCACATAGCCCTCCATACAGAACATAACCCTCCATACAGAATAATGGCCCCCACATAGTCCTCCATACAGAATAATGAGCCCCACATAGTCTACATACAGAATATTGGGCCTCACATAACCCTCCATACATAATAATGGGCCCCACATAGCTCTCCATCCATAATAATGGGCCCCACATAGCCCTCCTTACAGAATAATGGGCCCCACATAGTCCTCCATACAGAATGATGCGTCCCACATAGTCCTCCATACAGAATAATGGGCCCCACATAGTCTTCCATACAGAATAATGGGCCCCACATAGCCCTCCATACAGAATAATGGGCCCCACATAGTCCTCCATACAGAATAATGGCCCCACATAGTCCTCCATACAGAATAATGGGCCCCACATAGTCCTCCATACAGAATGATGGGCCTCACATAGTCCTCCATACAGAATTATGGGTCCCACATAGTCCTCCATACAGAATAATGGGCCTCACATAGTCTTCCATACAGAATGATGGGTCCCACATAGTCCTCCATACAGAATAATGGGCCCCACATAGTCCTCCATACAGAATAATGGGCCCCACATAGTCCTCCATACAGAATAATGGGCCTCACATAGTCCTCCATAAAGAATTATGGGTCCCACATAGTCCTCCATACAGAATAATGGGCCTCACATAGTCCTCCATACAGAATGATGCGTCCCACATAGTCCTCCATACATAATAATGGGCCCCACATAGTCCTCCATACAGAATAATGGGCCCCACATAGCCCTCCATACAGAACATAACCCTCCATACAGAATAATGGCCCCCACATAGTCCTCCATACAGAATAATGAGCCCCACATAGTCTACATACAGAATATTGGGCCTCACATAACCCTCCATACATAATAATGGGCCCCACATAGCTCTCCATCCAGAATAATGGGCCCCACATAGCCCTCCTTACAGAATAATGGGCCCCACATAGTCCTCCATACAGAATGATGCGTCCCACATAGTCCTCCATACAGAATAATGGGCCCACATAGTCTTCCATACAGAATAATGGGCCCCACATAGCCCTCCATACAGAATAATGGGCCCCACATAGTCCTCCATACAGAATAATGGGCCCCACATAGTCCTCCATACAGAATAATGGGCTCCACATAGTCCTCCATACAGAATAATGGGCCCCACATAGTCCTCCATACAGAATAATGGGCCTCACATAGTCCTCCATACAGAATTATGGGTCCCACATAGTCCTCCATACAGAATAATGGGCCTCACATAGTCTTCCATACAGAATGATGGGTCCCACATAGTCCTCCATACAGAATAATGGGCCCCACATAGTCCTCCATACAGAATAATGGGCCCCACATAGTCCTCCATACAGAATAATGGGCCTCACATAGTCCTCCATACAGAATTATGGGTCCCACATAGTCCTCCATACAGAATAATGGGCCTCACATAGTCCTCCATACAGAATGATGCGTCCCACATAGTCCTCCATACATAATAATGGGCCCCACATAGTCCTCCATACAGAATAATGGGCCCCACATAGTCCTCCATACAGAATAATGGGCCCCACATAGTCCTCCATCCAGAATAATGGGCCCCACATAGCCCTCCTTACAGAATAATGGGCCCCACATAGTCCTCCATACAGAATGATGCGTCCCACATAGTCCTCCATACAGAATAATGGGCCCCACATAGTCTTCCATACAGAATAATGGGCCCCACATAGCCCTCCATACAGAATAATGGGCCCCACATAGTCCTCCATACAGAATAATGGGCCCCACATAGTCCTCCATACAGAATAATGGGCTCCACATAGTCCTCCATACAGAATAATGGGCCCCACATAGTCCTCCATACAGAATAATGGGCCTCACATAGTCCTCCATACAGAATTATGGGTCCCACATAGTCCTCCATACAGAATAATGGGCCTCACATAGTCTTCCATACAGAATGATGGGTCCCACATAGTCCTCCATACAGAATAATGGGCGCCACATAGTCCTCCATACAGAATAATGGGCCCCACATAGTCCTCCATACAGAATAATGGGCCTCACATAGTCCTCCATACAGAATAATGGGCCTCACATAGTCCTCCATACAGAATGATGCGTCCCACATAGTCCTCCATACAGAATAATGGGCCCCACATAGTCCTCCATACAGAATAATGGGCCTCACATAGTCCTCCATACAGAATAATGGGCCCCACATAGTCCTCCATACAGAATAATGGGCCTCACATAGTCCTCCATACAGAATTATGGGTCCCACATAACCCTCCATACAGAATAATGGCCCCCACATAGTCCTCCATACAGAATAATGGGCCCCACATAGTCCTCCATACAGAATAATGGGCCCCACATAGTCCTCCATACAGAATAATGGGCCTCACATAGTCTTCCATACAGAATGATGGGTCCCACATAACCCTCCATACAGAATAATGGCCCCCACATAGTCCTCCATACAGAATAATGAGCCCCACATAGTCTACATACAGAATATTGGGCCTCACATAACCCTCCATACATAATAATGGGCCCCACATAGCTCTCCATCCAGAATAATGGGCCCCACATAGCCCTCCTTACAGAATAATGGGCCCCACATAGTCCTCCATACAGAATGATGCGTCCCACATAGTCCTCCATACAGAATAATGGGCCCCACATAGTCTTCCATACAGAATAATGGGCCCCACATAGCCCTCCATACAGAATAATGGGCCCCACATAGTCCTCCATACAGAATAATGGGCCCCACATAGTCCTCCATACAGAATAATGGGCTCCACATAGTCCTTCATACAGAATAATGGGCCCCACATAGTCCTCCATACAGAATAATGGGCCTCACATAGTCCTCCATACAGAATTATGGGTCCCACATAGTCCTCCATACAGAATAATGGGCCTCACATAGTCTTCCATACAGAATGATGGGTCCCACATAGTCCTCCATACAGAATAATGGGCCCCACATAGTCCTCCATACAGAATAATGGGCCCCACATAGTCCTCCATACAGAATAATGGGCCTCACATAGTCCTCCATACAGAATTATGGGTCCCACATAGTCCTCCATACAGAATAATGGGCCTCACATAGTCCTCCATACAGAATGATGCGTCCCACATAGTCCTCCATACATAATAATGGGCCCCACATAGTCCTCCATACAGAATAATGGGCCCCACATAGTCCTCCATACAGAATAATGGGCCCCACATAGTCCTCCATCCAGAATAATGGGCCCCACATAGCCCTCCTTACAGAATAATGGGCCCCACATAGTCCTCCATACAGAATGATGCGTCCCACATAGTCCTCCATACAGAATAATGGGCCCCACATAGTCTTCCATACAGAATAATGGGCCCCACATAGCCCTCCATACAGAATAATGGGCCCCACATAGTCCTCCATACAGAATAATGGGCCCCACATAGTCCTCCATACAGAATAATGGGCTCCACATAGTCCTCCATACAGAATAATGGGCTCCATAAAGTCCTCCATACAGAATAATGGGCCCCACATAGTCCTCCATACAGAATAATGGGCCCCACATAGTCCTCCATACAGAATAATGGGCCTCACATAGTCCTCCATACAGAATAATGGGCCTCACATAGTCCTCCATACAGAATGATGCGTCCCACATAGTCCTCCATACAGAATAATGGGCCCCACATAGTCCTCCATACAGAATAATGGGCCCCACATAGTCCTCCATACAGAATAATGGGCCCCACATAGTCCTCCATACAGAATAATGGGCCTCACATAGTCCTCCATACAGAATAATGGGCCTCACATAGTCCTCCATACAGAATAATGGGCCTCACATAGTCTTCCATACAGAATAATGGGCCCCACATGGTCCTCCATACAGAATAATGGGCCTCACATAGTCTTCCATACAGAATAATGGGCCCCACATAGCCCTCCATACAGAATAATGGGCCTCACATAGTCTTCCATACAGAATGATGGGTCCCACATAGTCCTCCATACAGAATAATGGGCCCCACATAGTCCTCCATACAGAATAATGGGCATATGGCATTGCGAACCAATAAAATCAGCCTACGGGCCAGGGATTGACATTGGTGTGATAATGGTTGTATAGTAAAAAGTCCTGCATTTTTATAATCAATTATTTTCTATAAAGCGGGAAAAACCCTGTGATTCAGATATGAGAAGTGCAAATTGGCATAGCAGACCTCTGGGAAATGACAAGACAAATGATCTATCTAGTGATTTCCCCTTGAAGGCTGTGGAATAGAGTGAACCATGTATTCTTATCACAATCAGTGCCAGGTTCCTAGCGTTTAAATGATAGCAGATCCTGACGTATCTAAAAAGGGATAATTGGGTCTCCAATGTTGAACACTCCTCTTAACCACTTTACTTAAAATAAATACATAACTTTATGGGCGAATGGCCACAGGTTTTATTTAAACAGTATACATACCCGTGTTTTTCGCTTTATAAGACGCACATGATTATAAGACGCACCCCCAAATTTGGTGAAGGAATAGAGAATTTTTTAATAAATAGGGTCCGTCTTATAATGCCAGTGTCCGTCTAACAAATCATATAGGGTATATGTCCTTCATAGCCCCCCATCCTAAAATTAGCCCCCTTAATCTGGATATGGCCACCTTATATTGAATATAGCCCCCTTGTGCTGGCACACGTCCCCCAGTGATGGCACATGTCCCCTATGGCTGGCACACGGCCCCTATGGCTGGCACACAGCACCCTGTGGCTGGCACATGGCCCATTATTGCTGCACATGGCCCCCTATTGCTGCACATGGCCCCCTGTGGCTGGCACACGGCCCACTATTGCTGCACACGGCCCCCTGTGGCTGGCACACGGCCCACTATTGCTGCACACGGCCCCCTGTGGCTTGCACATATCACCTTGTGTTAGATATCGCCCCCAGGCTGCTGCTTTTAGTAAAATAAAACACTCTTTCCTTACCTTCTCAGCGCTGTCCCTCCTCGTGTCTCCCTCCGTGCTTGTGAGCGCCGGCTTCCTCCACTTCCTGGTTCTCGGCGCCGGTCATGTGATCGGCACAGCAGAGTGATATCATCTCTGCGTGCCTGATCACTGTCAGCAGCAGAGACACCGTGAGATCAGCGCTGGAGGAGGTGAGTAAAGAGTGTTTTATTTTACTATGTGCAGCATCATTGGGGCAATATCTAACACATGGGAGGCATGTGACATCAAAGGCGAGCACAGGCACATATAATATGTGCCGCTCCCCCAGCCCATCGACGTGGTGCGGTTTCAGCACCATGGTGATGGACAGCGGCAGTGCATATTATATGAGCGGGAGCAGGAGATCAAAGGCTCCCTCCTGCGCTTCACCAGCCCCCAGAACCTCTCCAGAGCGGACCCTGCAGTATATATATATATATATATATATATATATATATATATATATATATATATATATATATATATATATATATTTTTAAATATATATATAATATATTTATATATATAATCCGTATATTCGGATTATAAGACGCACCCCCTACTTTCCCCCAAAACTTGGGGGAACCAAAGTGCGTCTTATAAAGCGAAAAATACGGTATATCAAAACTTGTGGTTCAACATGCCACCCTTTTATTAAAAACATAACCGATACATGCATACCTTCCCAACCGACAAACAACCGATAGGTCTGTCCAAGAAGCCAACAATCATTCTTATCCCCCGGCCGTAACCTACAACCGGCCCAGAGGACCACCTCGGCCGAGACCAACCGACCCGAGGTGTGGGGTAATAACGTTCCATCGTTAAATACCCCTCCACAGAACCTGCAGGACCTACGCCCACGAGTTCCCAATCCTGTCTGAAGCCACTACCCATGAGGACATATCCCCCCGCTGTGACAAACATGTTATCTCCAATATTAAACAATTTTTTTTTTAAACACATTAAGGGCGGGCCACACCATGATGGCACCAACGGCAAAGAGGAGGTACCAGCTCTAACTGCCCTTTATAAACCCCCCTTTAACCCCATCCCTTACAACTTCTGCCCCAATCCCCACAGCTCACCCAATCCACCAATCCCCTAATCCCTTACACAGCCCTATTAAACCCACCAGGTTAACCTCTTCCTACCCTATACCCTCCCGATCGTCATGGGGCTTATTCACCCCTATAGGGCTCATTGCCCATCTTTAAAGGGATACTGTCAGCGGAGAATGAATGCTCAGACCACGTAAAGGCGCTCGGTGCATCATGGCGGAGCCAAACCTTTATATACACCTTCCTACCTGCTGGTTTTCCATCTATCTCTGCCCTTCTCTGGCTCTATGACGCCACAGCCGTCAATCAAAGAAAAGGAGAGTGAAGATGGAGAGAAAACAAGCAGGTGGGATCATTGACTGAACTGTTTGGCAGCGCCATGATGGCACGAACGCCTGGCTACTTGTCATTCTGTGCCCTTTAAAAAAAAATTTTTTTTTTAGGCAAGATAATAAGGATTTCACAGTGATTGTAAAACCTTACACACAGACTGAACTGAACTGAACACAGAACTGGATGAAAATTGGACCCAGAATACTGATGAAAAATGGACTGTTATATTCTCATATGCAAAAAAAGACCCCTGGATGTCTGATTGAGGCCTAATTTATAGGGTGCAGCTGAATGTAGTGTTACTGGAAATCTCTTATTGCAATAATACATTATCTGAAGAACAGAAGGTTAAACTCAGACTCATTCAGTAAAATTCAGAAAGCCAACAGGTCAAAAATAAATCATCACAATCGGGCACAAAGCGTCTTTTCCACTCCATAAACAGTCCAAACTGGGATACTGCCGCCATTTCCAGTAGACTCATGATTTCCAGCCTGTGTTTATAGATTAGAGGGAAAGGAGTGGTTTTCATAAAGAAGCGTTCACATATCCGTCACTTATGGTATATCGTAAGTACGGAGCGGCCATGGTCTCCTGACCTAAGCTCAGCAGTCTCGTATATGCTTATAATGCTGTTGAGTTCAAGTCTGATCCAGATATTGCAGTCCATATGTGGCTTGTATATGTTACATAGGTTGAAAAAAGACCTAGGTCCATCTAGTTTTAGTTCACCTTTCTCCCCAATTATATATTTTGTCATTAAATAATTTCTAACCGACAATGTTATGTACTGAGGAAATCATCCAGCCCTTTTTTCAAAGTTAATATAGTATCTGTCATTACTACCTCTTGTGGTAGGGCATTCCACAGTCTGACTGCTCTAACTGTAAAGAACCCTTTCCTATTTAGCTGCCGAAATCGCTTTTTTTCCACCTGTAGTGAGTGCCCCCTGGTCCTTAGTATTGTCTTTGGAAGGAATAAGTCTTATGCCAGTCTTTTGTATTGACATGAGAATCTCTTTTAGAATTACTGAATTGAAGGGGTTTTCCAAGATTTTGCCATTTTATAAAACAAAGGAAAAAAACATCATTCACCTCAGAGATGGGCACAGAGCAGTATATGGGCCCTTTAGAGTCCAATAACTCATCATAATGCACAATTCTACCTGCTTAGGAGATAGAAGTTTTCTCCTTACTTGTTGGGCCCCTATAAAGTTGCACCGGTCACACCAATGATATCTCCACCCCTGAATGGACTGCTCCACCATTCATGTGGCACTCATTGGCTCTGCAGTGATGATGTACCGTGTGGCCACATGCAAACAAAATTCTAGAATCTTTCCAAATTCCTCTTACAAATGTGCACACAGAGTCTTTTTGCTGAGTTTTCGGAGCAGAACCTGGCTATGAACACCCATAAGGGTTTTTTTTTTTAGAAATCCTTCTCAAAAAGTCAAAACTCCTCAAAAACGTGAAGGTTCTGCTCAATGTTTCTTTTCCAAAATTTCACAGTCACTGAGTGGGAACTCCAAATTCTTGTGGAATTTTGTGACTTGGAGAGTTCGCTCACATTTTCTTCTTAGTTTCTGTTCCAAAACCTCCTCAAAAAACTCCATGTGACAGTCTCCAAAAACTCCTTGAAAATCTCGGTGCGCACAGAAAATCTTTTTCAGGTAAATTCCGCTAAAGATACACCAAATAAAATGGTCATAGTGCAAACAATGTCAAAATGAAATTGCTGTGCACGTTCTGGCTTATATCACTTCTTTTAACCTCTTCAGGGTTTGGAAACCTTGGAGTAGTCAAAAGAAGTGTTATTCCTTTCTTCAGGCTGCTTTCGAGCGCTCTGTAATTCCAGCATCACTTTAGCTTTTGTTTTTTTGTCTGTTTTGTTACAGCTGGAGTGGTGCTTTCAATCCAAGTCCGCTGACCCCTTTCTTACACTCCCGGTGTCTTCACCTTTTTTCAGCGTTAGGCTATGTGCGCACGTGTGTGCGTTCTGCACCGCAGTGTTTAAGTCACTGCATGTGCGTTTCAGAACGCAGATGAAAAGCTCCGTTCTGAAAGTTTGCTGACTGCAGAATCAATGCCGAATTAGACAGAGTGAAGAAAGCATCCAGAGCACACAAAAGAAGTGACATGTTGCTTTTTAGAACGCAGCATTTTGGCAGCATGCAAATCGCTGTGATCTAAAACGCAACGTGCGGATGGAATTTGCACAATCTTCATAGATTATGCTGTGGTGCAGAACGCAGCGTAAAAGCATGATAACACGCAACGTGTGCACACAGCCTTACTCTGGTTCTGCAGTAGAAGAAGGTGAAGTACACCGTGTGCAGAATTATTAGGCAAGTTGTATTTTAGAGGATTTTTTTTATTATTGATCAACAACTATTTTCTCAAATCAACCCAAAACACTCAGAAATATCAAAGCTTAATATTTTTGGAAGTTGGGGTGTTTTTTTTTTAGATTTGGCCATCTTAGGAGGATATATGTTTGTGCAGGTAACTATTAGTGTGCAGAATTATTAGGCAACTTAATAAAAACCAAATATATTCCCATCTCACTTGTTTATTTTCACCAGGTAAACCAATATAACTGCACAAAATTTAGAAATAAACATTTCTGGCATGCAAAAACAAAACCCCAAAAAATTAGTGACCAATATAGCCACCTTCCTTTATGATGACACTCAACAGCCTACCATCCATAGATTCTGTCTGTTACTTGATCTGTTTATGATCAACATTGCGTGCAGCAGCCACCACAGCCTCCCAGACACTGTTCCGAGAGGTGTACTGTTTTCCCTCCCTGTAGATCTTACATTTTATGAGAAACCACAGGTTCTATATGGGATTCAGATCAGGTGAACAAGGGGGCCATGTCATTATTTTTTCATCTTTTAGACCTTTAGTGGCCAGCCACGCTGTGGAGCAGTTGGATGCATGTGATGGAGCATTGTCCTGCAAGAAAATCATGGTTTTCTTGAACGATACCGACTTCCTCCTGTACCACTGCTTGAAGAAGTTGTCTTCAAGAAACTGACAGTAGATCTGAGAGTTGAGCTTCACTCCATTCTTAACCCGAAAAGGTCCCACAAGTTCATCTTTGATGATACCAGTCCATACCAGTACCCCACCTCCACCTTGCTGGTGTCTGAGTCGGAGTGGAGCTCTCTGCCCTTTACTGATCCAGCCTCTGGCCCATCCATCTGGTCCATCAAGAGTCACTCTCATTTCATCAGTCCATAAAACCTTTGAAAAATCAGTCTTAAGATATTTCTTGACCCAGTTTTGACGTTTTATTTTATGTTTCTTGTTCAAAGGTGGTTGTTTTTCAGCCTTCCTTACCTTGGCCATGTTCCTGGGTATGGCACACCTTGTCCTTTTTGATACTCCAGTAACGTTGCAGCTCTGAAATATGGCCAAACTGGTGGCAAATGGCATCTTGGCAGCTTCACGCTTGATTTTCCTCAATTCATGGGCAGTTTTTTTGCGCCTTTTTTGCCCAACACGCTTCTTGCGACCCTGTTAGCTATTTGCCATGAAACGCTTGATTGTTCGGTGATCACGCTTCAAAAGTTTGGCAATTTCAAGACTGCTGCATCCCTCTGCAAGACATTTCACAATTTTGGACTTTTCAGAGCCATTCTCTTCTGACCCATTTTGCCAAATGAAAGGAAGTTGCCTAATAATTAAGCACACCTTTTTATATATCATGTCATTACACCACACCCCTCCTCATTACAGAGATGCACATCACCTGATTTACTTATTGGTAGTTGACTCTCAAGCCTATACAGGTTGTAGTAGGACAACATGTAGAAAAATTATCATGTGATCAAAATACTCATTTGCCTAATAATTCTGCACACAGTGTATAAGATTAGGGTGAGATTTAAAGTGCTGCTCCTGCGGGACCACAACAACATCAAAAAAGCCACTTCAGGTAGTGACACCATGTGCACATACCCTTTTGAGAGCTTCTGTTGAAAAAAAACTCTTTGTGAATATAACCTTAAAGGGAATCTGTCAGCAGGTTTTTCCTACTTCATATGACAGCAACATAATGTAGGCAAGGGGATTCTGAAACCAAGGGTGTATCACATAGATTACTGGGTGCAGCTGTTCTCTCATAATCAAACAATGGAGTTTTAGTTTATGTAGCTGAGCCCATGGAGCTGTCCCACCCACAGCAGGTGGATTGCCCATTGGCTATGAGGTGTCAATCACAGCAGGGGCGTGTTGGACTCCTGCAATGTTAATCACAGGGTAATAAAGCCATGGTTTAAGTAAACAATAACACGCACAGATAAGGGAGGTACAGTTGCTTTTTGTATTGTTGTATTGTAACCCTTACAGCATGCTGTCCTCAGCTTACATAGCAAAAACCTGCTGACAGATTCCCTTTAAAGGCTGGATGCCAGAGCTGGAGGGGACATGCCAATGAAAAAGAAGGGTCACCCTCTATTAACGCTACAGTTCAGCAGTTGAAAAACTACAACTTCCACATTAGGCCACACTGAGAGTTGTAGTTCTGCAATAGCTGAGGAGCCGTAAGATAAAGACCATTTATACGTAGACTGTAGAAAAGTATTCATATCCTTTGAAAGGGTACATGGAAAGTAATGACTCCTTGTTATACTGATGCTAGAACAATGGGATCAGCACCATGAAAGGAAAGTTATATTAACCCAATCAATCATGCAGCAGGAAGGGTTAATATTCCAGGGAACACTAGGTTAGCATGTCTTGGCAGTCGCCAGGTATATTTATGAAGAATCAGTCGGGCAGACAACCCGAACTGTCCACTATGATGAAGTTTGGATAAAACCCACATTCATTTCAGATGAAGCAGAGACTTGGATGTTGCAGAAGACCTGGCAGGACCTCTCACTTTCCATGGACGCTTTCCCTTATTGGTGTCTATCTGCAAACTTATTACCACTTAACTCTCCCCCTCAGTAATAAATGCAGCATAAATCCCCCCAGTGACAGGTGCCTGGATACCTTCTCTATACACAGGTAGGGGCGCATCCCACAGAGACTGATAGACTAAAGTCGTCCGTCCATATTGTGTAATAGACAATGCACCGACTATGGGGGACGTCAGATCTTCCAGAGAGCAGAACGGACGGGCTGAATCCTCACTTTGCCATAAGTGACAGCAGAGGTGCCTGGCAGCGGGACATCTCCCTGCCTCCATTAACATGCCTGACCGAGCAGAACGTGTACAGTACAGCTATTTTTCTCTACTTGACCCATAGTTATTTATGCCTATAATGGATAACAGACGTGAGATGGAAAATAGACGCCAGATGGACGGACCAATGGCTCACGTGACAGCGCTTTTTTTCTTGCATTGTAAACATTTAAAAGCCATGTACATTCATTACTTTAGTTATCATGTGCTGATGCGGAGTTACATCCCTTATTATCCCTCAGAGATGCACTCACTATTCTGCTGGAGGAGTCAATGTGTACATGTAACACCCCGGGGTCGAGGGGTTTTCACCCGACTTGTCGCCAGGACGGGGGTGCAGATCCTCTGCGTCGTCATGGGCTGGCCTGGCCCGGTTTCGTGACCCCGAGGCGTACAGGAGAGGAAGGGTGGCGGTGTACGGGAGGAAAGATGGAGGATGGGGGTGGTAGTGACAGTGAGGAAAGTCTTTTTAGATCGTGACGCCACCTGTGGTCTGCAGCCAGAGATGGGCTGCTGCTGCAGGTGCTGCTCTCCGGGGCTGATGGTGAAAGTCGCAGCCGGGATGGTGTCGCTCCCCACAGGCAGAGCGGGGTTACCCCAGGGAGGATGAAGGTGGATGGACGGGGGTGGTGGTAGTCCCCGTTGGCGCCGTAGCGCTGGGCTCTGGTAAAGGAGAGGTAGAGGCAGGGGCTGCAGTTCCAGGTCTTTTACTCAATGGTAGTTCAGGCGCTGCCCCAGAGTACCGGTCTCCACCACGATGGGCTCCAGCCGATCCCGAATCCGTGGAAGGTCAGGTCCGGTATGTCAGCCTGTGGGCTCTTCCTCCTTTAATGCGCTAAGTATCGGATCCCCGTGGCGTGAAGTACTTGGGGATCCCGGAGTCAGGAAAGTGTCCCGTCATGTATGCTGATAGCGTGGTTCCGCAGTGGAGCCGGTCGAAGAGCTCAGCCCCGGATCCTATATGCTATTTGGCTCCAGGAATAATGGGACAAGTCTGGTGACTTTTCTAGCCTGTTCCTGTGACCCTTGCAGAGTTGGTAGACAACTTGAAGTATGCCTGCCCTAGGGTTCTGTACCCCGACAGCGCCGGTTCTGTGGAAGCAGCCTCCTGTTTCTCCCCAGCGACCGTGTTCAAGCACCTTGGCCCACAGAGCTGTCTCGCGGCATGTCCACTATGCACTGTGTCTGTAGCTGTTCTCCTTTAAGTTGCGTCGTGTGTTGGAAGCTGTTGCCACCAGCCGCTGGCTGGTTCACTACTCTGATTAGGTCAACATGCTTCTCTCACTGTTTGCTCCTAACTCCCCCTTGTGGTTGCTTCTCCATGACCCTGAGTCCCGGATCCAGTGCGGTGGCGTCCTGTAAACCCAACTGCTGTGGTAACTCCCTTCTGTGACCCGACCCTGGCCCGGTCCCCATTGGGATTGGGTGGGAAACTCACTGTTTATGTATATGTATGATGATGGAACCGGTACCGACCTTCTTTAGATCCGGGATAAGTACCACACCTTAACGGAGGTGCAGTACTCTGTGGCGCCTGAAACCCCAGGGATGCCACATTCATACATTACATTACTTATGCTGTACTGATCCTGAGTTACATTGTATATTATACTCCAGAGCTGCACTCACTATTCTGCTGGTGGAGTCACTGTGTACATGTAACGGGTTGCCAGGGGTGCCTCGGGGGTTGTAGTCATGGCCCCTTTTTCTCTCAGGCTTACCCCTGGCTCTGCCGTCACTATCGGGACAGGAGATGTCTTGGTGGGGCAGAGTGTGGTGGTGCAAATGTCGTCCGACGTACAATCACTTTCCAGGCATGATTCGGTGCAAATAAAAGACATTCTTTATTTTTACAGCTCTTCACACAACCGGCAGTTACAGATGACTTCACGTTTTCTTTAGCTGGGGAAAGCCTGCCCTGACGTCTCCTCCAGTGGGGATGTGCCCGGCTAATCCTCTTCACCTGGCTCCCACTACGGCTACCCACAGACCGGACCCACACCGGTACCGCTTCGCACTTTGAGGTTCCGCCCGCTCCTTTTCTCTCCGGCTTTCCTATTCTTCCAGCTCCCACACTCTGCCCCTGCTCTGCTTCTTCTCTCCCATCCCGGACACAACTTCCTTCTGAATCTCACACTTTTTCAACAACCCTTTTTCCTCCCTCCCCTTTCTGCTGCCGGCTCCTCCTCTCCTCTGTGGTGACAGCCGTCCCACCCGGCCACTAGGGGGACCCACTAAAACAATATAATAACAATAAAAAACATTTTTATTAATAACAATGTTCCGGGTAGACTGCTTCTTTGTAAGGGGTCTGCCCACCCCTAACATACCTCCCCTCTTTAAGCCTAAGCCTCCCGGCAAGGCATACATCTAAAACTACATTTAAACGAAACAAAGTCATTTCAATAAAATTACGAGCATGTTCACCTTTGGGCAACCGCAAGGGGCACACCAGTCCAGTGCCCGGAGTTCCTGCTGGAAGCTCCCGGTCTTAGTCGTGCCCGGAGGCCGTCGGCAGGCACTCCCGGTCTTAGTGGAGTTTCTGCCCGGAGGCTTTTGCAGCACTCCCGGTCTTAGACGTTAAACGGCAGGAACACAACTCGGCAAACCTTCTTCTTAACGACGCGGAGGGAGCCCCTGACTCAGTCCAGCAGCAGGCTCTCTCCGGGCTCAGCAACTTGAACGGTTCCAAACAGCACACTTCTTCCGGCTCAAAACAACGCCGGGGTTTAACAAAAACAGGCCCGCCATCTTCCGGTCTTGAAAAGTCACTCCGGATGATAGGCACGTTGCCATTCAGCTCGTTGGGCCTTCACGTACTCCGACAGGGACTGCCCGGGCAACCGGCGCAGCCTCCGGAAAGGCTCGTACTTGTCAGGTTGTTCCGCGGTCTCAGTCTCCGACTTTGTTTCTTCTACCCCCGACGGGGGTGAGGGGGTCGCTGCACAGGACGGCTGGGGGCTGCCCATGACGATGACCGGATGAGTAGTCAGGTTTTGGTGGATAGCCAGCACCGCCGGGGTTCCCTTCTCCGGGTCAGCGCTCGGTCCGGGCAGGACTTCCGGGGTTACGGCCAATGTGCGTCTCGGGTGGGAGAGCTCAACTAGTACCGGTCTTTGCTGCGACCGCCGCCGGTACTGGCATTCCTCCCACTCCAGTTCTTGCTGCCATTGAGCAGCCTCTTGAGTAGTAGGCATCCGGGTTACTCCGACTGCAAAGAGGCCTCGGCATCCCACCTCTCTCATAAACCGGACCTTTTCTCCCGGATATAACGTGTGCAAACGTTGCGGCAGGCCTTCAATGTCCAGGTTCACCCGGTTATAGAAGTAGTGGTCACCGGTTTCCTCATCTTCGATAAAACCATACCCCTCCTTCTGGTTAAATTTTACCACAGTTCCTGTGGTACACTGCTGCTCGAACTCCGCACTCCGGGGACCAGCCATCATTTCCCGGGCCACGGTCTCGGCCAGCAGCCTCTCCTGTACCGGGTCCGGTTCTGGGGACGGGGACTTCCGTTGAGGCAGGGGTGACGGCTGTACTGGGTCCCAAAAGAAGCCCCAATTGTCCCTCTCTAGCTTCCGGGTGTGTGATTCTTCCGGAGCCGGAACTGGAACGTGTGTCGCGGGTCCCACCACGACTGGCGGGGGTGTCTCCAGGTATGGGTATGGGGTTCCCAGGGGCCGGTTCCCCGATGGCAGCTGAGCGGTGTACGTCGCTTGGACCTCGGTCGTGGTCTCTCCGGTCACCGCGTCCCACGTCGTAACCCAGGTCACTTTTGTGGCTCGTCCCGGTCCTCCGGGTACAGCCGGCAAGTGAGAGGGAAATCCCTCCGCAGATGCAGCCACAATCTGCTTCTGGTGCCTTCGGTCCAGACCAGGCGCGACCAACGCAGCTTGTTGTCCCTCGGGGTTCTCCATCTTGCCTGTAGTACGTGTCTCTGGTAAGGGCGTCAGGGTCGGTGGAGATACTGGAGGAAGTGGAGGCGGGCTTACTTTTCCCGCTCTTGGGTATACTCCACCCCCAGTCTCACACATCAGATCGACCCTTCAGCGGCGGTTCTTCTTTTTCTCTGGAACACCGCCCACTTCCCATGTCTTCATCCGTGCCCTGGGACCGGCACCTCCCCTCTTTGGGCGGAGTACTCCGAACTTCTTTTTCGGCACCGGCCAGCCCCAGGCTCTTCTTTTGGCGCCAATTTTTCGCGCGCTTTCTGTGTCCTTGAAGACGACGGCCATCTTGCCGCCATCTTGTGCCCGGTCCAACGCCTCAGGCACTACTTCTTCCCACCAAGGGATCGGAACTCTTCTCCAATAATCCGGATCCTGAGCCCTAGGCACCACTTGGTCTCCGTCTTCTTGGGTTGGGACCCCTTGCATACAATTCGCATCCTACCGACTACGCCACATGTAACGGGGTGCCAGGGGTGCCTCGGGGGTTGTAGTCATGGCCCCTTTTTCTCTCAGGCTTACCCCTGGCTCCGCCGTCACTATCGGGACAGGAGATGTCTTGGTGGGGCAGAGTGTGGTGGTGCAAATGTCGTCCGACGTACAATCACTTTCCAGGCATGATTCGGTGCAAATAAAAGACATTCTTTATTTTTACAGCTCTTCACACAACCGGCAGTTACAGATGACTTCACGTTTTCTTTAGCTGGGGAAAGCCTGCCCTGACGTCTCCTCCAGTGTGGATGTGCCCGGCTAATCCTCTTCACCTGGCTCCCACTACGGCTACCCACAGACCGGACCCACACCGGTACCGCTTCGCACTTTGAGGTTCCGCCCGCTCCTTTTCTCTCCGGCTTTCCTATTCTTCTAGCTCCCACACTCTGCCCCTGCTCTGCTTCTTCTCTCCCGTCCCGGACACAACTCCCTTCTGAATCTCACACTTTTTCAACAACGCTTTTTCCTCCCTCCCCTTTCTGCTGCCGGCTCCTCCTCTCCTCTGTGGTGACAGCCGTCCCACCCGGCCACTAGGGGGACCCACTAAAACAATATAATAACAATAAAAAACATTTTTATTAATAACAACGTTCCGGGTAGACTGCTTCTTTGTAAGGGGTCTGCCCACCCCTTACATACATACATTACTTTATCCTGTACTCATCCTGAGTTAAATTATGTATTATACTCCAGAGCTGCACTCACTATTCTGCTGGTGGAGTCACTGTGTACATACATTCCATCCCTTATCCTGTACTGATGCTGAGTTACATCTTGTATTATACTCCAGAGCTGCACTCACTATTCTGCTGGTGCAGTCACTGTGTATATACATTACATTACTTATCCTGTACTGATCCTGAGTTACATCTTGTATTATACTCCAGAGCTGCACTCACTATTCTGCTGGTGCAGTCACTGTGTACATACATTACATTATTTCTGGTAAGCTGCAATACCAGACACAGTGGAGCTTTTTCTGGAAATAAATCCTCTCCATTTGCTGCACCGAGGAGCAGACTGACCCCATGCACAATCTTGGGAGTTACGTAGGGAAATGCAGCCACAGATGACCATGACGCGTCCTCGCTGGTTTTACTTGCAGACACTTCCGTTTGGTAAGTTGTAAATAGGTCAGAAAACATATAAATATTTGCAGTGTTCAGAATCTGAGATGTAAACCAATGCATCATCGTGCGCTACTGATTGTTTATATTATGACGCGCACGAACAACAGGAAAAGCGCAAATGTCACGCATCTGCAGCCGTATCGATAGCGTTCTCCATAGCTGTGCTAATAGCTGGGCCGCCTATTTATGCCTGTGGTGCTGGCCTCTGGAAGACCCTGGAAATACGACCCAATCATTGCTCTGCGTGACATCTAGGAAACATTCCTGCTTTTATTTTCTCCTTTTCCCTGGTAATTGTGTAGGGAAAGAGCATCAGCAGATCACTAAATACCGTATTAGCACTAATGATGATTTATGGGCTGAACAGGGAAACAATTTCCTACAAATGACTATAAAGAGATGCAAAGACATATAGAGGTGGGCACCCAGCTTTCTGCTGATCCTGAAAGGTATAAAGACCATTACTGTTATGTCACTTCTTGTTCTGGTCATTACATCCTGAGATACTGGCACCCAAGAGGATTGGGATGAGCACAGACAGCGGCGTAAGTAGCTTCCAATGGGCCCCGGTGCAAAATGCGGACCTGACATCCCTCCGCATGTTGGTCAGATGTGTGGGCTTTGTAATGTTCTAGATCCTATAAGGACATATGAGTTCCTCCCTCTAGTACTTTCCTGGTATATACGCTGATGAGCAAAAGGGTAACAATGTTTTGAACTTTTGACTTTCAGGCTCCATATCTCACCATCCACTACAGCTTTGAGCAGGAGACTACCTTCATTTCATATACAATCGTCTTGGCTATCTCATACATAATTTGACCTGCAACTATTTAACATATGATTAGTTATGTAGACTCATGTCATGTCACTGCATTGTTACTGTTTTGCTTCAAAAAATCTATATTAAAATGTTAATTATATTGTCATTATTTTGTAAATGCACCTTTGGCTTTCAGCACTGCCTTAATCCAAATGGGCATGTTCTTGATCAGATTCACGCATGTCTACACCGTAATCTGATCCCAGGTCTCTTCTACACGTTCCCAATGTCGGTGTATACTGGTGTATACACTTGGGTATGTTTACAACTTTGTCTTCAACTCTCCCAAGTGTTCGATTGGGTTGAGGTCTGGGGACTGTGGAGGCCAATCCAGCTCCTCTACTTCATTGTCATTGAACCATTTATTCACCAATCTCGGTGTATGCTTTATGTCATTGTCCTGCTGGAACACTTGGTCGTCTTTTTCATACCCATAGTATTCGAGTGTATGAAGTAACTCGTCTTGTAAGATACTCACATATAGCTCAGCATTGAGACCAGCATCCATCCTGGTCAAGTATCCAATGCCATTTACTGTGAAACAACACCATGTTATCAGACTTACTCCACCAAACTTAGCAGTTCCTTCAATTTCTCGATCCGTTAACTTCTTTTTCCCTTCTTTCTTCCTCACTCATTTGCACCCATCAAAGCCTAGTCTTTTGACTTACGTCTCATTACTCCAAATCCCTAGTTTTCAATCCTCTACAGTCCACTTCTCGTACTTTTTTGCAAACTCAAGCCGATGTTTCTTATGATGATATTGAAGTTGAGGCTTTTTCCTCTTTTGTTAGGCCACCATTCCGGACTTGTGTATTGTGCATTGCTTGGTGCTTGCATATGGACATCTGTGATCTCACTATTAGGAAGTATACAAGCTGCCTCCACTGCCGCGTATGTCGCTCTAGAACTGATAGACCTTGTGATGCGCCGATTTGTTGACTCCGATATTTTGCCTGGATGTCCACCTCTTGGATTTGAATGGATGCACAGACTTAATTTTGTATTCTTCCAAGTGTCATGGCACTAGCATGATGTAGTTTGGTAATTTTTAGACGAAAGACTCCTATCGATGAGCTGGATGAAAACATTTCTTGGGAAATCTTCTTCAGGGATGCTCCTCTATTTAAATCAGTGACCTTATGCTTGGGAATCAATCTAATAACACACTGAGCTGTTAGGCAATGGGTGAACAGGTTAGAATTTTTAGTATACAGGAAGAAAAAGATTTTTCAACTACCAGGAGCAAAACAGTAACAATGCAAAGACATGACAACAATCTGCATAACTAATAATCATATGCTAAATAGTAGAAGTCAAATTTATGTAAGAAATAGCTAAGATGATTGTCTATAAAATGTAGGTAGTCTCACGCTCAAAGATGTAGTGGATGGTGTAATATCGAGCCTTAAAGTAAAAAATTCAAAACTTCCTTACCCGTTTGCTCCTCAGTGTATGTCCCCCGTCCTGGTATATATGTCCCCCATCCTGGTATATATATTCCCCATTCTGGTATACATTTCCCATCCTGGGACCTTTCCTGGTATATATGTCCCCAATCATGGCATATATGTTTCTTATCCTGGTATATATGTCCCCTATCTTGGTATTCATATTCCCATCCTGGTATAAATATTTCCTATCCTGGGTTCATTCTGGTATATATGCCACCCATCCTGGTATATATGTGACCCATCCTAGGCGCATCCTACTATATATGTCCCCTATCCTAGTATATATCTCCAATCCTGTTAGATATGTTCACCATCCTGTGCCACTTCCTGGTATATATGTCCTCCATCCTTGGCTCATCCTGGTATATACAGTATGTCCAGACCAAGTAAGAAAAAAACCCTATGAAATATATCTATAAATTAATATAGGTAAAAGGTAACAGCTATTCAAAATGGGAAACAAACAAAGTGAAACCCCAATAAGTGGTGAATACAGAATGATAAGAGAGAGAGAGAGACAGATCAATAAAATGCAAAGTTAACATCCTAAGAAACTGACCTTATTTATCCCTAGGTCACCCTACCTAACAATGGAGGGCATGACGTCTTAAGTTGTACTGGCACCCCCATTCACTGTCAGGAGACCCTAGGGCATCCCTGTTATTAACCTAACTACACTAAAAAACGTGAAAAAGAGAACAAACACCAGATGGCATTGTGCGCACACTGCGTTTTCAGCACTTCTACATCGGAAGCTGACAGTGAGCAGCCATAGAACACGGCCGCTAGCTGTAAGCTCCACGCAGCAACTGAAGTAAGTCACACCATCAGCGGTGACGTCACTCAGGTTACCCGCGGCCACATCTGGAGTCCTCCACCTGTGAGAGCAAGTTGCCCGAGTGACTGAAGTGAGCCGCGCGATCAGCGGTGCCCTCACTCAGGTAATTTGCGGTGTCAGGTGAGTCCTTCACCTGTGATCGCAAATCAGGGTGCGAGATGACAGTGAACTCGGGTGAAGCTCTGACGTCACAGCTATGGGGCCTGCACTACTGCCTGTATCCTGGCACTGATCTCAGAGATTCACCTGAGTTCATTTTCATGGCATGGCTCTGTCTCTGTCTGCTGTTTGAGGGCAGTCATGCTAATTATTCTGTTTTTTCTATCTATCCCTCTGTATATTCTACCTATAGTATCTATTAAATCTTATCCTATCATATTCTATTTCTCCTTTAAAAATGCACTGTCCAAAACGCAGCCGAAACGCAGGGAAAACGCAGTGAAAACGCATCGAAAACGCATGCGTTTTTACCGCTTTTTTTTTTGTCAAACGCAGTGTTTACATTTGTCAAAGTCTGCCAGAGGGTGCATTTTTTTTTGACAAATCCAGAACGCAGTGTGCGGATATACCCTTAGGCTATGTGCCCACGTTGCGTTCTGTCCCTGCAGACATTTTTGCAGCGGTTTGAACAGCACACGTGCACTTCAAATCGCTGCAGAAACAGTCCGTAATGAAAAGCCGATTTCTTGCGCTCTGGATGCAGCCCCTCCCATAGACAGAGCGGGGGCTGCCGACAAAGCGCACAAAAGAAGTGACATGTCACTTCTTAGAACGCAGCGCTTCGGCAGTAGCCGAAGCGCTGCGTTCTAATACGCCACGTGGGCATGGATTAGGCACAATCTTCATAGATTGCGCTGGGGATGCAGGACGCATGCAGTTACGCTGCGGTGCAGAACGCAGCGTAACTGCATGAAAATACACTACGTGGGCACATAGCCTTACACCGTGTTAAGGAAAGGTTGGACATGTTTTTTGTATTGTTTTGACATATCTTCCGCGTATGGTTGGTCAAATATAGATGACTGCTCCCCTTTAACTATATTATACATTTAAAGTCAGAATATCCTCAAAAAGATCACAGATTAAAGAGGATGTCTAGTTAAAACAAGTCACCACCTATCCCTCGAAATCTGCAACAATTGGTGGCAAATGGAATAATTTTTATCCGCAATGGGGCACTTTTATCTCCAGAACAAAATGGCGCTGCAGGTCAGGTGCCTGACTTTCACATCATTCATTATCTATGGGGCTGTTGGGAAACGTTAAGCACATCACTTGGTGGCACGATAAGGAATGATTGGAGCGGCAATCAAGCATGGGAATTGTGATTGCATCATGGGATAAAAGTTCCTCAATGTGCCTACTAGTGTGGGTCCCAGTGGTTGGACACCCACCAATCAACAAGTTATCGCCTATCCATAGGATAGGTGAAAACTTGTTTTTACCAGACAACCCCTTTAAATGTCTCATCGGTGAGGGTGCAACACCCATCGCCGTCCAAGACAGCTTGGTTGCACAGCTGCAAAGCACAGCCCTGTCAACAGAATAGTGGCCGCGGTCAGGTACTGCACATTTGCCCCATTGATTCGAATACGGGGCGGATATTTTAGTTGCTAGCCATGGCCACTATACAGTTGATGGAGTTCTACTGTGCAGATCTGCAACTGAGCAGTGTTGGCCAGCGGTGGCACCGGGGACAATAGGGGTGTCATGTGTCTCATCCTCACCGATCAGACATTAATGACCTATCATAAGGATAGGTCATCATTTTTAAAATCCCAGGCAACCCCTTTAACCTTCACTGTCCAAGATCACTACTCAAACACAATAAAAATGACTTTGATATTTCGAACCATGTGCCAGAAATGTGCTTGCATTTCTATCAGTGCAATTAGTATGGTCAATCAACCCAGTAGGCTATAAAGTTTTTGGGGCAGATTACAATATTTGCACATCTATAGCCACCTTGGTTTAAAGGGAACCTGTCAGGTCCAATTTGCACCCAGGACCACGAGCACTTCTGGGTGCATATTAGTGACTCTTGCCTAACTATCCCTGTATACACTAGCATAGATAAAGAGATCCTTAGAAAAAGTATTTCTAAAGATCTTTTATCGTATACTAATGAGCGCGGGGAGTAGTCCTCTGGGCGTTGTTCCCCTTGCCAGTTAGCCCCATTAGCATGTTAGTACCCCCCTGTGGGTGTGCTATCATGCTAATGAATACACAGTGTCAGAAGATGATCTCACTTCGGCTCAGTGCGCATGACCCCAGAGTTTCGGTTATGCGCAGTTTGAAGCCAGGAGGCATACATGCAGCTTCATAGTGAGCCGAAATCCCTTGTCGGACGCAATGGCGGCAGAGAGGTGAGTGAGATCATCCTCTGAAGCTGCACATTCATTAGCATGTTAGCACGCCCATAGGGACATACTAACATGCTAATGGGGGCGACTAGCCAGGGGAACCAACGCCCAGGGGACTAGTCCTTGCACTCATTAGCATACGATAAAAGATCTTTAGAAATACTTTTTCTAAAGATCCCTTTATCTATGATAGTGTATACAGGGACGGTTAGGCAGGGATTAGTAATATACACTAAGAACTACTTGTGGTTCTGGGTGCACATTGCACCTGATAGGTTCCCTTTAACCCTTGCAAATGAAAAGATTATGTATACAAGTAATGATAACCACAAATTCTTACACCAGCCGATATCAGTGGTTATCTGAAGGTGTCACATTCCAGAAGAGGATGATCCGATTCTGTACACACGCGTTTCAAAACATATTATGTTGTGATAAAAGAAACAAAATAACAGCTTCCTTTATTGCTCTTTTCGGAGATTTCCAAAAGTAACAGTTCCTTGAATTCCTGAGGTTCCCACGCTTCTTCTGCGCTATCTCTCCTCGTTTGTCTCTGTAGTTCAGCACTTGGGGCCAAAGGTTTTTCTCCGCTAAAGCGCATACGGAATTAGGCTCGGAATTTTGTTTATTCTCGGGGCATATAAAGAGTTTATGATAATGACAGATTATTAAAAGGCGTTAACCTCCAGGGCAACGGAAGAATCTAAAAATGTATCATGGCAGGGAACACTCTTCGAATTTCCAAGAAAAGTCAATGCATTTCCCCATTCGGGTGACATGAAAATTTTACAGCCTGAAACATCCCATTCCCTTCTCCTGGGAAATAAAAATTTTGTAAGATAAAGAGAACAGATTACGTCCAGCAATGAAAGAGTTAACTATTATGTAAATGCGCTCCAGTCTTCCAGTAGGTCTGTATAGTATCACACTGCAGGATTAATCTCTCGCACATTTCTAGTCTGCGGTGAATTATAGAATACCGCAGAGACGAATCAAAAGAGACCGTAAAAGTGAGAAGAAAATCTCTCCTCTGACATATTCGCAGGCCGCACTTTCATAGCCATCCAGGGCCTGTCCGGTAATCCTGCTCTAACAATACACTCCTTCCTTTTCTTCAAGGGTCGGGCTACTCTCGGTGCTCTGGCCGAGGCCAATGAGAATTGGCTCAGAAGAGCAATGCCATTAGGAGGGTGTAACGTGCGATTATGTTCCTCATGAAAGAAAGACCTAAATATAGCACCGAGGAAGAACAGAATTAAAATGTTTCTCCCATCCTTCCCTTCCATAAAACGGTTAGAAAAAAAGGAGACACAGCTGAATTTGGGATAACACGCCTCATAGAAGAAATGGCTATCTCCCATCCCCATGCATTCATTCGTGTTATACAACAAATGTCCACCCATAACAGAAAAATATTAATCCTTAGGCGGGCTTTGCACACTACGACAACGCAGGTGCGATATCGGTGGGGTCAAATCGAAAGTGACGCACATCCGGCGTCGCTGTCGACATCGGAGTGTGTAAATCCTTTTTGATACGATTAACGAGAGCAAAAGCGTCGTTATCGTATCATCGGTGTAGGGTCCGACATTTCCATAATTTGGCAGCAGTGACAGGTACGATGTTGTTCCTCGTTCCTGCGGCAGCACACATCGCTGTGTGAGAAGCTGCAGGAGCGAGGAACATCTCCTACCGGCGTCACCGCGTCTAACGCCGACTCTGCGGAAGGAAGGAGGGGGGCAGGATGTTTACGTCCCGCTAATCTCCGCTCCTCCGCTTTTATTGGCTACCTGCCGTGCGACATCGCTATGACGCCGCACGACCCGCCACCTTAATAAGGAGGCGGGTCGCCAGCCAGAGCGACGTCGCAGGGCAGGTAAGTGCATGTGAAGCTGCTGTAGCAATAGTGTTCGCTGCGGCAGCAATCACAGGATATCGCTGCTGCGACGGGGGCGGGGACTATCACGCTCGACATCACAGCATCGGCTTGCGATGTCGCAGCGTGCAAAGTACCCCTTAAAGTCTATATTGACCCTTTCATATATGACTTAGGATACAAAGCCAAATCAGACACTCCATTTTCAGACACTTGTTCTGGGGTGCACCACTATCTTAGGAGAAAAAAAAAAGTAAATACATCTATATATATCCTCCCAAGACAAGAATAGACTTATGGATAAATATAAAAAAAAAATACAATTTTATTGGAAAAAATATTAAAAAACAAACTAGTAACAGAAAATGCCTCACTGGAAGGGACACAGTCAAAGCCACGGTAAACCACAGTGATGGCTTAAACAATAACAGGGAAAAGTATGATGCTGAAATGCATACAGATGAAGGAGATCTTCACTATATCTAATACACACCTATAGACACCATAATGCTGACAAATCTAACATAGATATCAATAAATCAGTAAAGTTACCTAAAGTAATATCACTACTGCATGGGGATTAACTGGGACTGTGTCCCCACACCCCAATGTGCGTTTGCCTCTCTTGTTCCGGGGTGTTTGTGTGTCGCCCTGGGCAAGCCAGGGGACACAGGTCATCACACCACCACACCCTACATCCCAGTTAGGAACACCACAGCTAACCAAAAATCCTTGTTGCCTTCCTCCAGAGGCTGATGATTCACACCAGGGGGTGGGCCAGGCGGTTGGCTCCGCCCGCCGAGGAGTTCACAGCTCTGGAAGTGGGAGAAACCAGGCAGTCCAGTGAGGGACATGAAAGAGTGAACAGCAGATTAGCCCAGGCAGGGCTCGAGTGCAGAACAGTTAGGGGAGTGAAGGAGTAAACAGCTAAGAGGAGTTAAGGAAGTGAAAGTAGAAAGAAGTAAAGTGGTAAAGGAGGAAAGCAAGAGTGGTGACAGAAAGAAAGCCTGAAGTAGTCCAGCTGTGTGCAGGACAGGTCAGCAACGGCGGTGACTGTCTGGAGGGGGACCGTTTGGAAGTTCCTGGAAGGACCGCGGACGGGTAGTGGCCCGGCGGTCTGGAGCAGTGTTCCGAAGGACAGTCAGCACCAGGGCAGGGGCCTCTCGGACCCTGGCAAGGCTAGGAGTCGCCATAATTTGCCAAATCCGTCAGTGAAGGGGACGTAGATCCCCCAACAACCAAGTCCCGATTGAAGGCAACAGTCCAACCAGAGTAGGAGAGACACCGCCACCGCCAAGGCACCAGTCTCTCAGGGCCAGCACCTGCGGGCAAAGAGTAGAGCTCCTTCGGTCCAGCTTGAAGCCGGGGAGCGGGTTACCGGTGGGAATCCATCGCTACCAACACAGAAACAAAGGTGCAAGGAAAAGGGACATCACCGTCACCTACTGGGAGAGCAAGTGCAGCCGTCCGTGGGAACCGTCTTTCCAGCCGTGTGGTTTACCGTAAAACTGTATCAACGTCTCAGGCTGAGTGAGTACCACAGTGCCGCAAGGGACAGCGCTGCCCCCACGTCCCTGCGCCCACCAGGCCCTGCACCTCCCTCACCATCACCGGGCCCCGGGATCACCAACCCCTACCCACGGAGGGGCAACACAACACCTGGCTGCTCCGCATCACCATCCCCGGGATCCCCATATTGAGCAGCGGTGGTGAAATCACCACAACCGTGGGTGGCGTCACGGACAATAAACTATTCCCACACCCAACAACCCCCTTTCACTCACGGGCGAGGAGCGCCGCTCGAGAACACCCGGGATCCGGCCCACAGCTCGAGCCACCACTGAGCAGCAGCCGCCGGACCCGAGCAGAAGGGGTGAGCGTAGTGTGCTTACACCCTCCTCCCCGCCCGCGACATTTGCCCCTCATCAGTGCAAAGTAGTAGGACTGCTTTGGCTGGGTGAGAAGCCACTGACAGGAGCTCTAAGGGATAATGTTTCTCATTTTGAAGAGTGCCAAGTCGTCAAAGGAGACTTGTAGGCCATGCAATGCTTCTCTGGCAATTTAAATTACTTATACATTCATGTCACCTGCACCAAAACATTTAAAAAATCTGTCATTTTCTGACTGTGGAAACAGTGAAAATGATTAGTTTAAATCATTATTAGGCCTCCTTCACGAGTCCGTGTTTCCAGTATGTCTGTCATCAGTTTTTTTCCATGGATACTACACATACACATTCTAACCTATGGTGCTGCTCACATGTCCGTGTTTTTGAGCAGCATGGATGGCAAGTGGCAAGGGCCAATACAAGTCTATGGATTTGTCAAAAGCATGTACATCACATGGATGACATCAGTGAACAATCTGTGTGCCACTTGTGTGCTGTACGTGTTTAACATTGAAAGTATAGGAGAAGCTTTGTAATATTCGCAGCTGTGAAGGTGGCCTTAATGAGTCTTCAATTATCTAGCCTTAAAAGATTATTCCCATCTCCAAGATCCTGATATCTATGGGTTGAACATATTGGGTGGCTAAGGATTTGACATTTCAGATTACTGATCCTTTTGTTCTCCCTCAAATTAGCTGCCACCAGAGAGGTCTGGCAAAGGCTTTCTTATAGAGGACACAGGAGTGCTCGGCTGAGTATTTCTGAACCATATTTGGCTGACAGCCATCTAAGTATGGGGGCTCCATAAACTGAACCTCCCACTTCTGTCTACAAGACATCTCTCAAGCTCCACCCCAATAGGGGGAGTGCAGGAAGGGGGGGCAAAGCAGAGCCAGGACCATCATGGGAGCTCTTGTGGATTACATCGGACCTGGGTGTTTTGGGAGTAAAAAAGTGGTGAAAGAGGGTGGTTTTGTATTTTATTCCAAATAAAGGATTTTTTTCACTGTTTGTGTATTTCTTTTTACTTTTAGGATTAGTGATGGGGGGGGTCTCATAGACCCCTTCCCATCACTAATTTTGGGCTTGATGACAGTTGTGCGCTGTTATTAACCCCTCATTACCCCAATTGCAACCGCATCAGGGCAATCGGGAAGAGACGACGGGTAAAGCGCGGAGCTTGTCGCATCTAATGGTTGCTATTTTTAGGCTGGGGGCCGAATAGCCATAGGCCTCCCCAGTCTGAAAATACCAACTCCCAGCTGTTGGGCTTTATCATAGCTGGGTATCAAAATTGGGGGGGACTGCATGCCGTTTTTTAAATTATTTATTTAAATAGTTAAAAAAAACAAACAAAAAAAAAAAGCTCATGCAGTTTCTCTTATTTTGAAACTCAACCTAAATAGTGCACGGCTGGGGGCTGCATCCTGTAGCCATATGCTTTATCTGTGCTGGGCATCATAATATCGGGGGACTCAATTGTTTTATTTATTTATTTTTATACCATGATACTTACTGACCCACAGACAGCGCCTGTGATTGATTACAGGCAAACGCTGTCACACAGGCTGGGGGCGCGTCTGACTGCAACCAATCACAGACATCAGGCCAATGAGCGGCCCAGGAAGTGAAGGAGAGGCCATGAGAGCAGCGTACAGCCACGTGGGAGCAATGTGACAGCCACCCCGGTGAGTCGGTGAGTATGAAGCGCTTGCGCCAGATTCCAAATGTAATTTTGGAAACGTGGTGTTGGTGTGAAAACCAAACACGGAGTTTTAAGTGCAATGCTCATCTTCGCCGAGCCCAAACAAACAAGATCAGGCTTGTACTGAACAGATTAGGGGACATCTAAATAAGATCTAATTTTACCGAAGCTAAGTTGATCCTAGTTGCACAGATTTCATGCAGAACCTGATGACAATAAAGCAATATACGTATTAGCAATCTGGTGACTGCACATTCAAGGGACCTGAGAATACCTGAAATATTGGGGACAGTTAATGGGGTCAGCATGCAGATCTGTGCCCTGCACTGTCACCCCATAGCACATCTGTCTTGGTTTGCTTTACCAGATGATGGCGCCATAGGCTGACCCATATACATCTGCTCTCTGTGGTGTGTGGGAACAGAGGTCACATCTTGTGTAGTGTCCTGTCCAGGTCTGGGCTTTATTTATTAGGGCTGGAGAAGGTATGTAGACCATGAGCCGGTCCTACATACTGTACAATCCATCTGCATAGTTCAGCCGCTAAGTAACAGCATTCCTCCAGGAACCGGTGACCTGGGAATACTGCGTGCCTCATCCCAATTTCATAAAAGATGGAAAACCACAATAAGCAATGAGAAATATGTGACATTTTGTGAGATATCAGCCATCAGCTCGAAGGTTTCTCAATCCTGGACATTTTTCAATAGAGAAACGTATACTTCCAAGGAGAAATCATAAATCCTTCATTCCCAGTACAATGATGCGAAAGGAATGAATGTGAGATTATTAATAAGTCCTGCAGACGCATAAGGTCTCAAGAAGCAGGGATCAGCTCAAGAGTAAGAAAAAGTGGAAATTGCAGACTGCGAGATCACCTAACCACTAACCAGCAGATAACATGTACATTATTAAGGGTCTGAGGAGCAGACCTAAACTAACACCAGGGCTGGTTTCCTTGTACTTATCCCGAGCTATATCCTCTATTATATGCCTGAGCTGCACTCACTATTCTGCTGGTCAAATTGTCTCTCCAGTAAAGGAGACAAACTCTAGCACAGCGCCACCTATTGGAAGTAGCGATCCTAAAAGTCACAAGTGGATTTTCGACAATCCTTTGCAATATGACTCAGGATATATAAGCCAGATCAGAATCCCAATTTGCAGACACGGTGTTTCGGGGTGCTTGCCCCTCGTCAGTGCAAAGTATGGGGGTGTCTGATCTGGCTCATGAGAAAGCTATGTGGGGACCACGGGGGAACACTATTCTCCTTAAGGAGACTTTGCAAGCCAGTCTGGCTGCCAGGTAAGGGGACTTATAGCTGCAATGCCCCTAAAATTCCACGGGGGAACACTATTCTCCTTAAGGAGACTTTGCAAGCCAGTCTGGCTGCCAGGTAAGGGGACTTATAGCTGCAATGCCCCTCTGGGAAATATTCAAATTGTCTCTCCAGTAAAGGAGACAAACTCTAGCACAGCGCCACCTATTGGAAGTAGCGATCCTAAAAGTCACAAGTGGATTTTCGACAATCCTTTGCAATATGACTCAGGATATATAAGCCAGATCAGAATCCCAATTTGCAGACACGGTGTTTCGGGGTGCTTGCCCCTCGTCAGTGCAAAGTATGGGGGTGTCTGATCTGGCTCATGAGAAAGCTATGTGGGGACCACGGGGGAACACTATTCTCCTTAAGGAGACTTTGCAAGCCAGTCTGGCTGCCAGGTAAGGGGACTTATAGCTGCAATGCCCCTAAAATTCCACGGGGGAACACTATTCTCCTTAAGGAGACTTTGCAAGCCAGTCTGGCTGCCAGGTAAGGGGACTTATAGCTGCAATGCCCCTCTGGGAAATATTCAAATTGTCTCTCCAGTAAAGGAGACAAACTCTAGCACAGCGCCACCTATTGGAAGTAGCGATCCTAAAAGTCACAAGTGGATTTTCGACAATCCTTTGCAATATGACTCAGGATATATAAGCCAGATCAGAATCCCAATTTGCAGACACGGTGTTTCGGGGTGCTTGCCCCTCGTCAGTGCAAAGTATGGGGGTGTCTGATCTGGCTCATGAGAAAGCTATGTGGGGACCACGGGGGAACACTATTCTCCTTAAGGAGACTTTGCAAGCCAGTCTGGCTGCCAGGTAAGGGGTGGAATCAATGTATACGTACATTACATTAGTTGTCAGATACTGATCGCAAGCTTTAGGCTACTTTCACACATCCGGTTTTTGCTCTGCGGCACAATACGGCGCTCTGCAGAAAAACCGCAACCGTTTTTTTTTGCGGCCGGGTGCGTTTTTTTTTGCATAGACTTACATTAGTGCCGTATTGTGCCGCATGGGCGTGCGTTTGGTCCGGTTTTTGCCGCATGCGGCAGATTTAGCCGATGCCGCGGCCGGATGGAACGTTGCCTGCAACGTTTTTTGCTCCGGCAAAAAAAATGCATCGCGCCGCATCCGGCCGCTGCAGCGCATTTTTCAATGCATGCCTATGGACGCCGGATGCGGCGCGATGCGGAAAAAACCGCATCCGGCCGCCGCATGCGGTTTCTTCCACTGCGCATGCTCAGTAGCATGCCGCAACCGGAAAAAACCGGACCGGCCGCATGTAAAAACTTATGCAAAGGATGCGGTGTTTTCGCCGCATCCGTTGCATAGGTTTCACAGCCGGATTGAGCCGCACGGCTCAAACCGGATGTGTGAAAGTAGCCTTAGCCTCTATTATACCACAGGAGCTGCATTCACTACTATTATGCTGGTGCAGTCACTGTGTATATGTGGCGCCCTGGACTAGCCAGGTCGTCACAGGTACTGCAACAACACACCCCACACCCCGAGATAGGCACACCAGTCACACACAAATCCTTGTTGCCTCCCTCCAGGGGCTGATGTCCACACCAGGTGGGGTGGAGCCAGGCGGTTGGCCACACCCACCGAGAAGTTCACAGTCCTGGAGGCGGGAAAGGAAGTCAGAACAGTTAGGGAGAGTGAAGGAGAAGGAGTGAAGTAGGAGTAGAGGAGCAGACTGACCGTGTCCGGGTACGTGGCCCGGGCACCGAGAGCAAGGTTGGCAGACGGTGGTGGCCGTCTGCAGGAGTGGCCGATCGACGTGGAACCGTAGGACCGGGGATGGGCGGTGGCCCGCCGGTACTGACCCGGGGTGCGAAGAGAAGCCAGCACAAACCGGCAGGGCCTACGGACCCCTAACAGGCTTGGAGTCGCCGTTAAACCGGTCAAATCCGTTAGCAACCGGAACCTCCGAGGTTCCTAGCAACAAAGACCCGACTGAAGGCAACCGTCCAAACCAAGAAAGGGAAATACAGCTACCGCCACAGTTAGAATTCCCAGGGCCAGAGCCTGCGGGCCAAAGGGGCTCCTCCGGCCCATATCTAAGCTGGGGAGCAGGTTACCGGTGGGAAGCCATCGGGACCGAAGACACACAACAGGTGCAGGGAAAGGCAGCCACCACCAACCTACCGGGAGTAACCACAGCAGCCGGCTGCGGGACCCGTCCATCCAGCCGTTTGTTTTACCGGAGACTCTGTATCCATTCTTGGCTGAGTGAGTACCACTGTGCCATCTGGCACCGCGCTGCCCCCGCGACCCTGCACCTCGCCAACCCTGCCTCCCCGTCCCACCTCACCGGGCCCCGGGACCACCAACCCCCCTACCCACGGAGGGGAGAGAAACATCTCGGCTGCTCCCTGTCATCGCTCCCGGGATCCCCGTCCAGAGCAGCGGTGGTGTCCCAACCTCACCACAAACCGTGGGTGGCGTCACGGACCAACTACCCAAACCACCCCTTTCACTCACGGGCGAGGAGCGACACTCTAGTCCCTGGATCCAGCCCACCGCTCGAGCCACCGAGCAGCAGCGGCAGCAGCGCCGGACCCGAGCGCCAGCAAGAGCGCAGCAGCGACGGCTCCCTCCCCGCCCGCGACATAACTTGGCGTCACGAACAGGATTCCTACCGTTCTGCCGGCTGGCAGAAGTGCGCCTTGTGTCCCGCCGGTGGTGACCGGCCGAAAAATTTCAGAATCCGCCATCTTGGGCGCGAAGATTTTCCCGCTTGAGCGTCTTCTCGAGCAGTGGAGGCGCGAAAGCCGAAGCTCCGCCCCTGAAGAGGAGGTGCTGAGAAAAGACCAAGGGGGGGCGGATGGCGTCCGGCTGCATGTAAACCGCGGCTATAAAAGCAGGGACGCCAGGACTCTGCGGCCATAATTGGTTCCTGGAAGATACCGCTGCCAAGATGTACAGTCCGTCTGATAACACCGCAGTCCCCGCGCCCGCGCCTGGTACCACAGCGTGGGTGGAAGTCCGGACCGTCCAGTTGAGCAGCCGTCTGCAGGTCCGAATGCAGCTCCTCCTGGAGGAGTGGGAGGCCAACATGGCGGACGTGGTGGCGGCTACACGGAGACGCGAGGTGGAGGAAGATTTGGAGGAGCGGGTAAGCAATCCACGCCCCTGTATTCCCAAGGGATCGGCCGCTGTGGCTGAGGAGCCCGGCCTGCGCCCGCTCACCCTGCTGCCTCCCCCGCTACCCGTGTTAGCAGCTACCGCCCCGCCACTAGGCCTGCTATCCGCACAACCGGTAGCGGAACCCTGCCCGTCCGCCCAAGCGGACCGACCTGCAGTTGAAGCCCGTAGCCGCCCTGAACCGCTTCCCTGGAGGCTGCCGAAGACATTGTACGCCAGCGAAGATGTACCGGTGGCACTTTCAGTGACCGTGCCTAGTTCCGTTCCGGCACCGGCGGTCCGTCCCGTGCAGGAGGAGGCGGAGGTCAAGCGGGAGAGGACCCCTGTACCCATCCCCCACGCCTCGGCTGAGGCTTTGCCGGGTCGTTGCTATGAGGCAGCACCCCAGGCCATGACACCGCGGGATCTTCCACAGAGGGCGCCAGTAGTGGGCAGTGTGGTGGAAATCCAGCGGGGCCTGACCCGTGCGCAGGGGCACGCAGTAGCCCCTTACTGGGACAGGGAACCGACCCCGCTGGGCCGAGAAATTGCGGAGATGGAAAAGCTGAAGGCTGAACTGATAGCCCGCACCATCAGAGAAAAAAAGAGAGCCTCCGCAGAGCCACCTTCCGAGTACGGGGCCCGATCCACGAGGGGCAAGTGAGAAGGTTCGATGTCTGTCAGGGGTACGGTTTTATCTTCGAGCCGGGCCTGGAGGCCGAAGTCTTTGTGGCCCGATGGGATGTTAATGCCCACCTGCCAGAGGACCACCCAGGCCGTAACCTGCTCCCAGGAGATCTGGTACAATACACGCGGCATTGTGGAGAGAGGGGCTGGTTTGCTCTGGACGCCAAACTGAGAGAAGGCCAGGAGGCCCAAGCACCAGCCCAGCCCCCTCCTCCGGTTTGCGTAGTGGACTTAAAATAAAGTCAGCGGTCCCTCCGTTGCACCGTTGTCCCCGTTGGGACCACCAGTACCATTGTTAAATGAATGAAAGTAATCAACCGAGAAGTTAACCAGATTGTCAACCGTGATTGAACCGGCCATTGCCGGCAAGTTTGTCCCCGTAGGGACCCTTTGCACCGTGCGTGAGGAACTACTTACGGACACGCCCGAGAACTTGCAGGGCAACCACAAACTTGTGGAATGTAAATAATTGGCCTAATTCCGTTGCCGCCTCCGGAGAGGCAGATTGGAGGACGGGCCCGCAGCAGAGTAGGCTGGGGCCCGGCCACCACCTGAACCGGTGGCCATCCTCCGGGGATCAGGGGTTTTCCATGGACGTGGGTCCCCTGAAAAGACCGTAGGGTGCGAAGTACCGTACCCGTACCCGCTCGGGCAGTCTGGAGATGGACTGGGGTCAAGGGGTGCTGCCCACTTCTTAGGGGGCAGCATCAGGGCCAGGTTGTTTGGGCGGGAGAGAGCGGAAGCCGACCGTTACTGCTAATAAATATGTCTAAAGTACCGTGCCTCCCGTTATGGGAAGATTTATAAAATTACTTGTGTTTGTTGTTACCTGTTTTTCTACCTTTTTTTTTTTACAGTTTTACAAAAATAAAACCGGTGATGGACGGGCAGCCCGCGGACGGTCTGCATTTAACCAAGGGGGAATGTGGCGCCCTGGACTAGCCAGGTCGTCACAGGTACTGCAACAACACACCCCGAGATAGGCACACCAGTCACACACAAATCCTTGTTGTCTCCCTCCAGGGGCAGGATGTCCACACCAGGTGGGGTGGAGCCAGGCGGTTGGCCCCACCCACCGAAGAGTTCACAGTCCTGGAGGAGGGAAAGGAAGTCAGAACAGTTAGGGAGAGTGAAGGAGAAGGAGTGAAGTAGGAGTAGAGGAGCAGACTGACCGTTTCCGGGTACGTGGCCCGGGCACCGAGAGCAAGGTTGGCAGACGGTGGTGGCCGTCTGCAGGAGAGGCTGATCGACGTGGAACCGTAGGACTGGGGACGGGCGGTGACCCGCCGGTACCGAACCGGGGAGCGAAGAGAAGCCAGCACAAACCGGCAGGGCCTACGGACCCCGACCAGGCTTGGAGTCGCCGTTAAACCGGTCAAATCCGTTAGCAACTGGAACCTCCAGGGTTTCCTAGCAACAAAGACCCGACTGAAGGCAACCGTCCAAACCGAGAAAGGGAAATACAGCTACAACCACAGTTAGAATTCCCAGGGCCAGAGCCTGCGGGCAAAAGGGGCTCCTCCGGCCCATATCTAAGCTGGGGAGCGGGTTACCGGTGGGAAGCCATCGGGACCGAAGATACACAACAGGTGCAGGGAAAGGCAGCCACCACCAACCTACCGGGAGTAACCACAGCAGCCGGCTGCGGGACCCGTCCATCCAGCCGTTTGTTTTACCGGAGACTCTGTTCTATTCTTGGCTGAGTGAGTACCACTGTGCCATCTGGCACCACGCTGCCCCCGCGACCCTGCACCTCGCCAACCCTGCCTCCCCGTCCCACCTCACCGGGCCCCGGGACCACCAACCCCCCTACCCACGGAGGGGAGAGAAACATCTCGGCTGCTCCTTGTCATCACTCCCGGGATCCCCGTCCAGAGCAGGGGTGGTGTCCCAACCTCACCACAAACCGTGGGTGGCGTCACGGACCAACTCCCCAAACCCAAACCACCCCTTTCACTCACGGGCGAGGAGCGCCGCTCGAGCCACCGAGCAGCAGCAGCGCCGGACCCGAGCGCCAGCGAGAGCGCAGCAGCGACGGCTCCGTCTCCGCCCGCGACATATATACATTACATTACTTATCCTATAGTGATCCTAAGTTACATCCTGTATTATACTCCAGAACTGCCTTCACTATTCTGCTGATGCAGTCACTATGTATATACAATTACAGTATATTACTTATCCTATACTGATCCTAAGTTACATCCTTTATTATTATCCAGAGCTGCACTCACTATTCTGCTGGTGGAATCACCGTGTACATACATTACATTACTTATCAGATACTGATCACAAGCTTTAGCCTCTATGATATCACAGGAGCAGCACTCACTATTCTGCTGGTATACTCACTGTGTACATACATTACATTACTTATCCTGTACTGATCCTAAATTACATCCTATATTATACTCCAGAGCTGCACTCACTATTCTGCTGGTGCAGTCACTGTGCACATACATTACATTACTTATCCTGTACTGATCCCGAGTTACATCCTGTATTATTCTCCAGAGCTGCACTCACTATTCTGCTGATGTAGTCACTGCGCACATACATTACATTACTTATCCTGTACTGATCCTTTGTTATATTCACTTGCTGTTGAGGCAATCTCTAAATTTCCCCCCATTTTGAGCAGCTGCCACAAAATATGATCAGGGAGGGAGAAGCTGGTTTGTTTATAACTTTATTTCTGCTTTTTCTCTAAATGGATATCTTTGGTACATTATGTTGCTTTTGTTGTTTTGTGGAAATAAATCCTCCAATACTAGAAGGAATTAGCTTGTGTAATGTTCTGAGGATTTTGCAACTTGCTCTTCAGTATCTTGTTGCACAACTGTTAAGAATTTTGGCTGATTTTGTTTTGTTTTGTTTTTTACTTCTTTTTATTGAACCAGTTTGTTTTTTGGGGTAAATGTATGAACTTCATTCCCAGGTCCCATTACTCCTTGTGGTATATATTACTCTAGAGTTTTTTCTCTGAAATCTTGAAGCATCTGAAGTGCCATGTGGGGCATGGCCAGTGATCAGTTATATTTATGCAGGTGTTTCTGACCAGTAGAACAATGCACCACAACTCCAGTGTCTGCCAAATCTTCCTGAAGGTCTTTTGCAGTCAAACAGGGAGTTCTAATTTGCCTCTCTAGCAATCCTACAAGCGGCTCTCACAGAAATTTTGCTTGATCTTCCAGACCTTATCTTGACCTCCACTGTTCTTGTTACCTGCCAGGAAAGGGAAACTTGAAAATGCTTTGCTGTCTTCTTATAGCCTTCTCTTGCATTTTCAGAGTGCTAGGCAGCTGTTTAGAAGAACCAATGGTTGCTGTTTTTTGGAACAAGTTAAAGATATATTGTTTTGCTTAAAATACAAAGGGAATTTAACTTTATGCCTTTTAGAGATCATTTCATCTTCAACTTGCTTAACTGTTCACAGTAACAGTAAATTTTACCAGGGGTGCCCAAACTTTTGCATGCCACAGTCACATCTCTACCATAATATATAAGCCTTTACCTTCACAGGATCAGTAGGTGTCCTAGGGATTTGACCGGTAATGATCAGATGGTAACCTCTACCCGCCTTTAGTCGTACCCTGATACCCAACTACAGGTTCACAGCAGAACCCTTGTGTACTCACCTGTATTACGCTCTCACCTTATAGTCCCTCCTTTGGCTGACAAAGCAGAGAGACACATTTGGCACAAAAGATTACGGTTTAGTATTCTCCTCGAGTCCATACCGCTGTCCCTGCCAACATTTTACTAAAAGTATTTTCCTTACTGTGACAGATAGGAAATGACACAGGAATATAAAAGCTAATAATAATCCCACATCTCTCAAGTGGTTACTTGACGTTCCCTGCAGGAAGTTTTACCAAACTGCGATAATCAAGGACAACAGCGAAAGTTACAGACCAGTTACAACAAATGCAGTTCCTCTACTGATAAGGGGATGAGGCCACATAATAATTATCTTCTGCCCACAGACACTTTCAAACTATTTAGTACTTGTCTGTTTTAGAAAAGCAATAATAAAGAGGGATCCTTAAAGGGATTGTCTACCTTTGGGAACATTTTTTTTTTACTCAAATGCATGTATTTGGGGCTAATATTTATTTTTGCAATTCGATTTCATTACAAACGCTGCACTTCTTGGCTTTTATAATATCTTTGTTTTCTTGCACCTTCAACTTTGTTGTGGTCTGTGGTCATAAATCAGCAGCGGTCAAAACGCTCAGATCCGGATGTCGCTACTTGCACCCGGGGGTTAAAGGGTCACACCCGAATGAAGAAGGGGGTATTTACAGGGGAAATATATAGTTCGTGACGCCACCCGTGGTGTGCGGTAATAGGGAGTACTGCCGCTGCCGTTTGGAGTACCCGGGGTGATGGCGTGGGGCAGCTAGATGATGTTACCCTCCACAGGTAGGGAAAGGCCCCGGGACCCCTGGTTGCAGGGGTTAAACATGTACTCACTCAGCAAGAAAGCAGATGCTGACAACGTAGTAAACCAAGTCTCTGAGTGCCATTGACCTCTTGGGGAGCTCATCCGAGTCCCATCCCCTGCAGTACTGCCTGGTGGTCTGTGGCCTGCCTCCTGGCACCGTATTTTAGAGTGTTGAGCTGGCCCGTCAGCTTGGAGCTTTCCGGGCCCCACTCCCTGCTAAGAGTAGCAGAGGAGCCTGCTCTCAGGAGCTCACGCTTGGGGTTTCAGTAGGCTGCTTTTCTTGGAAAGCCCTATCCTCCTCATTGCGCTAGTGCCCCCGATCTCTGAGCTTCGTGGGAACAGTCCATATAGGCCCTGTCCTCCGCAGGTTAGTTGCCGGGTTGCTTGAAGCTTCTCCCCGGCCTAGGGTCCATGTACCCCGACGTGCCTTCGGTCCCAGCCCGGCTATTGAACTGCGGCTGCTGGCTGTCCTCCAAGACTAGCCAAGCACACAGTCCCAACCTCCCGCGACCGGGTCTCCGACTCCTCCGGGTCCAGACCACCATCTGCAACCTAGTCTGCTTTTCCCCTGGGAGCTCCAACTCCCAGCTTCCTCCGAGTTCCTCACAGCTCAAGGGCTACCACTGAACTTCCTCTCACTTTTCTCCCCTGGAGCCGACTGACTTGTCACCTCCCACCTCTCTGCCTGACCCCTAGGTGGGCGGCCCTATTCCAGCTTAGCAGCCCACTGGTGTGCCTGACAGGGTGTGGTGCGAGGTGTAACTAGGATTTGTGGATGCTGGTGGAGGCAGTACCACAAGACGGGGACCCAGTACCATGGGAGGTTGAGCCCTGCACAGGGAGAGAAAGATTGTGCAGAACCCTGTGACGACCTGACTAGTCCAGGGCGTCACAAAGGCAAATGATGCAAAATTTGTAGATACCGAATTACAAAAATGATGGGGGGTTGGTCACCTAATTGTGTCAATTATTAGGAAAGCAAGAAGAAATCATATTTGTGCATTGATTTACATTGCTCCACTAATATGATCACTGGAGGTCTGTAACGCTCGGTCCTGGCCTTGTCAGAGTTGCCACTCTCCTCATCTGCCCGGTGGTTCCACGCTCTCCTGTCCCGGGGTCTGTCACGGCCTCCTCCTGCTTCCAGGCCACATGCAGCGCTTCTGTGAGAGCCCGTAGGGTGCTTGCGCGGCCAGGCCCCTTTCTTAAAGGGCCAATGTCCTATTACCCGGAAGTGATCCTTCCTCAGGGAAAAAGAATTGAGATTCTTTTTCCCTGAGGAAGGAGGCAGATGAGCCTCAGAAACGCGTAGGAATGATCTAAATAAAGAGAATATTTTGACTTATACATGCTCGTGGTTTTTAGCGCGGCAATAAACCCGTTTTCTCCAGTCCTTCATATTCAAAATCTGCTCTATAACGGGGCCGCTGCAGAACCACCCAAGCGCTCATCCATGCTAATAAAGGGGTTGTGACTGGCACAACCCGGCCAGGTGAGTGCACTGTTTTTATCCTCTTTCACTCTGTAAACCGGGTAAAACCCTATTGCGCCTTTCTTGTCTCCCCCACTACAGCACTCCCCTTACAGGAGGCACCTGAGCAACGTTGCCTACTAGTTAGTGCGTTGCTAGTTCTCAGGTCCAATTACACTACTGTGTCTAGTACTGCTTGCCTTGTCCTAGTTCCAGTTCCGTGTTGCTAATCTGTGTCTCGTCCTAGAGCCTGCTCTCTACCATCATCTCCGTGCCGCCACGTCTGAGTCGCCACCTCTATGCTTCCACGTCTGAGTCATCATCTCTCTGCTGCCACGTCTGAGCCACTATCTCCATGCCACCATGTCTGAGTTTTTCACCTCCGTGCTGTCACGTTTGAGCCACCATCTCCGTGCTGCCAAATTTGAGTTACCATCTCCATGCTGTCACATCAGAGCACACCAGCACCGGATACTAAGCGACTCTATCAGTCCATAAGAGCCGACCTCCACTGGTTCCTTGCCGTTGTGCATTTAGGCCCCCTGTGGCTGCACCAGACAATTCCTGTATAGGGGTTAACTACTGGTTAGCTCCCTCAGGGGAGTCCGGTGTACGGCCCAGTGGGTCCACTCCCGGATGCTCGCTGCCTCTCGGCGACCGTAATTAGGTCCTATCTCTGGGACAGCCATCGATCACAGGAGTAGTAATTTCAAAATCACGTGAGTAGAGTAGTAATGAGCATGTGCAACTATTGCTCCTATCACAGTTTATAGGAGTAGTGGTCGGACATGTACGCTACTGCTCTCTTTACTCAGGATACTTTGCCCCAACACCCACCTCCCTGCCCTATTTTATTCTGTTGACTGGTGATGTTTATGGGACAACCTCTCTTAATATTTAGCCTCTAGGGCTGTCAAAGTGCTAGGATCCTCTAGTTTGTGTGACACTAAGTACAATAATTGCTCTGGGATAGGTGCGAAACAACAAAATTAAAATCAGTGCCAGACCTATCATATGACAGAAACCAGCTGCACTTAAAGCACTCCATTAACAATAGTGAAATAATGTGGGACTCCATCGTGGTGTCAGTCATTTTACCAGATGAAATATCAAAAATCTCTATATTACCACTAGTATTTTTGACAAATTCTGAGATTGCGCGTCCAAAACAAATACACTACTTTAAAAAAGTTAGGGATATTTGGCTTTCGGGTGAAATTTAAGGAAAACGTACAAAGTTCACGCTACATTGATATTTTATCGTGACAGTACGGCATTTAAGTAGAAGTATGCATTCATGATTTCCTCATCTCAAACAATTTATTAAAACAAAAGCTAACAACAGTGGTGGGTATACTCTCCAAAAATGTCAATGTCTCAATAACTTGTCCTGTGGCCTTGAGCAACGATGTCTCCTGTTGGTCACAAGTGGAGTTATTGTCTGCGGAGGCATGGTATCCCACTCTGATGGAAGGGCGGCCCTCAGGTCCTTGAGGTTCTGGAGTACAGAGTTACGAGCCTCTACATGGTGACTCAACTGATCCCATAGGTTTTCTAAGGGATTCAGATCTGGAGAAAATGCAGGCCTCTCCATTTGAGGTCTCCCAGTCTCCAGCAGCCATTGATATCTAATAATGTGACCTCGATGAGCTGGAGCATTGTTGTCCATGAAGATGAAATTAGGCCTGTGTTGTTCATGTAGAGGCACAATGACTGGATTAATTATGTTATTCCAGTAGTAGAGGCGTTTCACTTTACCATTCACAAAGTGTAGGGCAGCTCTGTATTGACTAGACACACCTGTTCACACTGTAAAACCACCACCAAAGGCTCATCTGGTGACAACAGTGGCTGATGCATAGCGTTTTCGTTGAAGTCTCGAACATCGTTGGCGGACATAATTTCTGCTCAGCATGAAACGACTTTCATCAGTAAACAGCACTGAGGCCTACTGGTCCCTCATCCAGAGTAGATGCTCCCTGGCCCATACAAGACATTGACAACTGTGACTGGTGATGTGGTTAAGTACCCTTGCAGGACTTCTAGCACGCAGACCACGCTGATGTATATGATTTTGAATGGTCTGACAAGACACTTGAGTGCCTGTCACCAACTTTAAATGTGCCTGGAATTGGGTGGCATTCATCATCCGGTTCCGAAGGGCATTGTTTTCAATGAAGCGGCCATCAGTGTGGGATGTGGACAAACGACGTCTACTTCTTTGCCTTTCTGTGACTCACCCAGTCTCTCTGCATCTCTGTTGAAACCTGCTGATGACACTCTGTGCTCAGTGGCTACTTCTGTCTGAGAACATCCTGTTTGAAGCCTCACAATGGCGAGGTACTTTTCATCAACTGTTAGGTGTCATCTTGGTCTCATGAAGTCAAAATGGGAACAGCATTATGAGGAGGTCTGGTTAAATCCAATTCTAATTGAACCCCAAAATGTATTGGGTGATTCATGGATCAAATACTAGTTGTGAATTTTTTCCATTAAGCTCCTTGTTAGAGAACAGCAAGTTGTGCAAAACCTGCTGAAACACTGAACAGTTGGACATGAGCATCCAAAAGTTTAGAGAAAATCACATTATGTTCACCTGAAAAGTTTACAGAACATTTTAGGATCATCCTGAAGCTTCACCCTAAAGCCAAATTTCCACAACTGTTTGTGAGTAGTGTATATACAGTAATAAGAAAAGTCACATTGTAATATAAACTTTGTTTCACTATATTTTCCAGGTCTCTCTATGTAGCTTGCAGTATAAAGAATGGGGGTTTTCATTATGGTTTCACAGCTACCACTCCTGCTGGCGATTCTGCTGCGTCACATCAACAGAGCAGCTCTATTTCTTCCGCTCCACTCTGACTATAGACGACATGCTGATTTATAGCCTACTCCCCGCAACTAGGCAGCGGGGAGCCAGCTAGCAATCAGCATGATATCAGAAGTCACACCCAGTCAACAGAGCAGAGCAGAATAGAAACCACTCCTCTATTGATGAAACGTCACTGGAAGCCGAAAAGAGCGTTCCGTGACTGCTCTGTGCCAACAGAGATCTGCTCCAGGCAGAACAGGCTTAAAGTTCTTAGGCCCATAGTAAAAAAAAAAAAAAAATGATATAGTCCCAAGTAACTTCTTTAAAGTCCACTCGGAAGGCATTCAACAAAGTCACCATTGCTTTTTGCTAGTAATAATGGCGAGGTGGACAATGCTTGTAAAATGCAAGCCGGTTGACGCTCTGATTGGGTTGATCCTGGCTGCGCACAATACAGAAAAGGCGAAGACTTTTGGCTTGGGGTTGAGTCTCTGCACAGATATGTCGGAGTGCAATGTGATGGCATTTCATAGCTTTACAGCAAATTAATGTTTTATCCGAAGCAGATGGATTGTTCCCTGTGCGCATTCCTTGGGAGCTATTAAAAAAAATACAAGCAGTTTAGGAGTCAGCGGTGATTGTTGAGTGTGTTGTGCAAGCCATAGGCAAATTCATTGGAAAATCCCAAGTATTAAAAAAATAAATATCTTCTTAAAGATTAATTATGGATACAATCCTGATTTAATTATTAGCATATAGCAGCTTATTGCAAAGCCTATTCATATACAAAGAGAGTATGATAAAAAAAAAAATACGAAATTGGGATTTTTCTTTTATCCATACAGCCAACTCCATCCCATTATGCATAGCAGATAGAGGGGTTGTCTACTTTGGATATACCTTTTGCTTTTGCCCTACTGCAAATGGCAGTAATAGAAGGGGATCCCCCAATTAGGACAACTATGCATGGATTTGCATTAGGGCCCTTTCACATTGCGTTCTGACCTCTGTTCACTGGTCCCTTTGGGGCTCTGTTCGAACCCTCTGCAAAACGGGTTTAGGACGCATGCGCCGACAGGGCCATTGACTATAATGGTGCAGATGGAGTCAGCGTGTGCTCTGTCGTGCACCATTTTTGGGCATGTATTCTTACTGAAAGTGGACACCCAGACACAGTCTACTACGTCTGGGTGTCTGCCTCCAGAAAGTATATACGTCCAAAAATGTTGCACAACAGAGCACACGGTGACTCCATTTGCACCATTATAGTCAAAGGCCCCGTCAGTGTATGCGTGGCGCCACTGAGGCTTCAGTCGCCACGGGGTATTGCATCTGACTTAAAGTGCAATGCTCATCCTGGGTAAGGAAGAGGTTAACCACTGGTTTTCACTTACACAATACACTTAGATGGTTTCCCGCCAGACTGGGCTGCAGGTGGACACCATAGCAACGGGTTTTTCCCAAGCACTGATGAGTCATCAGGAAGGTGGGGGCTGCCTGGGGAAGTGAAAGAACACACACAGTTTCGCTTTAGAACAGTTTGGAGAACAATTTGGGACACAAGAGAGAGAACAGCTTGAGACAGAGAAGAGCAAAGCCTCTGAGGGGGATGATGAAAGGCTCCCCTCAGAGGGGCCGACCGGGTACCAGGCAGACCGAGAGAGAAGCAGGAGACGACTGGGTGGAGCCGTGAGACAGAGAAGCAACTCGATAGCCGGCAGGTGATCCCCAACAGCCCCTTCGGGACCGGCGTCGTTGGGGTGCAGAGCCATAGGGTAGAACATACTTCATGTTGGACTACCAGAATCTGCAGGGAAGGGGTATTTCACGTCCAATTGCCCACCACTAAAACTCCCGGGGCGCCAGCAGCATATAGAGACAAGAGCCACGGCCATGGTCAGGTCCATAACAAGTTTTGCGCTCCATGCGTACGGGACGGCAACTAAAGCCATGGACACTGGGGTCCCCAAGTAGCTTCACACCACAGGGATCCACACTACAGAGCGCAATGTAGGAAGGTCTCACACGCTTCACAACACTGTACGTGACCTCTGATTCATCAGAGATCGGCTGGGGCCCATCACAGCGATGACCGGTACTCTGAGGGCGCAGCACACAAACTGAGTAAAAGACCTGGACCCGCAACCATTGCCTCAGCCTCTTATTCAACGCCAACGGCCCTTCCCCCATCGCCACTGTCCTCCCTGGGGCTCGCTCCACCTGTGGGGAGCTGAACTATCTGAGCTGCGGTAACATCAGCCCCGGAGGAGTGCAACATCTCACAGCGGTGGCTAATCCCTGGCCGCGCACCACGGGTGGCGCTGCAAAGCAAACCCCCATCCCCTACCACCCGTCACCTTGCACCCTCTTTGATGTAGCCGACGGGGCCATGGAGCCGGGTCAGGCCATTCACAGAAACCCCAAACGCCACTGGCCCGGTGTCGAGTAGCCCTGAAGGTCCCGTGGGGCGCTACATATGCATCTGTAACCCGTTTTGCAGGGGGATTCGGACAGAAGCCCCGACGGGACAACTAAACAGAGGTCAGAACGTAGTGTGAAAGCGGCCTTACCCTATCTACTAATATGATCACTAGAGGTCCTACCACTGGGACGAACAATGATTACGAGAGCCGGAGTTCCAAAGTCCCATGTGTGAGAAAAGCAGTACTGGGCCTGTGCGACCATTGCTCCACTCACTGTCTATGTGATAGTGGTCTGTCATCCTCGCTACAGCTCCATTTACACAGGAGACTTTAAGAATCCCATCTATCATTTGAATACACGATATTTATGGGACAACCCTTTTTAATATTCAGCTTATGGGGCTGCCAATGACCTAAGACCCTACAATGTCTCACTCTAGGTACAATAGGACAAATGGTATTAAAGTGCACAACTGGTTCAATAGCTCATATTCTTCTTTCCAAACCATTTACAGAAAAGCCTGTAAGATGAAAGAAAATTGGGAATAACCACCTGTAGGAGTTGTAATGGCACCCACTTTGTCATTCAGCTTTCCTTGGACAGAGCAACATGAATAAAATAAGAGCAAAACCTAGATACTTGGATTTGATGACATGTCCTCCTTTAAAGGGGCTGCCTGGAGTATTTTCATTAATGGCCCATCCTAAGGATTGGTCATCAATATCTGATTAGTGGGGGTGCGCCACTCGGCACCCCTGCTGATCAGCGGTTCAGTTAAATAGGGGGCAAATGTGCCGTACCCAGCGGCGGCCACTATATAGTTAACAGAGCTGATCTGTGCAGCTCCAGAACGGAGCACTTCTGACAACCACCAGCGCAGGGAGAACAGTGGATCGGCGAGGGTCCCAGATGTCGCACCCCCACTGATCAGATAATGATGACCTATCATATGGATAGGTCATCAATATAAAAGTCACGGACAACTCTTTACTGAAAAAGGAGGAACTGTTCATGTATACTATGTGATTGAACATCTGTTACTTTGACTTTTTAGAGACTTATGTAACTAATACTGAACATTTTGATAACCTTAGGATGGCTTCTCTGTAGAGTTCAATAGTAAATTTGTGAGCCAAGTGGACAAACAGCACACTGCAAGGGTCCAAGGTGAGCCAAAGTTCTGTCTTGTGTATGACGGCTCACACACCACGGTCCAGAGAAAACATTCACACGTTACACACATAAGGGCAGAGTTAATCATCTAATTTACTCATTTACAATTTACACATTCTAATTGCACCAAAATCTGGAGCCCATTCCTTGTTTCACAAGTTTTATGTATATATTTAGCAGTTTTTGGACCTGGAGTATCTAGAATGGTTGACAAAGCGAAGTAATCAGTAAAATGCCGCAAATAGTAATGAGCGAGCGCTAAAATGCTTCAGTGCTCGATACTCATATCGAGCACGCCTGGCGGGCTTGACTCAAGCAACGAGTATAATGTAAGTCAATAGGAAACAAGAGCATTTTTCCAGAAGACCCTAACAGGAAGGCTGGAAGGGCTGGAAAATTGCTGAAATGGCTGGAAACAGGTCTCAAATGAAATCGGAACAGCATCTCTGACTCCCAAGTTGATGCTGGGAACTAAAGAATTTAAAAAAATGACATGGGTCCCCCATATTTTTGATACACAGCCAAGGTAAGCAGACAGCTGGGGACTGGTATTATCAGGATGGGAAGGACCATGGTTATTGGCCCCTCCCTAGCCTAAAAATAGCAGCCGACAACTACCCCAGAATTGTCCTATCCATTAGATGCACCAATTCTGGCTCTTTGTCTGTCTCTTCCCAATTGCCCTGGTGCTAGTAGGGTGGGAATCAGGGTAATGATAGTTGGAGTTGATGTCAGCTGTTGTAATGTCAGCTGGCATGAAGTCTATGGGTTAGTAATGGAAAGGCATCTATCAGAAGACGCCATTACTAACCCAGTAAGTAAAAAGAAAAAAGACACACACACAAGAAAAAAAAATAGTTTATTTGAATAAAGACTCCCTCACACTATCCCTTATTCACCAATTTATTATCAAAAATGTTTCCACAAAGTGCCGTCGTAGTCCACAATCCTCGAATACAGCTCTGGCATCTGTGAATATCAGTAAAGTACAGGTATTCATATGTACCAAGTAGTGATAACAACTCTCATTAGAACCGCTGGGTCTCGCTGAGCGCAATGATGAGCTGCCAGTTCTAATTACAGTTGTCGTCACTACCCAGTGCCTGTGAATAGCTGTACTTTAATACTATTCACAGTCACCGGAGCTGCCTTCAGGAAATGTGGACTACGATGGAACATTTTTGATAATAAATTGGTGAATGAGGGATAACGTGGGGGTGTCTATATTCAAATAAACTGTGTATTTTTTTTTTTATTTTTACTTACTGGGTTAGTATTGGAGGTGTCTGATACACACCTCTCCATTAACTACCCCTGGACTTGATACCAGCTGACATTACAGATTACACCCCCCCCAAAATAATACCCTGACTGCCACCTCACTAGGGCAACCAGGAATCGTCTGGCAAAGTGTCAGAATTGGCGTATCTAATGTGATGTGCCAATTCTGAGGCAGCTGTGGGCTGGTATTTTTAGGCTGAGAAGGGGTCAATATTCATAGACCTTCCCAGCCTGATATCAGTCCCCTGCTGTCTGTTTTACCTTGGCTGGTTATCAAAAACATGGGGGACCCCACACCATTTTTTTTTAATTTATATGTTAGGTTAAACAAAGCTAAAAACACCCTTTAGTGCCACATGAAAGGCACTAAAGGGTGTAAATGTACAAACCATGCTCTAATGTAAGCTCTCCCACATACATCAACTCTCCCTGAACTGCTTCCAGAGGAGAGAGTGTGCCGAACATCAAGCTACCAAGTTTCATATAAGACCCAATGATGCGATGCAGCTGGTCAATCACAGTAATGCCAATAGTCAACATGGCTACGGCATTACCGTGTATGGTAGGCAATCCCCGTATGTTGATTGGCTGAGTAACAGCCGCAAAACTTGTGGAGCGGGGACTCAAGAACCCGCGATACTCGATCGGGTAAAGAGTATACCCAAGCACCCTGATGTTCGATCGAGTATTGAGCAGTGGCAAGCACGCTCGCTCATCACTAGTAGCAATTATACTAAACTACTAATTGCTGGCCATGTTTGGAAGCTAAATAATGGAGTAAAGAAAGCCAGCCATGAGTTGGCATAAGAAACTGTGTCTTAACTTGTTGAGTCGTTCTGATAAATTTAGCACATCTACATTTATTCTGTCTAAATTTTAGACCGAATGAGAAAATGAGGGGTACCGGATAATCCATTTAAAGGCTTTAGAAAACAGTAGCAGGCCTATTTAAAACTTAATAAGCACCTTCAATGCTAAATTTATCGAGTTAAGCGGACTATTCCAGTTCTATAAATTTTTGGCATATGTAGACGGCTGCATGAAAATCATTGAACTGGGTTGAAGAAGAGTCAACTTCCAAGGAAATCTTTATTTCTTAGGAATAGACAAAACGCCCACGCCGGGGCTTGCAGGGCTCACATGGTCACCGGGCCGGTGGTATTCGGGGTCAGGCTGTGAGTGGCCCGACCCGGCATCCGTGACCCCCGGCGGGTTTGAATAAAAAGGAAAGTCCGACCGTCAGTCCGGTATTACAAGGGGGAACGGAAGGAGGGTAATGGGGTCCCTGGGGGGGGCTTGCCATCGCTCTTCCCCAGGAAACGGTACGGGACGGGGACGGGGTGCTTGCAGCGCCACCCGTGGTTTGCGGCCAGGTGTTAAGCCGCTGCTGCGCGGTCTCTCTCCGGGGCAGGTGTTACGGGCAGCCGGATGGAATCGCTCCCCACGGGTGGAGCGGGGGAGCCCCGGGAGGTTAATGAGACCCAGGGCAACAGTCCTCAGGGACACCGGGGGCACAGGGTGGCGGCATTACTCACAGCAGTCACGGTGTGCGGTTCCAGTTGTTCTTTATTTAAAGTCCGTTTCACATCGCACCCGGGTGCTGGTCCTCGCCGCCTGTAGCCTTTGGTCAGTCCCGGGCAGGTAGGAGGAAGGGGTGTCCGGTGAGGTGTTCTGGGGGTCTCTCCCTTTCGGTGCGTTAGTGCCGTCCCCGTGGCATAGAGCATCTTGGGAACTCGCCGCCTCCCTGCCTCTCTCCTCCCCGGTAGCGGACCTAACACAACCGCCACCGGGTACAACTTGCTCCAGGGAACCCCAGTCCTCAGCTCCATTCCCCTCCTCTAGGTGTTATCAGCCCTGGTCTCGTGGCATCTCCTCAACAGGAGCGGTTCTCTGGACGTCTGCACTCCCTTGCAGCCTCTGACGTTCTGCCTAAACTTCTGTGTGCTCTGCACTAAACTAACTCCTTCAGGCCCCCCTCCCCTTGGTTGTCATGGGGACCTGCCTGTGTCCAGCCACCTGCTCATTAATGAGACAGGATGAGTCATGGACTCAGAACAAACTTCATGCTGCAAATGCTGTTAACTCCTTCCTGCCAGTGTGATGTTAGTGTGTGTTGTGGGGACCTTTCTTCCTCCTGCCCGGGAAAAATGGGGTAACATTTAATACCCTGTAACGACCCGTTTACAGGGGCGTTACAATAGCTGTTTAGCAGTTTTGGAGGAAGTATTTTAAAGGAACCTGTCACATCCCCAAATGCTGTTAACCTGCAGATAAGGGGTTAATAGCATTCTAAAGCTCCTGATTTCAGAGAGAGGGGGGCGGTTTTAGTCACTGCTTAGTACATAGTGAAAGGAGGCTGTAACCACGGCCTGGCACTGACTGACAAACGGCTCTGTACTGATGCCTGCTGTCAGTCAGTGCCGTGTCGTGATTACAGCTGCCACTATTTACTGAAAGGTGACTGAAGCTGCACCATCCGCGCCGCTATCACTGAAAGCCGGAGGCTGCCAAGAGGAATAGTTAATTCTCTCACAATAGCTGGCGTTTCAGTGCGGTGACCGCTTGGCTTTGGAAAGCTCTCTGCAGGTTACAGGTTCCCTTTAATAATGAAAGCCTGTGACCATGCCCCTAAAATAGCATACAGATATCATAGACAAAGGTTTCTGCTCATGTAGGGTGTAGCGGGGTGGTAGTCATGGGTGAGGGACTGACTCCGGATGCCCCAGCACGCTACATGAAATAGCTTGTCCTGGTTGGGTGCGTTGACTTTTGTTGTGTTGGATGTGAACCCATGCAGGCCGCATACTGCAGATGATGCTGGCTGGCCAGGACCAAATGACCAGTTGTACTCATAAGAAGACCACCTGTTCATTTTAAACAACAGTACTTTACTCAACAGTTTATCTTCAGTAACAACTTTACACAAGATAGAAGGCACATAACTTCCAGGTCATTCCATTTGTACAAAGCATTTTCAGACACAGTCTCAGTTCCCACTGGGTTGCGTCTGATCTTACTGATCCTGTGAGTCCCAGAGCAACCCAGTCCAATGCTACAGTCCAACTTGTGATGGTCACATTCCCTTCTAGAGGCTCCATGTCCAGTCTCCTTGTAAAGGAGAGGGTCAGAGGTTCCGTTACCATGGCCAGAGTAGAGCCTTGTGCTCCCAGATGCTTCCATATCCCCGTCTCTTCTCCTTGTAGAGTAGGGAGGTATGGGCAGTCAGTAGTGTCAGAGTAGAGGCGTATGCTCAATGTGGAGACTCCACCTGCGAAAGCCGACTTCATTCAAACGCCAGTTATTATTAACCCATTAACTTGATGGTTAGAAGCCTCGCCACTTAAGTTGTATCCTCCGAATTCTTCTATCTGGGACCACTCCAAAATGGAGGCCAGTTTCTAGCCTTCACATTCTAACGTTCAGTGTCTCAGTCAGCACTCAAGTATCACACTCTCTCAACTCCAGTCTCCTTCTTTCATTCTCTGCCGCAAAGCACTCACTACATGCAACCTACACGACCTAAAGACTATTTGCCCGTATCAAGCACCCTTTAGATCTCCACTAAATTTCCAGTAGCAAACCGTCACTTTCCCTTTCAACTAACTCATCCCATTGGGGGGGCTAGTCCCAACACTTAACTACAACTATGCACAAGTGCTAAACATTATTTATAGTTATACACAGGAATGGCAGAGAAGTATAGGCAACCAGGTATCTTGTAGCAGGAGTGTGGGCAACACTACAGAAGTTGGACTGACCTTGGTAGAACACGCTGGTAGCTATATAGAAGTCAAGAGAATTCTGAAGAAATAGACACTTGGCTGGAGGTAAGCTAAGTTGGAGGGTGAAGGTAAAATCATAACAAACGCATGTTATCAGAGTATTTTGCTACCTTAAAGGGAACCTGTCACCAGATTTGGCGACTATAAACTGCAGCCCTCACCACTGAGCTCTTACATTCAGCATTCCAGAATGCTGTATATAAGACCCCAGGCCGCTGTGAAAAAAAACCACTTATAATTCTCACCTAAGGGGCGGTGTCGTCCTACGTCATACACACTAGTCAGCATTTAGGTCCTGCGCAGGTGCACTTTGATATGCCCTACTCAGGGCTGATCAAAGTATTGTAGTGCACACGCGTGGGCGGTCTTTAATCTTTCATCATGCCTGCGCATTACAGTACTTTGATCTGCCCTCAGTAGGGCAGATAAAAGTGCGCAGGACCGCAATATCAGGCTGTGTGGATGACGTAAATGCATCATCCATACTGGACTGGGTTGAAGGAGGATGGAGATCGCAGCAGAGACAGGACGCTGAACCGGAGATCAGCAACACCCATCGGACGGGACCGCCTCCTAGGTGAGTATAATAAAAGTGTTTATGTGCTACAGAGCAACCTGGGCTCTTAGAGTATTCTGGAATGCTGTATATAAAAGCGCACTGGTGGTGGCCGCAGCTTATACTCGGGACCACACAGAATGGTTCAGGCAGCGCCACATAGTATGGAAGGAACATTTCAGTCCATATAAGTCCAAGGTGGTATATAGGGGTGCTCTCCAACAATTCCCTTTATATTGATGAAAGTGAGCCTTCAACTTCATAGAAAATTAGATTATCTCCACCTCAAATAGATTATCTCCACCTCAACGCGTTTCCCCATACAAAACACCGTATGGTTCATCAGGAGGCCAAAGAGATAAGGTTATTAGATATGCAGGTCCACGGCGCCATCAGCAGGTATCCATAGCAGGCAGACAATGCTGAAGATATGTTACTGCCATAGTCCAGGGCGAGGACGCCTCTGCCTGCTATGGATCCCTGCTGATGGCGCCGTGGACCTGCATATCTAATAACCTTATCTCTTTGGCCTCCTGATGAACCATACGGTGTTTTGTATGGGGAAACGCGTTGAGGTGGAGATAATCTATTTGAGGTGGAGATAATCTAATTTTCTATGAAGTTGAAGGCTCACTTTCATCAATATAAAGGGAATTGTTGGAGAGCACCCCTATATACCACCTTGGACTTATATGGACTGAAATCTTCCTTCCATACTATGTGGCGCTGCCTGAACCATTCTGTGTGGTCCCAAGGATAAGTTTGGGCTCTGACTCCATCCCTTATTTTGTGAACCTTCATTTCTGACAACTGTATATGTTTATTGTACACATTGTCTCTGTATTTATATGCATGTGACCGGTTTGGTCTAGTACTTATATTTATATATGCACGTTGGTGGTATGTGGCCTTGACCTATATAAAAAATAAAAATTTATAAATTTGGAATAATTGAACTATTTACTGCTTGACAATATTCCTGGGACTTTTAGTCCATTTAGTGTACTCGCAGCTTATACTCACCAAATCTGGTGACAGTTTCCCTTAATACTCAGGCACTGCATAGCTGCCTGAGCTGGCCTTAAAAGGCCTGAGATGAAGTCAAGGTGCAGACTACCACCCAGGAAGCTAGCCATAGGGAAAGGGAGCAAAATCCGACACTGAAGCCGGGATAGGTGAGTACACAGAATCCGCTACAGAGAACCGCATTTTGCAGAACTTCTTTAGGAAAAAAAAAATAATGGCAAAGTAGATTATCCATAGAAATGAATAGGAAGAATAATCCAAAAGTATTTTAAAAAAACTCTTTAGAAAACTACATGTGAACATGGTCTAAAGGGCACTTTACACGCTGCGTTCTCGCTAATGAGATCGCTAGCGAGCGTACCCGCCCCGTCGGTTGTGCGTCACGGGAAAAATCGCTGCCCGTGGCGCACAACATCGCTTACACCCGTCACACAGATTTACCTTCCCTGCGACATCGCTATGGCCGGTGAACCACCTCCTTTCTAAGGGGGCGGTTCGTTCGGCGTCACAGTGACGTCACACAGCAGCCGTCTAATAGAAGCGGAGGGGCGGAGATGAGCGGGACGAACATCCCGCCCACTTCCTTCCTTCTTCATTGCGGGCGGCCGCAGGTAAGAGGTTGTTCCTCGTTCCTGCGGTGTCACACATAGCGAAGTGTGCTGCCGCAGGAACGACGAACAACCTGCGTTGTGCAACAGCAACGATATTTGGGAATGGAACGACTCGTCAACGATCAGGTAAGTCATTTTGATCGTTAACGGTTGTTCCTGCGTTTCACACGCAACAACGTCGCTAACGAGGCCGGATATGCGTCACGAATTCTGTGACCCCAACGACATCTTGTTAGCGATGTCGTTGCGTGTAAGTAAAGCGGCCTTTAGACTTAACTTGTCCTTGTATTACATTGACGACCATTCATATAAATGACGTAAATGTAATATTATAACAGTGTCGCAATATCCAAGGCACAAAAACTACTCTTTAGTCAAGAAAAAACGTTATTGGTCCCAGCATACGTGAAGGGAATAAAAACAGCGACGTTTTGGCCAACGAAGGGGCTTTCTCAAGCCATAAAAAAGGTGTACATGGATGGGACACAATTCATTATTCATGGAAATGTAATATTAGGTGTATCCTGGTCAGCCGTGGCTTATCCTGGCAAAATTAGCTGTTATCCAGGGGTGCTACAACTTCTCTGACCTGAAAACATTTTACCATAGACTTTCCTAAAATCTGAAATGTGCACAGTAATAACTGCGGTGGAGACGCTGTCTGATATTAAGAAATATAGCATTCTATCAGAAAACCAAGAAGAATCACCACTCCTACAGCAAGTATTCCATCGCACATATAACCGACCCCAATTTGTAACTCAATCTCGCTATATGTTACAAGGACTCACAAATCAAGGGACCTTGCTGGAGTCGGCTCAAGAGAACAGGCAGAGCTGACGCTTTGTTGAGGCTTTAGACTGCGGCCACTTTGCCAGTTTGAAAACATATCAAAAAACATCTTCAAGGCAAAAGTAAATCCCCCCTCCCCGAAACTTTCTCTCACCCTGCAAATGGCCGTCTGGTATGGAGCATTGCCTCCTGCCAAAACCATTAAATGAAGTGCAGATACCTTTAAAGGATTTTTTTTTCACTTTCCTCTAATTGATTAGTTGCCAATAAAAAGCAGAGAGGACGCCTTATAAAGGTGATGGAGGGGGGATAAAAGGCGTTTGTAGCTGATGGACGGGGATTTGGCATTGCGATGTTAGTTAGTGCACTTTAATTATTTTGGCTTGTGCGCTGGAAAAAAAAAAAAGAAACACATAAAATTGTGTCCTTGTGGAAAGATTTATTTTTTTCTGTCTGTAAGAAAACTCTGCTCTCGTAACTTCGTAGTAATATACCTTCCAGACAGATTTTTCTCATTTGAATACAATGCCTATACACAAACATGTAAGACGCGAAAACATTGGTTGGTCTTCAGAGATCTGACAGACGGCGCTGCTTTCCATATTGTCCCTATAGAACGTCGGCTCCTCCAAGTCTGTGGATGCGTTTATTGATCTTAGTTTGAAGTCTGGTCTTTATGCCAATAAATAAATATTCAGATATGTGAAGAATCGGCAGGTAGTTAATCACCGAAAGGCTTGTGGCGATGGACTTAAAAGGATTGTGCAGAATTGGAAAAACATGGCTAATTTCTTCCAAGAACGGCGCCACATATGTCCAGAGGCCATGTATGGTATTGCAGCTCAGTTCCACTCAATTCAAAGGAGTTGAGCTGCTATAGGGCCATTTCACACATCTGGCATTTTGCCGGATTGCCGGATCCGGCACACTTGAGTACAGTGTAATATTGTACAATGGCATCGCGGCAAGCTCCGGTCACATGCTCCGGTCACATGACAGCATGTGACCGAAGCTTGCCACAATGCCATTGTACTGTATTGCACTGTACTGGAATGTGCCGGATCCGACAATTCGGCGAAATGCCGGATGTGTGAAACAGCCCATACTAGACACAACCCATCTTGGACAATCCCTTTGAAGGGACTGTCCGTTCTGACCAACAACACTTGTTGTCGCATTACAGTGCCATTCAAAAATTTGGGCTCACCTGGTCAAAATTACTGTTATTGTGAACAGTTAAGCAAATTGAAGATGAAATGATCTCTCAAAAGCATAAAGTTAAAGATGACACATTTCCTTCATATTTTACGCAAAAAAAAATAATATATATATATATATATATATATATATATATATATATATATATATATATATATATATATATATATATATATATATATATATATATATATTTTCATCTTTCACATTTTAAATGTAACAAAAAAGAAATGGGCTGATGCAAAAAAGTTTGGGTATCCTTCATGGCCATTAACTAGTTGCACCCCCTTTGTCACGGATCACTGCTTGTAAATACTTTTTGTAACCAACAAAGAGTCTTTCACTTTTTGTTTGAGGGATTTTCATCCATTCTTACTTGTTAATATCTTCCAGTTCTGCGGGATTCCTGGCTCGTCTTGCATTCACTGCTCTTTTGAGGTCTAGCCACAGATTTTCAATGATGTTCAGATCAGGGGACTGTGAAGGCCATTGTAAAATCTTGAGGTTGTCTATTATGGATTTTGATGTGTGTTTTGGACCGTAATCCATTTGTAGAAGCCATCCTCTTTTCAACTTCAGCTTTTTTACAACAAAGTTGCTGTGAGAGCTGCTCGTAGGATTGCTAGAGGCAAATCATAACCCTCACTTGACTGCAAAAGACCTTCAGGAAAATTTAGCTCTTTAATTGTGGTACATAGTTCTACTGTTCAGAGACACCTGTACAAATCTGGCCTTCATGGAAGAGTCATCAGAAGAAAACCTCTCCTGCGTCCTCACCATACAATTCAGAGTCAGAAGTATGCAAATGAACATCTAAAACAAGCCTGATGCATTTTGGAAACATGTGCTGTTTTCAAAACCGATGAGGTTGAAATAGAACTCTTTGGCAACAATGATCATAGGTATGCGTGGAGAAAAAAAAAAAAAAGGTACAGACTTTCAGGAAAAGAATATCTCGACAAACATTAAGTATGGGGGTGGATCAATTATGCTTTTGGGTTGTGTTGCAGCCAATGGCACGTGAACATTTCGCAGGTAGAAGGAAGAATGGATTTAATGACATTTCAACAAATTATTGATACAAACATAACACCATCTGTAAAAAAAAAGCTGAAGATGAAAAGAGGATGGCTTCTACAAATGGATAATAATCCTAAACACACATCAAAATCCACAATAGACTAAACACAAAAAATGCAAGCTGAAGGTTTACAATGGCCCTCACCATCCCCTCATCTGAATATCATTGAAAATCTGTGGCTAGACCTCAAAAGAGCAGTCCATGCAAGATGACCCAGGAATCTCACAGAACTGGAAGACTTTTCCAAGGAGGAATGAATGAAAACCCCTCAAACAAGAACTGAAAGACTCTTGGATGGCGACAAAAAGTGTTTACAGGCAGTGATACTTGCCAAAGGGGGTCGTACTAGGTACTAAGTATGCAGGGTGCCCAAACTTTTGCATCGGACCATTTTCCTCTTTTGTTAATTTAAAAATGTAAAAGATGGCAGTCAATCATGAATGCTGCCACTCTATTATAGGTACAGGCCTATGGGACTGATGGAGGTTGCCAAGTACATGTTTGCCTTAGGGGAAAAAATTAATTAAAAATCAGCACTCCTTTTTAAAGCTGGATTGACGTTGTGTAAAAAGTGAATACAAGCATCAGGTATTAACCTATTTACAGCTAGTCATATTCCATGGTTTTATATTAAAAGATATTATACAATAATATTTAAAAAATGTAAGTAATGGGAGCAGATCCCTGACCGGTCCGGATTTATGACGTTGAAACGCTGGGAGTTATGACTTGTTACAAGAGAATGTTGGTTTTGTAGGACTGAGGGATCCACCCAGGCCACAGTATCAGACCACAGTGGCACTTGTGTTGACAGATGCTTAATACAGAGATTAAACCACTCAGCTCTGTCAGTAAGCTCTTAAACATATTGCAGGGCTTCTGGCGGAGCCGAAGTAACCACGAGTACGATTCCTATTACTGGAACAACATGGAGGAAACTGAGAAGCAACATATCCAAGAGTCGTCGTGAGGAGAGTTTGTGTAGAGGACAGCCAAGAGGGTGAGCACGACACTTCCCGCCATCTTATTATTTTATTGTGTTAGTTCAGATGGAATAAGGTCTTTGACCAAAGGCCTTGACAAAAATCCAAAGATCCCCTGGTGAGCAGAAGGTCCTGTCATCTCTGAAGGCTCTTGCTGGGGATGATGTATCTTTCATGTCATCCAGTTTGTGACCTCTGAAGACGATCACTTTTGTTCTTTAGAAAAGTCCACAAGACCAAATATTTTAGTTTAGTTTTTCCATTTTGCTTTTTTTACTTGTTTTTTTTTTTGCTCACTAGTTTTCTATTTGAAGTTAATGTCCATTTGTTCGGGGGGAAAAAAACAAAACTTGCCAAATTCATGATAAGTAAAATCAGGATTAGATAAATTCCCTAAAGAAAACTGTCGGATGCAACATTTCATTATTTTGGTCATATTTTAACCTTTAGTTATTGTGCTCATGGACACAGAACTTGGGCAGCTCAGAGAAATAGCGGAGAGCTGGAGAAAAGCATCAAAGACAACATTGGAGAAAGGACTAGAAAAGGATGGAAAAACAAAGAAATATCCAGCCCTCACTATCCAAATAAAATAATTGATCGCTATTTTGAATAATCCACCAAAAATATGAAGTCTATTATTTTATTTGGATCGTTGGAGCTGGATATTGCTTTGTTTTTCTCTCATTACACACAGACCATTTGATCCGTGCACCTGATAGTGAGTCAGCTTGACGTTTCTCTATTACTATGGAAGATGATGGAGTTCAGAGGATGCCATACGATGCCATACTCCTCCAGGGAGTGACGGGCAGGTGGTGCTCGGTGCAGTTGAAGCAACATGATTGTAGATGCTCATGGCAGAAATAATTGCTGGCTTAATCCAAAACAGCAGAGACAGTAGGATCTAATGTCATCAATGGTGGCTTCGCTACATGCTTGCAATCTCCAGAAGTCCTCGACTTTGGGCATACATCCTTGCACCTTCTGCCTTGCCCGCGCGCTTCATTCCTTTCCACCCTACAATGGATAGTTTAGTTACACTGGCCATTTAAGTATATAGCTTTGCACATAGTAGCTGATTGTCATGGCTGCTCCCTGGCAGACACAGAGCAGGGGTCCTTTGTGAGGTCATGGCACCTGTTGGCTCAGCAGCCTGATCGGTGATATATGCACTGGTCCATTTAAGCAACTTTCACAGTAGTAGGAGGCTGACATTTGTGTTTTTGACCTTGGTGTGATAACATGCTTTTTCCAAAGCAATCGCTTTTTGTTGGCCACAATAGGAAGACATCAAAATCTGAAAGAAGGTACAGTGCCAACAAGTAGTATTCAACCCCCTGCAGATTCAGCAGGTTTGATAAGATGCAAATAAGTTAGAGCCTGCAAACTTCAAACAAGAGCAGGATTTATTAACAGATGCATAAATCTTACAAACCAACAAGTTATGTTGCTCAGTTAAATTTTAATAAATTTTCAACATAAAAGTGTGGGTCAATTATTATTCAACCCCTAGGTTTAATATTTTGTGGAATAACCCTTGTTTGCAATTACAGCTAATAATCGTCTTTTATAAGACCTGATCAGGCCGGCACAGGTCTCTGGAGTTATCTTGGCCCACTCCTCCATGCAGATCTTCTCCAAGTTATCTAGGTTCTTTGGGTGTCTCATGTGGACTTTAATCTTGAGCTCCTTCCACAAGTTTTCAATTGGGTTAAGGTCAGGAGACTGACTAGGCCACTGCAACACCTTGAATTTTTTCCCTCTTGAACCAGGCCTTGGTTTTCTTGGCTGTGTGCTTTGGGTCGTTGTCTTGTTGGAAGATGAAATGACGACCCATCTTAAGATCCTTGATGGAGGAGCGGAGGTTCTTGGCCAAAATCTCAAGGTAGGCCGTGCTATCCATCTTCCCATGGATGCGGACCAGATGGCCAGGCCCCTTGGCTGAGAAACAGCCCCACAGCATGATGCTGCCACCACCATGCTTGACTGTAGGGATGGTATTCTTGGGGTCGTATGCAGTGCCATCCAGTCTCCAAACGTCACGTGTGTGGTTGGCACCAAAGATCTCGATCTTGGTCTCATCAGACCAGAGAACCTTGAACCAGTCTGTCTCAGAGTCCTCCAAGTGATCATGAGCAAACTGTAGACGAGCCTTGACATGACGCTTTGAAAGTAAAGGTACCTTACGGGCTTGTATGGAACGGAGACCATTGCGGTGGAGTACGTTACTTATGGTATTGACTGAAACCAATGTCCCCACTGCCATGAGATCTTCCCTTGTTGTCCTTGGGTTAGCCTTGACTCTTCGGACAAGCCTGGCCTCGGCACGGGTGGAAACTTTCAAAGGCTGTCCAGGCCGTGGAAGGCTAACAGTAGTTCCATAAGCCTTCCACTTCCGGATGATGTTCTCAACAGTGGAGACAGGTAGGCCCAACTCCTTGGAAAGGGTTTTGTACCCCTTGCCAGCCTTGTGACCCTCCACGATCTTGTCTCTGATGGCCTTGGAATGCTCCTTTGTCTTTCCCATGTTGACCAAGTATGAGTGCTGTTCAGAAGTTTGGGGAGGGTCTTAATTAGTCAGAAAAGGCTGGAAAAAGAGATAATTAATCCAAACATGTGAAGCTCATTGTTCTTTGTGCCTGAAATACTTCTTAATACTTTAGGGGACCCAAACAGAATTCTGGTGGATTGAGGGGTTGAATAATAAATGACCCTCTGAATAAACATAATAACATTCTTTTTTGCTGCAGTGCATTTCACACTTCCAGGCTGATCTACAGTCCAAATGTCACAATGCCAAGTTAATTCCGAATGTGTAAACCTGCTAAATCTGCAGAAGGTTGAATACTACTTGTAGGCACTGTATATACAAGTGGAGCACACAGTGCCTAAAGTAGATAAAAGTAAGTTATCCTTACTGTTTAGTGTGTAGTCAATTAGAGGATAGAAAAATCCTCCCTCACTTCGAAAGCCTGTGAAAGATGATTCACCACAACTAGGGTGGCTGAAATATAGTAATGGTTTCTGATAGCCCAGTTTAGATTAAAGAGGTTGTCTACTACTTTTACATTGATGGCCTAGTCTTAGGGGCACTTTGCACACTACGACATCGCAGGTGCGATGTCGGAGGGGTCATGTCGAAAGTGACGCACTTCCGGCGTCACACTCGACATCGTAGTGTGTAAATCCTAGATGATACGATTAATGAGCGCAAAATCGTCGTAATCGTATCATCGGTGTAGTGTCTGGGAATTCCATAATTACACGACTGCGACAGGTACGATGTTGTTCCTCGTTCCTGCGGCAGCACACATCGCTGTGTATGAAGCCGCAGGAGTGAGGAACATCTCCTACCTGCGTCCTGCAGCTCACGCCGGCTATGCGGAAGGACAGAGGTGGGCGGGATGTTTACGTCCCGCTCATCTCCGCCCCTCCGCTTCTATTGGCCGCCTGCCGTGTGAAGTCGCTATGACGCCGCACAATCCGCCCCTTAATAAGGAGGCGGGTCGCCGGCCAGATCCACGTCGCAAGGCAGGTGAGTTCATGTGAAGCTGCCGTAGCAATAATGTTTGCTACGGCTGCTATCACAAGATATCGCTGCTGCAACGGGGGCGGGGACTATCGTGCTCGGCATCGCAAGCATCAGCTTGCGATGTCGTTGTGTGCAAAGTGCCCCTAAGGATAGGTCATCAATGTGTGATCGGCCAGGGTCCGACACCCAGCACCCACCCTGATCAGCTGTTTTCGGCAGCTGGTAGCCGGGAAAGCTCACTTCCGCTGATGCTTCTGATAGCGGCTGTAGCTGGGTACTGCGCATCCACCTCCTATTGATTTCAATAGGAGGCAGATGTGCAGTACCCAGCCACTGACGCTATCAGTTGACGAGGCACCTCCGGAACTGAGCATTTCTGACTACTGCCACTGGAACCAGGAACAGCTGATCGGCGGGCAAGCGGGGTGTCGGACCCCAAAAATAGGCTATCAATGTAAAAGTACTGGACAACCTCTTTAAGCCAAAATGCCAGCCTGTAAGGTCAAGTGGTATATGAGACTTGGCAGTTTCTAAAAGGCATCTGGTATACCAACCGCAAAGACTGGAATTCAGGTTTGATGATGCAGAAGAAAAAAACGATTTTGAAGAAAGAATGCTACATTTAATCCAGTTTAAGTTTAATTGGTTCTATGTTACATTACTACAGTCGCATTAGTTGGGTATTCTGCCATATTCTTTACATACTCAATTCTGTAATGATTTTAATACCATTTTTTAAGAAATGATCCTATTTAACCTCTCAGTTTACATACCTTACCCTTACCTATAATAAAGTTAGATGAGTGTCAGTGCCTGCATTGCGCCAGTCCTTCCTTTACACTTCACCAATTTCTCATATATCCACTAATTTTTTTTTAGTTGTTGCATATTTGGAAAATTTTGCACCATTTTAGGCACTGCTATATGGTGCCTATGCACTAAGCTCTTGGGTTCTACTCGTTCTGCCCAACTCTACACAAGGGGAAACTACAGACATGACAGAACCTGTAGGGGAAGATAACCCTTCCCCAACCCCAATTTGTTGTGCACCAGATAAAACAGGTCAAACAAATGATGTATGTATCGGGTCATGTCTCGCCAAACCTCAGTGTGACACCATTCTGTACCATTGGAGTTCTGCAGGATCAAGACGCAGCATCCCATACAGATAAACAGTCCATTTTCCTCCCCCTAAAGAATGCAGTCCATTTGATGAGCACGGACTGTGGAAACATATGTGAATGCATTGCAGGCTATTATAATAGAAAACACCAGGAATAACAAAAGATTTACATTTTGAACAATGGCCTGGAGTGTTTGTATGTTTATTAGAAGAGAAAATGTGCAGTGATTTAGAGCTCGGAGAAGGCGAGTCATCTGGATCTTGTACAACGCAGTCCTCTGTTCTGCTAGGGATGTATTGTCCTGGCTTCTGGCCCGTTTATCAAATAAGTAGAGTCATCTACACGAACAAAAGTACTTATAATAACTTCTTTCTTATTGAACCTCAGATTGGGGAGGGAGGGAGAGGGTTGTCGCTCCGGTCCAAGGAGGGAGGGAGAGGGTTGTCGCTCCGGTCCAAGGAGGGAGGGAGAGGGTTGTCGCTCCGGTCCAAGGAGGGAGGGAGAGGGTTGTCGCTCCGGTCCAAGGAGGGAGGGAGAGGGTTGACGCTCCGGTCCAAGGAGGGAGGGAGAGGGTTGACGCTCCGGTCCAAGGAGGGAGGGAGAGGGTTGTCGCTCCGGTCCAAGGAGGGAGGGAGAGGGTTGTCGCTCCGGTCCAAGGAGGGAGGGAGAGGGTTGTCGCTCCGGTCCAAGGAGGGAGGGAGAGGGTTGTCGCTCCGGTCCAAGGAGGGAGGGAGAGGGTTGTCGCTCCGGTCCAAGGAGGGAGGGAGAGGGTTGTCGCTCCGGTCCAAGGAGGGAGGGAGAGGGTTGTCGCTCCGGTCCAAGGAGGGAGGGAGAGGGTTGTCACTCCGGTCCAAGGAGGGAGGGAGAGGGTTGTCACTCCGGTCCAAGGAGGGAGGGAGAGGGTTGTCACTCCGGTCCAAGGAGGGAGGGAGAGGGTTGTCACTCCGGTCCAAGGAGGGAGGGAGAGGGTTGTCACTCCGGTCCAAGGAGGGAGGGAGAGGGTTGTCACTCCGGTCCAAGGAGGGAGGGAGAGGGTTGTCACTCCGGTCCAAGGAGGGAGGGAGAGGGTTGTCACTCCGGTCCAAGGAGGGAGGGAGAGGGTTGTCACTCCGGTCCAAGGAGGGAGGGAGAGGGTTGTCACTCCGGTCCAAGGAGGGAGGGAGAGGGTTGTCACTCCGGTCCAAGCAGGGAGGGAGAGGGTTGTCACTCCGGTCCAAGGAGGGAGGGAGAGGGTTGTCACTCCGGTCCAAGGAGGGAGGGAGAGGGTTGTCACTCCGGTCCAAGGAGGGAGGGAGAGGGTTGTCACTCCAGTCCAAGGTCCACTCATCTCTTCCAACAAGTCTTTCCATCAAACTTGATGGTTGCTCACTCTCCCCAGTCTCACAAGCTTGTTGCCTTGGAGTAACCCTCGACTCTGCTCTATCCTTCAAGCCACACATCCAAGCCCTCTTCACCTCATGCAGACTACAACTCAAAAATATCTCCCGGATCCGTGCTTTCCTTAACCAAGAATCAGCAAAAACATTAGTGCATGCCCTCATCATCTCCTACCTCGACTACTGCAACCTCCTGCTCTCTGGCCTCCCTTCCAACACTCTTGGACCCCTCCAATCTATCCTAAACTCTGCGGTCCGCTTAATCCACCTCTCCCCCCACTATTCCCCAGCCTCGCCACTCTGCCAATCCCTTCACTGGCTTCCCATCGCCCAACGACTCCAGTTCAAAACATTAACCATGACATACAAAGCCATGCACAACCTGTCTCCTCCTTACATCTGTGACCTAGTCTCCTGGTACCTACCTGCATGCAACCTCATATCCTCACAAGATCTCCTTCTCTACTCCTCTCTTATTTCCACAATCGCGTACAAGATTTCTCCCGTGCCTCCCCCATACTCTGGAACGCTCTACCTCAGCATATCAGACTCTCACCTACCGTGGAAAGCTTCAAGAGGAACCTCAAGACCCACCTCTTCCAACAAGCCTACAACCTACAATAGCCCTCAATCCAGTACACCACTGCACAACCAGCTCTGTCCTCACCTATTGTACCATCACCCATTCCCTGTAGACTGTGAGCCCTCGCGGGCAGGGTCCTCTCTACTCCTATACCTGTCTGTTTTGTACTGTTAATGATTGTTGTACGTATACCCTCTTTCACTTGTAAAGCGCCATGGAATAAATAGCGCTATAATAATAAATAATAATAATAATATTCTGGGTGAGGTACTTCTATTATTCCAACAGAGGACAACACACGCTTTGGCTTTAATATCCTATTACAATTCAGTCACAACCTTTCCCAGCCCCATTTGTTATATCACTAAAGGGGGGGGTAGTTTATAGAATAAGCAGTAATAAACTTCTTCACACGTTCTTTCCATTTCTCTTCTGTGCACAAACTGGAAACCAGTCCTATAATAGCTTCTGCCATGCACGCCTGCATGTCTCACCCGTACAACGTCTTCCTCCCAGAACTATTAAAAAGTCGGAGGATAGTGGATAAATCTATGGAGGGTTCTATATAAAGAGCATGATAACCATCAGGAACTCTGCCGAGTCTCAAACCTGTCACTTATAACCGGTGCAGTATAGTAGAGAACATAAACAGCAGAAAGAATAACCCAAATAAAGTAGGGCCCCGCGGCCGAGCGGTCACATCCGCCTCTGCTGGGGACAAGTCACATTCAATTAAAGCCCAAATTCCTCTAACGAGATAACACCCTATAGGCCGGCACCCACACAGTGACCTCCTGCAGATTAAAAAAAGGAATTTAGCCGCTAAAACCGAAGAAAAATGATAATTTCCTGGATTAGTAGAGAACATGTATACAAAAGGCACAGCAGCCGGTTAATAAACACATGTAAGATGAAACATTTGGCAAATATTCACAGTAAGGAAAGGGAAACTGGATTGGGAAACACTTAAGGGGATTTGACAGCTTTTTAATAAAGCCTCTGTATCATTACTGTCCGTCACCGGTCATCAGTGCCTCCCCCCATACATTCAGTTTCGGCTGTTACTCACGCACCTCCAGCCATGGAAGTCCAGACTTGGCAGCAGTGAGAACAGGACTTTGCGACATGCAGATGTTTTTCCAAGTCATTACGGTTTTATATCTCTTCACTCTACAGACTACCCACTTCTACATTATTACATTTTTTACAATCTACTTCTATTTTCCAAATTTGCTCTATAGCAGTCTATGGCGGCAACTATGGAGACAAGGTGGCCTTGTCGTGTTCCTACAGATTGTATTCTGCTGATGTACTCTCCCAGATAAAGTGTTGCAGATAGCAGAGAATGGAGGAGCTAAGGGATTAGAGAAAGTGGAATAGGGTCTAATACAAGATATAGTATTTTTGATATATTTGTAGTGCATTCCTTTTTGACTGAGCATCTGCCCTTTAACCAGGCTGTGTCCATCCTCTTTAATAGCTGGATCCTTTCTGCCCAGACACATAGGTTTTTAACCCAGACAGAGGCATTTCAAGTTAGGGTCTCGGTATATATGTAAGATCACCTTGTCGTGGTTCTTGGGCTCACATGCATTGCCCAATACATAAGCTAAGTATCTCTTTTTTTTTTTTTTTTAAATACCTCTATAGCAGTAATGCAATACCAGAGTTCACTTATTTATTGTTAGCATTTTAGAGTGCAGCTGTATGTATCGACATTATAACCACAGATGACTTGCTCACCTCGTACGATTGCGTTCACCACAACACAAGAATAAAAATTTGGTAAGAAAACAGCTGCTGTAGACTCCACAAGACCAGAGGTCTCATAATTTGTAGACCTAAAAGGAATAAAATGGTTAAATCTGCGCTACTGTTGATGTGAAGAAAAGGCGACCAAGATGAACGGATGAAAACACTGCTGTTTGTGTGAGGAAGAGGTGTGCAACACTTTGTTTTTATCCGTTCATCTTGGTCGTCTTTTCTTCACGTCAATAGTAGTCCGGATTTAACCACTTATGTCTTTTATATCTACAAATTAAAAGCTACCATATAATAGAATTAGCATCTAGATAGGAATTTGTAAGACTCTGGGAAATTAAAGGTTTACATCATCCATTTGTTCCAAAAAAAGGAAAAAAAATCTCCCAGGCCTGTGCACTTAACACCAAATGTGGTGTGAATTTACACATTATTTTCTGCAGTAAAGTATAGAGGATGCACATAAATATTCCAGGGCTGCCCCTGCTATGAGGCATCTGCCTGAGGTCTGACAGGGGTTAGGCAATATGCGGCTGCTCCCCTCTCAAAATCAGACTGAGTGCCTGTGTCGCGGGCGGAAGGGTCGGGAACATCGCTCGCCTGGGAATCGCTGGCGCTCGGGTCCGGTGCTTCTGCTCCTCGGTGGCTCGAGCACGGGGCCGGACCCGGGGGCTCGAGCAGCGCCTCCTCGCCCACGAGTGAAAAGGGGGGGAGGTTTGTGGTGGGATGTCGGTTGTGACGCCACCCACGGGTTGTGGTGATGGTGGGCACCACCGCTGTTGGTGACGGGGGATCCCGGGAGCGATGGCGGAGAGCAGCTAAGGTGTTGACCCCTCCGTGGGTAGGGGCTGTTGGTCCCGGGGCCCCGGTTGGGGAGCAGGGAGGAGGGATAGGTGCAGGTGCCGATGCAGGGAGGCAGCGTGGACGCGGGTGCAACATTGCGGTGCAGCATGGCACTGGTGTACTCATTCAGGTAGACAAGGACAGAGTCTCTGGTAAACCAAACGGCTGGATGGACAGGGCCCACAGTCAGCTGCGGTGTTTTCACTCTCCCCGGACGGGTTGATGGTGGCTGTCGTTTCCTGCACCTATGTGTATGTGTTTGACTCCTATGGCTTTCCACGGGTAGTCCGCTCCCCGGCGTGTACGTGTCGGGAGAGCCAGTTTTGCCCGCAGGCGCTGGCCCTTGGATCTCTGGCCCTAAGCGGTGGCTCTTATCCGGACGGGTTGGGCTGTTGCCTTCTGACGGGACTTGGTTGGGAATGAACCCCTGAGGTCCAGACCGCAATCAGAGAATTTGACCTTTACGGCGGCTTCCGAGCCTAGTCGGGGTCTGAGTACCCTGCCTTGGTGCTTGGCTTCAATCTGCTCCCCGGTTCAGTACCGGCGGGCCACCGCCCGACTTCGATCCTACGGTTCCGCTGACCTCAACCAACTCCTGCAGACGGCCACCACCGTCTGCCGACCTTGCTGATTGTGCCTGGGCTCCGACCCAGACACACACAGTCTTTGCTCCTGTCACTTCCACCTCTCCACTTCCACTCCAAAAACTCAACTAAACTTTTCCCACCTCCAGACCTGTGAACTCCTCGGTGGGCGGGGCCAACCGCCTGGCTCCGCCCCACCTGGTGTGGACATCAGACCCTGGAGGGAGGCAACAAGGGTTTTGTTTGACTGGTGTTCCTGACCAGGGGAGGGGGTGTGTGTATGTGGTGTTATTCTGTGATACCTGGGGTCCAGGGCGTCACACCTGACCTGCCAGGTTCGGGGTGCTGGATGGCCCGCCGGGGCCTGGGTTGAAGGGCAGCCTGCCGGGTCCAGGGTATAGGGTGGCCTGCCAGGTCCAAAAGGTAGACTGTCGAGTCAACGGTGAAGGGTGACCTGTCGGGTCCAGGGTGGAGGGTGGCCTGCTGGGTGGAGGGTGGCCTGCCGGGTCCGGGATGGAAGGTGGCCTGCCGGGTCCAGGATGGAAGGTGGCCTGCCGGATACGGGGTGGAGGGTGGCCTGCCGGGTCCAAGATGGTGGATGGCCTACCAGGTTGGGGGGTGGAGAGTGGCCCACTGGGTCTGGTGTGGAGGGTGGCCTGCCCGGTCCGGGGTGGAGGCCGGCCTGCCGATGCCAGCAACTATTTTTCAGCTGGATGTGAGTCCATAGACGCAGCCAGGTAGTCACAGGTAGGCCCTTGCACAAACACCCGTCCCCTAATAAAATAACAGCAGTCAACCTAAAAACCCTGAGTCACCCCTCTCAGGTCTTGACGTTCACACCAGGGGGCGGAGCCAGGCGGTTGGACACGCCCACCGAGGAGTTCGGATAGCCTGAGGCGGAAAAAACAGAGAGATGTTGAGGAGAGATCAGTTTTGGAGGTGAAGGAGAGCAGTAGCAAAGTGTAAACGTCTGTCAGGGATCTGGGTCGTAGCCCGGATACCCTGTGGCCAGGAGGCAGACGGTGGTTGTTGCCTGCAGGAGCCGGGAAGACGACTGGTGGAACCGTAAGGGATCGGGAGAGGGTAGTGGCCCGCCGGTACCGAACCGGGGAACCAACTGGAAACTGGAGCACCAGGAGGGGTACTCAGACCCAGAACGAGGTCCAGAAGCCACTGGACCACGTCGAATTTACTGATTGAGGTCTGGAACTTTCCCGTCCCAAGATCCGAAAGATGGCAACAGCCCACCGAGGGGGATAGAAAGCCACCGTACAGGCAGACAGATCCCACGGGCCAGCGCCTGCGATCAAACGGGTACCCCGACACACATAAAGCCGGGGAGCGGACTATCGTCACTGAGGCGTAGGCAGTCAAAATTCTACAAAACGAGGTGCAGAAGAAAGGCGGGAACCACCGAACCGGGTGGGGGACCAGACGCAGCCGGTTGCGGGCACCGACCACCATCCTTTTGGTTTACCAGGGACTCCGGTGTATCTGTCATAGTCAGTACAACAATGCCCTCGGGCTGCGCACCGCACCGCACAGCACTAACACGCCCGCACCTCGCAACCACCGGGCCCCAGGACCATCACCCCCTGCCCACGGAGGGGTCAACACCAGGCTGCATAACACCGTCCCCGGGAGCCTAGTTAACGGCAGCGGTGGTGTCCACACTCACCACAACCCGTGGGTGGCGTCACGAACTTACATCCCTAACACCACGGCCTCGGACGTGAACCTCCCCACCGAAATCCCCTCACGTAGCACCAGCCTCCCTTCAGAGCGACGTGACCCCTGGGTACGGAGGCACTCGAGACACCCACCAAACGAGCCCGGATCCGAGCGGCTCGGCTGCGGCCGAGCGCGGGGCGGTACTCATACACTTAGCTAGACCATCGGCAGTAGGTGACAGCAGGAATCCTAGGGCAGGTAGCACAATGACATAACTGCATTGTGCCATCTATGACAGGTGGTGGAGGAGGAAGAAAGAGCTGCTGACCGTGGGAGAATTTTTTTTTTTTTATTTATTTTACTGACTTATATAGCGCTATTAATTCCACAGTGCTTTACAGCCATGATCGTCACTATCCCCATTGGGGCTCACAATCTAAAATCACTAACGGGTACTTTGCACACTACGATATCGCAGGTGCGATGTCGGTGGGGTCAAATCGAAAGTGACGCACATCCGGCGTCGCTGTCGATATCGTAGTGTGTAAAGCGTTTTTGATACGATTAACGAGCGCAAAAGCGTGGTAATCTTATCATCGGTGTAGTGTCCGACATTTTCATAATTGCGCAGCAGCGACGGTACGATGTTGTTCCTCGTTCCCCTGCAGCAGCACACATCGCTGTGTGAGAAGCCGCAGGAGCGAGGAACATCAGCTTACCTGCGTCACCGCGGCTCACACCGACTATGCGGAAGGACGGAGGTGGGCGGGATGTTTACGTCCTGCTCATCTCCGCCCCTCCGCTTCTATTGGCCGCCTGCCGTGTGATGTCGCTGTGACGCTGCACAACCCGCCCCCTTAGGAAGGAGGCGGGTCGCCGGCCAGAGTGACGTCGCAGGGCAGGTAAGTGCGTGTGAAGCTGCCGTAGCGATAATGTTCACTACGGCAGCTATCACAAGATATCGCTGCTGCGACGGGTGCGGGTACAATCGCGCTCGGCATCGCAAGCATCGGTTTGCGATGTTGTAGTGTGCAAAGTACCCCTAACAGTATGTATTTGGAGTGTGGAAGGAAACTAGAGAAGCCGGAGAAAACCACACAAACACAGTGAGACCATACAAGCTCCTTGCAGATGTTCTCCTTAGTGAGTGGGATTTTAACCCAGGACCCCATGGGTGTTTTTCAATTATTATGTAAAAAGAGGCAGAGGGCAGGTTCGCCAACCTGACTTTTTCATTTTTTCTGGACAGCTTATCAAAAAATCATGGACAGGCAATATTGTTTACGGACTCATTGGAAAACCGTAATAAATCTTTATGATAATAAATAATCCATTCCTACAGCCCATAATTCTGATAAGACATTCACCGTAAACTGGAAAATAATGACAGTAGCAGTCGAATTAATCTCTATACGTTTCTTCAGCTTCAAAAATATCTCAGACACCTTAGAATATTTTTACAGCTAGAGGAATAAAGTGCCCTATTTTAACGGACTGTCCTGGAATTTCTGGACGGTTGGCAACCCAGGCACAGAGGGGTGCATTATACTGTATGGGGGCTACAAAGGGGGACATTATACTGTATGGGGGCAACAAAGGGGAACAGAGGGGGACATTATCAGTGTGTGGAAGCCACAATGGGGGGCATTATTAATGTATGGGGACCACAATGGGAACATAGTGTATGGGGCCACAGAGGGGTGTATTATACTGTATGGGGGCCACAAAGGGGAACATAATGTATGGGGCCGCAGAGGGGGACATTATTAATGTGTGGGGACCATAATGGGGAAAATAATCAGTGTATGGTGCCACAAAATGGTGTGTGGAGGCCACAATGGGGAACAGAATTAGTGTATGGGTGTTAGAATTATGTGAGGGCCAGAATGAGGGACAATATTACATTTTGGGGGACATTATTATTGTGTGGGGGCAAATATTTGGGACATCATTTTGGGGTAGATGTATTTTGATCACCTCTTATTTCATTCTATTGCAATGTTGTGGTGACCAACAAAACGTAATCCCCCTTTACAAAATATCATTCCCATCATCACTGTACACAGGAGCTCAAGATCCAACCTTAAAAGGGTTATTCCCATCTCCAGGTTCCTATCCTAATATGTAGTAGGTGTAATAATAATATCAGCAAATACCTCCCATTAGAGATGTAGTATAGTTCTCCTGATGTAGCAATGTCTCTTACCTCATGTGCAGGGCATTGCAGCTTAGGTATTCATAGTTACGGCCATGACAAAGTAACGGTCACTATATGAGTGGACAGAACCATGGATACCTAAGCTGCAATGCCCTGCACATGAGGTAAGGGACATAGCTAATCAGGAGAACTATACTACATTTCTAATTGGAGGTATGGTATTTGCTAATAATAATAATAAATAATAATAATAAATAAAAAATATCATTACACCTACTATATATTAGGATAGGATCTTGGAAATGGGAATAACCCTTTAAATTCCTCCTTCCTTGCTCCAAAACATGTATTATTCCCATTAGCCGTGTCCCTATAAGCTCATATTCAAATCTTTACAAACACTGTGGCAAATTTCAGAATAAAATGTATTGGCTCAATACATTTTATAAAACTGTGGGAACGTATAGAGGTAATCCATGGTCAAATATATATCCATTGCTCCTTTGCAAGCAAATGTGAAAAACTTCAAAGGCAAGTGTGCTCCAATTGGGGACATGTGCCAGGCTGCAGAATTTCCCCTTTTAAGGATTCTTACTTTATGCATCACAAATTTGCAAAAAAGCGGCACGTCTGCAAATTCCTAAACACAAAGTTCATCATGTCATTATTAATCTAGACAAGTAATTGCCACAAGAAATATGTTCCATGTCCCTAGAGAAAACAAACCCTCAGGTCCACAAGTCTCCCATTACAACAATAAACAATGAGAAAAATCAGCTCAATCAACAAAGTGACTGAGACTTGCGGGCACTGAGTGATGTCGGCACTGTAGACGGGAGCGGCAGAGTACAGGGACTCAGACGCCTGTCCATGCCAGAGATTAATGACAGAATAATATATAATCCACAGGCGTCATCTCTCTCACCAGTCACCCATGGACAGGGCAACCTTGGAGATCCAGCCAAAAAAAGTCTCAAGAAGATTACAGGAATTGGGAAAAGGGTCTCATTTTTTATTTGTACGTTAATAATTTTAGAAGGAGTTTAGGATTGATGGCTGTAATATATAAGGTGAGAGACCAAAAATTTTAATTTTTTATTTTTAAAAAAGAATCTGCTTTTATTCCTCCTAAATATATTCGATTCTTTTCAACAGGTCTGTTACTTAAGGCCGCTTTACACGCTGCGATATCGTTACCGATATCGCTAGCGTGCGTACCCGCCCCGATCAGTTGTGCGGCACGGGCAAATCGCTGCTCATGGCGCACAACATTGCTTGCACCCGTCACACTACTTACCTGCCTAGCAACGTCGCTGTGACCGGCGAACCGCCTCCTTTCTAAGGCGGCGGTTCATTCGGCGTTACAGCAATGTCACTAAGCGGGCGCCCAATAGAAGCGGAGGGGCGGAGATGAGCAGGACGTAACATCCCGCCCACCTCCTTCCTTCCGCATTGCGGGCGGCCGCAGGTAAGGTGAGGTTCCTCGTTCCTGCGGTGTCACACCTTGCGATGTGTGTTGCCGCAAGAACGATGAACTACATCGTACACGCAGCAGCAACGATAATTGGGAATAGAGGGGCATGTCACCGATTAGCGTTTTTGCACGTTTTTGCGACGATGCAAAATCGCTCATAGGTGTCACACGCAACGACATCGTTAAAGCGGCCGGGTGTGCGTCACAAATTCCGTGACCCCAACAAGATCGTTTGAGCGATGTCGTAGCGTGTAAAGCGGCCTTTAGTCTCCTTCATGTGAATGGTAATGATTTTCAAGGAAAGACAGAGCAAGACAGGTACAAATATCAATGTAGACATCTCCGAGTGTGTTTACCTGTGTTGGCCGTATATCCTACGATATAATTGAATGAACCCAAAAATTTTCCTGATCTTCGACTGTATTTTTCTGATTCTAAGACGCACTTTTCGTCCCAAATGTTTGAGAGGAAAATGAGGGGTGCGTCTTATAATCCGAATACAGCTTACCGGGGGGTGGTGGAGCGGGGTAACAGGAGGCAGGGGCAATGCTGTAGGCTGTGAGATGGGCTGTGCTGCAGGCTGTGGGGCAGGGACCGCCATTCTGAAAATGTCGGCGGCGCGGGCTTCAAATAATGGCGCACGAAGTCGGTGCATGCGCAGATGGAGCTCTCAGCTCAAAGTCTCATCTGTGCACATGCCACCTCTAGTCAATTGGTCTCCCTGCATTGCACTTAAGGTAAATGGTGCCTGGAGGTGGCGCCTGCAGATGAGATCTCTGCTTGTTATTGAACTGATAGCTCAATCTGTGCACGCGCCGACTACAGGCACCATTTCTTTGAAGCCTGCACAGCCATTTCTGGATGGTTCCACTGACTCTGCGCCCGCAGCGAGCATCCGTGACACCTGTTGCACCACCCGCAGCATTGCCCTACTCCACCACCGCCCCTGTCTCCTGTGACCCCACTCTACCACTACTGCCACACACCCCCATCTGGTAAGACACCACAGGATTATAAGATGGACCCCATATTTTTTTTGTGCCTTTTTTTTCCTCTAAATTTGGGGTGCATCTTATAATCTGGTGCGTCTTATAAAACGAAAAATACAGTTATTCATGGATGAGCAGCAGCATTCCAGCTGTTGTGAAACTATTAAGCTAGTGTTAAGTCTGCCAGAGAACCTAAGCTTAAAAAGGCTACTACTGACAGACTTGGCGCTAGCAGGTCCCAGAGAAACCAGTCTATGCTCTTTAGCCTCTATAGAGGGATCTGGATTTACAATGGGACCCCCTGGATGGAGTCAAAGGAGTTGCAGCTGGCCGGAAGAGCAAGATCGAGGCAAGTGTGACGCCCTGGGCAAGCCAGGGGTCACAGGTCATGACACCACCACACCCTACATCCCGGATAGGTACACCGAAGCTACACCAAAAATCCTTGTTGCCTTCCTCCAGGGGCTGATGTCCACACCAGGGGGTGGGCCAGGCGGTTGGCTCCGCCCACCGAGGAGTTCACAGCCCTGGAGGCGGGAAAACCAAGCAGTTCAGTTGAGATAGAGTTTGAAGTAAGAGTGAAGTGGTAGAGGAGCAAAGGAGAGGAGTTAAAGTGGAAGAGAAAGCGACAGTTGAGAAAGCCTGAAGTTGGTCCGGGTGTGTGCCCCGGACTGAGACAGCAAGGATAGCAGACGGCGGTGACCGTCTGCAGGAGAGGCTGATCGGAGGTTGCCGAAAGGACCGTGGACGGGTGGTGGCCCGGCGGTACCGGAGCGTTATACGAAGTGAAGCCAGCACCATTGGCAGGGGCCTTTCGGATCCCGGCAAGGCTTGGAGTCGCCGTGAATTTGCCAAATCCGTCAGTGAAGGGGACCTCCTGGGTCTCCCAACAGCTAAGTCCCGATTGAAGGCAACAGTCCAACCGTAGGAGAGAGACACCGCCACCGCCAAAGCACCAGTTTCTCAGGGCCAGCGCCTGTGGGCAAAGAGGGGCTCCTCCGACCCATATCCAAGCCGGGGAGCGGGTTACCGGTGCGAACCCATCGCTACCAACATAGACTTAGGTGCAGGAAAAGGGACAGTCACCGTCAACTACTGGGGAAAAGCAACAGCAGCCGTCCGTGGGAACCGTCTTTCCAGCTGTGTGTTTTACCGAGAACTGTGTCCCCGTCTCAGGCTGAGTGAGTACCACAGTGCCGTGAAGCACAGCGCTGCCCCCGCGTCCCTGCACCGGACCCGCCATCCCTCATCACCCACCTAATCACTGGGCCCCGGACAACCACCCCCTACCCACGGAGGGGAGAACCAACAACTTTGCGCTCCCTGTCACCGCTCCCGGGATCCCCATACAGAGCAGCGGTGGTGTCCACACAATCACCACAACCGTGGGTGGCGTCACGGACAATAAACAATCCCAAAAACCAATCCCTTTTCACTCACGGGCGAGGAGCGCCGCTCGAGTCCCCGGGATCCGGCCCATCACTCGAGCCACTGAGCAGCAGCAGGCCGCGGCAGCAGCGGCAGCCGGACCCGAGCAGTGGGAGAGCGCGGCGTCCCCTCCTCCGCCCGCGACACAAGGATCATCACATCAAGCAGGGTTAGTATCAGGAGGGACAGAACTAGGAATAGAAATCAGAACACAAGATTATAGTCAAAGGAAGAGCTGGGGTTGGGTACCAGGAGATCAATCAATAAGAAGAGCTGGGCTCAAAATCAGGACAGATTACAGAGACTAACATCATCAAGGTACAAACGGGGTCAAGATTGTGATAAATGCAATAGGTAATGGCAACAGAGTACTGATATAAATCACAGCACGATAACTGGGAACTCCCAGCAGTGTACAGGAAGGTCAGAGGGGTTGTCCAGTATAAATATATTGATGACCTATCCATAGGACGGGTCATCAGTATTAGATGAGTGGGTGTCTGATACCCAGCAACCCAACCGATCAGCTGTTACAAGCTCCAATAGCGGATGAATGTAAACATATGATAAGGAGCAGAAAATACATACTGACTTCTCCAGGTACTGCAGAACATGTCCTATTCATATGAGAAGTTCTGTAGTACATAAAAGAGGGGCCACTGCACAATAAATGGAGCTGGGCTTTTCTGCTGCGCTCCATATGTTTACATCCATACATGTTAACGGGACAATTCATATAAGTGGGGTCTGGTACTGCCCCATTGGCCACAGCAGAGAGCTGGGCAGCACACCATAGGGTGGTTTGGCGCCCCTGAGGCTTTAGTCGCCACGGAGGTACTGCACCTCATCCAGAGGCGTGGTATTCCATCCTGGGTAAGGAGGTCATCCACCGGTATGCACACAATGCACACACACTCTCACTAGCAACATTTCACTGGACGGTGATTTGAACAAGTTGCACCTGTGATGTCACCATAGGAACGCACAGTCCAGGCCAGGCTGGGGGGTGGAGTCTAGTTAGTGGGACCACACTCTAGGAAGGGAGGCAGTAAGAATTAGAAGTGGAGGAGAAAATACCTGTGGTCCGGAGCTGCTGCAGCTCGACCCAGGCGCAAGATAAAAGGGGTCCTAGAGACCACGGGGGTGCCATAACCTCCCGTGGCCTTGCTCCACATATACAGTTAGGTCCAGAAATATTTGGACAGTGACACAATTTTCGCGAGTTGGGCTCTGCATGCCACCACATTGGATTTGAAATGAAACCTCTACAACAGAATTCAAGTGCAGATTGTAACGTTTAATATGAAGGTTTGAACAAAAATATCTGATAGAAATTGTAGGAATTGTACACATTTCTTTACAAACACTCCACATTTTAGGAGGTCAAAAGTAATTGGACAAATAAACCAAACCCAAACAAAATATTTTTATTTTCAATATTTTGTTGCGAATCCTTTGGAGCCAATCAATGCCTTAAGTCTGGAACCCATGGACATCACCAAACGCTTGGTTTCATCCTTCTTAATGCTTTGCCAGGCCTTTACAGCCGCAGCCTTCAGGTCTTGCTTGTTTTTGGGTCTTTCCGTCTTAAGTCTGGATTTGAGCAAGTGAAATGCATGCTCAATTGGGTTAAGATCTGGTGATTGACTTGGCCATTGCAGAATGTTCCACTTTTTTGCACTCATGAACTCCTGGGTAGCTTTGGCTGTATGCTTGGGGTCATTGTCCATCTGTACTATGAAGCGCCGTCCGATCAACTTTGCGGCATTTGGCTGAATCTGGGCTGAAAGTATATCCCGGTACACTTCAGAATTCATCTGGCTACTCTTGTCTGCTGTTATGTCATCAATAAACACAAGTGACCCAGTGCCATTGAAAGCCATGCATGCCCATGCCGTCACGTTGCCTCCACCATGTTTTACAGAGGATGTGGTGTGCCTTGGATCATGTGCCATTCCCTTTCTTCTCCAAACTTTTTTCTTCCCATCATTCTGGTACAGGTTGATCTTTGTCTCATCTGTCCATAGAATACTTTTCCAGAACTGAGCTGGCTTCATGAGGTGTTTTTCAGCAAATTTAACTCTGGCCTGTCTATTTTTGGAATTGATGAATGGTTTGCATCTAGATGTGAACCCTTTGTATTTACTTTCATGGAGTCTTCTCTTTACTGTTGACTTAGAGACAGATACACCTACTTCACTGAGAGTGTTCTGGACTTCAGTTGATGTTGTGAACGGGTTCTTCTTCACCAAAGAAAGTATGCGGCGATCATCCACCACTGTTGTCATCCGTGGACGCCAAGGCCTTTTTGAGTTCCCAAGCTCACCAGTCAATTCCTTTTTTCTCAGAATGTACCCGACTGTTGATTTTGCTACTCCAAGCATGTCTGCTATCTCCCTGATGGATTCTTTCTTTTTCTTCAGCCTCAGGATGTTCTGCTTCACCTCAATTGAGAGTTCCTTAGACCGCATGTTGTCTGGTCACAGCAACAGCTTCCAAATGCAAAACCACACACCTGTAATCAACCCCAGACCTTTTAACTACTTCATTGATAACAGGTTAACGAGGGAGACGCCTTCTGAGTTAATTGCAGCCCTTAGAGTCCCTTGTCCAATTACTTTTGGTCCCTTGAAAAAGAGGAGGCTATGCATTACAGAGCTATGATTCCTAAACCCTTTCTCCGATTTGGATGTGAAAACTCTCATATTGCAGCTGGGAGTGTGCACTTTCAGCCCATATTATATATACAATTGTATTTCTGAACATGTTTTTGTAAACAGCTAAAATAACAAAACTTGTGTCACTGTCCAAATATTTCTGGCCCTGACTGTAATCACAGGTGGAAGGACTTGGCCACAAAGGTGACTGGCCCCTCAACTAGTGCAGAACTACAAGGCTCAGCTAGCAAACCGGAGGCGGAGGTAACTTCAAAGGCCAAAGCCGAATCCGCTGGAAGGTGACCACATAGGGCCAAAAGATATAGCTTCCCGCCACCCAACTGGGTCCGCGGACACCGGCTTAGGGCACTGTGTACGTAGGCATGGGATAGGAGGGCGAGTAGTCAGTGTAGGAAGATGACCAGGGAAGGAACACATGAAGGGTGAACTGGTATTGACCTCCGAACTATCCGGGCAGCATTTGATCGTCCGGACGTGATAATCTGGAACCTGCCTCAGTGAGTAAAAACTTTTGTGACTGCATCCCTGTGTCGCTCAGTTATTCACCTGCGCCTCCAGCCCTGCACCCCCGTCATCACCTGCTACTACTACCCCCATCCATCCTGGGGCCCAGCTCTGCCTGTGGAGAGCTATACCAACCAAGCTGCGTCACCATCTGCTCCGGAGGTCCCCATCCAGCAGCGGTGGCACCTAACTTGCCGCATACTACCGGTGGCGTCATGAACTACTATCCCCATCATCATCCCTACTTGTACTGACACCGCCGGGGTCACAGAGCTGGGCCTTGCCACCACAGTGTTCCAGAAACGGAACCGCGGCCCGGTAACGAGTAACCCCCAGGCCTCGGTGCAGGCGTGTCAGTGGCACCATAAGTCCCAACAACACCAACATCCATGACTGGATAACACCTATGAAACCCAGTATTTTAGGCCTTTAAGTCTTCTCCATCACCAGCAACGTTTGTAGGGAGAATATGGCGGCACCTGGGAACAGAAGCAGACGTTGCTAGAGCAGATACAGCTCAGCATATAATAAATGGCTTCTCAAATCCGAGTTTCACGGTCCATGTATGCACTACAATTTCCACACCTATGCCGAGTCTCTTGTCCGCAACAGACTCATGTTAGCATATGTTGAGTTTTGGGTCAACATACAAATGGGCGTTCCGCAAATGATGGACTTGTGAGGTCAGCACGAATTCCAACATTTCCTGATAATGGTCTGACAGGCTGTGGATGTCTGTGAAAATACAATAATATTGCAATAATAGCAGAAATCATGGAAATGTTGGCTAGGAGTATGGCTATTAACTACCCCATGGGACCTAAGGGAAGCGCCAGTCTGAAACCTTACATGAATATACCTTCTGATGCTAATGTTAGACCTCAGCATCCTTTACAGAGAGAACAAGCATATTTGATGATACCATATGCCAACGCCTGTCAATCACAGCACACTAAAGCATCGGGGAGAAGAAGAGCAATCGGGGTCAATGGGACTCTTGCATCTAAAGCATACACAAATGCACTGCTCAGAGGATCTCTACTCTGAAGGACTGGAGATCAGATCTAAACTGAAAACACAGTTGCAGAGATGTAATATTTTATTGAGGAATATACAGTACAGACCAAAAGTTTGGACACACCTTCTCATCTCTAGAACAACTATTAAGAAGAGACTTTGTGCAGCAGGCCTTCATGGTAAAATAGCTGCTAGGAAACCACTGCTAAAGGACAGGCAACAAGCAGAAGAGACTTGTTTGGGCTAAAGAATACAAGGAATGAATAATAGACCAGTGGAAATTTGTGTTTGGTCTGATGAGTCTAAATTTGAGATCTTTGGATCCAACCACCGTGTCTTTGTAGTAAAGGTGAACGGATGGACTCTCCATGGCTGGTTCCCACCATGAAGATTGGAGGAGGAGGTGTGATGGTGTGGGGGTGATTTTCTGGTGACACTGTTGGGGATTTATTCAAAATTGAAGGCATACAGAACCAGCATGGCTACCACAGCATCTTGCAGCGGCATGCTATTCCATCCGGTTTGCTTTTAGTTGGACCATCATTTATTTTCAACAGGACAATGACCCCAAACACACCTCCAGGCCGTGTAAAGGCTATTTGACTAAGGAGGAGAGTGATGGGGTGCTACGCCAGATGACCTGGTCTCCACAGTCACCAGACCTGAACCTAATCGAGATGGTTTGGGGTGAGCTGGACCGCAGGGTGAAGGCAAAAGGGCCAACAAGTGCTAAGCATCTCTGGGAACTCCTTCAAGACTGTTGGAAAACCCATTTCCGGTGACTACCTCTTGAAGCTCATCAAGAGAATGCCAAGGGTGTGCAAAGCAGTAATCAAAGCAAAAGATGGCTACTTTGAAGAACCTAGAATATAAAACATATTTTCAGTTGTTTCACATTTTTTTAAGTACTTCATTCCACATGTTTTAATTCATAGTTTTGATGCCTTCAATGTGAATCTACAATTTTCAGAGTCATGAAAATAAAGAAAACTCTTTGAATGAGAAGGTGTGTCCAAACGTTTGGTCTGTACTGTATATTTGGGACCCTCTAATACGAACGGATGTGTGGTTCACAGATAGCCCAACTGGTAAATCTGGTGGAGGAACACTGTATATAGGCACCCGAAGAATGCGAAGGGAATAACTTGTGACACAAACAAAATCAAGATCCCCATCTGTATAAGTATACAACCCCAGCATCCACAAATAAACTCCAGGCCGCTGTGTGTTGTCTCGTGTGTGCAGCATAACGTATACAGTGGTCTCTGCCCGGTGTGTGATTACATGTCAGAAAAGGAAACACATTGCACTTGGCTCCAAATATCCAAATAATCTGGGTTTACATTTCACTATTTTGCAAAACCAAGCATCTTTTGAGTAAATAATTTGCAGCTTTCCCCATAAAGGATTATAAAACCTGTTTACTGAACGCACAGAAGTGACGGTGGGCCGGACTCTGAAGTCACTTGGCAAGGCGATGACTGGTGTTATATGTAAAAACGGACCTGTCATCAAGGAAAAAAATGGCCAGTTCTTTGCTCTTTTTTATTCCCACTGCTCTACTTCTATTTTCCAGAGATATGGTCCTTTTCATTTTCACCATGTCCAGCAGAACCTACAAGAGATTACAGTTATAGATAGTGACTTACAGCTGACATTCTTTCTGATGGAGCTGTTCACTTTTCCAGTGTTTTCCAACTGGCCCAGACCGACACGAAAACTTCTCCAGCTACTACTCGTCTGTAGATATTACACAAAAGACACACTGTATTATGACCTGCACATTAGCTCCCTCACTGTATTATGATCCACACATTAGCCCCCAAACTGTATAATGACCCCTGCAGTAGCCCTCAAATTGTATAATGGCCTCCGCATTAGCCTCCCCAAACTGTATAATGGCTCCCACATAAGCCCCAAAATTGTGTAATGGTCCCTGCATTAACTCCCAACTGTATACTGGCCCCTACATTAGCCCCTAAAATGCATAATGGATCCCACACTTTGAGGGCCTCCCACAGTACTCCCCTCTGGTTGCTGGGCCCGGGGTGACTGGAAAAGGCAAAAAAATATCATAAAAAATGCAATAATTAGGGTAGATTGTGACTGTGTAGTTTGGTGTAGACACCTGCAGAAAACAAACACACAGTATTTTCTGGCTGCTACAGCTATGAATATATGAACAAACTAAATCCCTAGACCCAACTAGAGATGAGCAGGACACACAGATGATGTTGCGCCCTGGACAATCAAAAGCCGCGGAAGGCAAGAGATTTGCAGGCCTCCCATATAACTGCCAAGTACCAACTGCCAAGTACCACTGGCCTGGACGCTGGAATGGAGTGCCGTGACTCGATCTGCTCATCTCTAGCTCCATCAGTCCCGAATGCAGCGGAAAAGCCCCGGATTTGAGTTTCCTCTGACAACTGTCAGGGTAGAAGGAAATTGTAAACGGGTGTGGCTTGGGGTGGGATCAAAATTACCTGCTACTTTGTATTGGTATACTCGTATCACATAAAATCCCAAATAAATACAGTACATTTAACTTTGTGGATGTAACATGAAAAAATGTGGAAAACGTCATAGGGTAGGAATACTTTGTTAAGCCACTGTATGTTCATTTTTCAAGTGAGTCATGAATCAAAATCGAACAACAAAGTTAATGAAGTTTATGGATCCGGTAAAAACTTGGCCAACTCACTTATGGCATCTTAGTTGTATCCTAGTACTGTCTGTGCAGTAACAGAAGAAAATAGCGAAGAGGAGCTGAGGTCTGCAAGTGCACATGTAAGCCCAACAGTGCACTTGCAGAGCTAATTTACATATGTGTCAAAAATTATAAACAAGGGAGCACCATGAAGAAACAAGTATGTCTGTAAAGTATTTACATTGCCCTATCCTGTTCTTCTCTTTAAAGGGAATCCATTTTTTATTATTGCTGGCACAGACACCACTGCTCAATGTAGGCAGGGCGAGTGTAAAAAAGACTGCATTGTGCTGTACCCCTAGGGTCACTGCTGCCACTGCCCGTCTTTGAATGTTTTATGTTGGAAGTTGAGAGCAGCACAGAGAGCCCAGAGAAGGTCTGGGAGGTCTGGCACACATTGCACAGCGCTGTGGCGGATAAGTGACACTTGGTAGGCAGCTGCCAACCTGCAAAAAATTTTCCTGGCTTTAATTTTTGCAAACAAATCACGCCGGATTTGTCCAATACTAGCATTTACTGAGCTCATTGGCAAGCACCGCATTAACATGAATAGGATAAATACTGCCAGTCTGTGTTCTCAGTGCTGATTAATCATAAATGCTCCAGGGGGACCACGTTACAAACAAGATTCGCTAACCCAAAACAGACAATTATATCCTGAGCTGCATTGTGTTGTACAGTTTACTTCATAAACTGAAGGAAAAGCCTGGAGAGGGCCCCTATTATTGGGTTTAGAGAGGGCCAAAAGTGTGCTACCCAGATGAGTCAGGCAATTGGAGAGTAAAGACCAAAACGGCATTATTAATGCGCATTAATGATACGGTAATAAATGTAATTAATGCTACAACATACAAAATATCCTAAACTAGCTTTTTCTTCTCCATCTACTTTTCTCTACGCAGTCTTCTGCTTTATTTGTATGCCATAAGGAGTGAGGGACGTGACAACAGGTCTGAGCACATTTCTCTCAAATTCCAACTTATGTAGAAGAATATGACTAGTAGAATACCATCCCCTGTGTGCAAGAATATAACTACTATAATACTGCCCCTGTATAAGAATGTAAAAATTATAATACTACCCCTATGTACAAGAATATAACTACTATATTACTGTTCTCTACGTACAAAAATATAACTACTATATACTGCCCCTATGTACAAGAATATAACTACTATAATACTGCCCCTATGTACAAAAATATAACTACTATATACTGCCCCTATGTACATGAATATAACTACTATAATACTGCCCCCTATGTGCAAAAATATAACTACGGTACTATAATACTGCCTCTATGTACAAGAATATAATCACTATAATTCTGTCTCCTATGGAGAAGAACTGCTATAATACTGCTCTTATGTATAGGAATATAACTACTATAATACTGCCCTCTATGTACAATATAAGTACCATAATACTGCTCCTACATAGAAGAATATAAGTACTATTATACTGCTCCAATGTACAAGAATATAACTACTATAATACTGCCCCCTATGTACAAGAATATAACTACTATAATACTGCCCCCAATGTACAAGAATATAATTACTATAATACTTCCCCTCTGTTCAAGAATATAACTACTATAATAGTGCTGCTATGTACAAGAATATACGGTAACTAGTATAATACTGCCCCCTTTGTACAAGAATATACCTACTGTAATACTGCCCCATATGTGCAAGACTAACTACTATAAAACTGCTCCTATGTACAAGAATACAACTACTTTAATAATGCCCCTATGTACAAGAATATAACCACTATAATTCTCCACTTGTGTACAACAATATAACTACTATAATACTGCAATTATGTACAAGAAAATGCGAGGGTAATAATGAAAAAGTGCTAATCATAGTTTGCTATAAGCCTCCTAACATAGCTGAAGAGTTAGAACTTGAAAAGTTGCAACGTTAAAACGAAAGCAAAAAATTATCAGGTCCTTATTATGGGGGATTTCAACTATCCGGACATTCAGTGGGACACAGAATCTTCTGGTTGTGCTACAACGTGCAATTTATTATGTACAATTCTAGACAATTAACCCTCTCAGATGGTAGATGAATCGACCGTGGGAGATATTGTATTTTTCGGATTATTAGACACATTTTTCCTCCCAAAAACTATGGGCGCATCCGCATCTTATACTATGAACGTAGTTTACCGGGAGGTGGAGAATAGTCACAGAAGGCAGGGGTAATGCTGTGGGTGCTTTGCTAGCTGTGGGGGCTGTGCTGCCTCTGGGGGGGTTGCAGGGGTTGTGTTGGCTGCAGGGGCGATTCTGGCTGCGCGGGCTGTGCTGCCTGCGGGGGCTGTTCTGGCTGTGGGGGCTGTTCTGGCTGCGGGGGCTGTGCTGGCTGCGGGGGGCTGTCCCATCCTGAAAATGTCGGCGGTGTGAGCTTCAAATAATGATGCCCATAGACTGCGCATGTGCAGATGGAGCTCTCGGCTCTAGACCTTATCTGCACATGCACCGCCTCCGGCCCATTGATCTTCCAGCAGTGGACTGAGAAATGGCGCCTGGAGGTAGCACGTGAGCAAATTAGATCTCGGCTTGTCATTGATCCGATAGCTCAATCTGCACAAGCGTTGAATCCGGGCGCCATTTCTTTGAAGCCTGCACTGCTGATGTGACGCCCTGGACTAGCCAGGTAGTCACAGGTAGACCCCCTGCACAAACACCAGCCCCTAAAAAGGTATCAGCAGCCAACCTAAAAACCCCAAGTCACCCCTCTCAGGTCTTGACCTTCACACCCTGGGGCGGAGGCAGGCGGTTGGCCACACCCACCAAGGAGCTCGGATAGCCTGAGGCGGGAAAACACAGAGTCCCGTTAGGGAAGTGAGAAGGAAAGGAGGTGAAGTGGAGTAGAGAGGACTAGCATCTGTCAGGGATCTGGGTAAGAGCCCGGATACCCTGTGGCCAGGAGGCAGACGGTGGTGGCTGCCTGCAGGAGCCGGGAAGGCAGCTGGTGGAACTGTCAGGGACCGGGACAGGGTAGTGGCCCGCCGGTACCGAACCGGGGAACCGAACGGAAACCGGAGCACCAGGAGGGGTACTCAGACCCAGTACGAGGCCCAGAAGCCACTGGACCGAGTCGAATTCACTGATTGGGGTCTGGACCTTAGGTTCTTTCCCACCCAAGTCCCGACTGAAGGCAACAGCCCAACGAGGGGGATAGAAAGCCACCGCCCAGGCATAGAGATCCCACGGGCCAGCGTCTGCGGGCAAACGGTCTCCCCCGACATCCACTAGCCGGGGAGCGGACTCCCGTCGCTGAAGCGAAGGAAGTCAGCATTCTACTACGGAGGTGCAGGAGAAAGGCGGGGACGACCAACCTGAGTAAGAGGCAAAGCGCAGCCGGCTGTGGGCACCGACCACCATCCTTTTGGTTTACCAGAGACTCCGGTGTATTTATAATAGTGAGTACAACAGTGCCCTCAGGCAGCGCATCGCACCGCACCATCCCGCCCGCACTTCTCGCCCAATCGGGCCCCCGGGGCCACCGACCCCTGCCCACGGAGGGGATCAACACCAAGCTGCACAACACAGTCCCTGGGAGGCCTAGTCAACGGCAGTGGTGGTGCCCACTCATTCACCACAACCCGTGGATGTCGTCACGAACTTAACCCCAAACAACCGCGGCCCCGGCCGTGAACCTCCCCACCGAACACCACCCCCCACGTAGCGCCAGCATCCCTTCAGAGCGACGTGGCCCCCGGGTCCGGGAGGAGCTCGAGCCACCCACTGACGAGCACGGATCCGAGCGGCTCGGCAGCCAGTCGAGCCCCGGGGCGGTACACTGACAGTTTCTGAATATTCTCTGCCACACAGCGCCGCCCACAGTGAGCATCTCGGACACCCACCGCACCGCTTGCAGCATCGCCCTACTCCAGCACCGCCCCTTCCTCCTGTGACCCCACTCAACCACAGCTGCTGTCCATCCCGGATGATAAGACTGACCCCTTTTTTTTTTATCTAAATTTGGGGTGCATCCTATATTCCGGTCCGTCTTATAAACAAAAAATACGGTAATTTGTTGGATTTGCTCCTGTCAAATAAACCAAATACAAGGTCAGATCTACAGGTCCGGGAGCACTTGGGCGGCAGTGACCATAATATGGTAAGCTTCAATGTAATATTCAATAGAAAACTTTACAAGGGAAATGCAAACACCTGGAACTTTAGGAAAGCGGATTTCAACAAATGTTTAATATTGCCCCCTATGTAGAGGAATGTTACTATATATACACAGCTCCCTTACAGACAATAATATGGAAACACATGTATCATGATCAGACTGCACACTCCATGCAATAAAATATAGGTTATATCAGCCCTAAATGATGCTTATCCCTCTGATATAAATTATAGGGCTTTGTTCACATTTGCATTCGAGGTTCTGTTGTGAATTTTATCAGATTGAATGTGAAGAACAGCAGTGAAAAAAAAAACCTGACACAGCATGACACTAAATAAAAGAGTGAACAAAGCTTAATATACACTTAAAAATATATAGTTTATAGCTATTAATAAAAGAAGATTCTCCGTCTTTGTTCATCTTTTTCGCCCACAGGGAACCTTCTAATGACAGACGCTCACTCCGTTTCCTAAACTGCTTTAACTTCATTTCAGTGGATTCCTCAAGCAAACAAGTCAGAGGATAATAAATGAGGTGTCGCTGACAGTCTCTCACATAACAATCTATTCTTAGAAGAATATGTAACCAAAAGAGGCCGTTACCAGCACAGATTGTGCAGCACCATCAGATGTGAACAGTAATAATCCCGTAACATTCACCATTCTGGATTACAGGGGCACGGAAGTCTCCCACTTGTGCAAAAGTGACGTAAAAGCAGCAGTGTAAAGTGTGCATCCAGCAACTAGATCATCAATACCTGCAATGGATTTTCCATGTACACCAGTGGACATTGAGGCATATTTCCATTTAAAGGGAATCTTTCAATAGGACCCCTAGTCCTTCAGTGATAACCTCCCGTTGATAAAACACTGATTGTATTTAAACTTCAAGCTTCTGAGCAAGTGGCACATTCCTGGAATCAAAGTCTCTTCCCCTACACCATGCTGCTCTCAGATTACATAGCAATTCCCTTTAAGAATAGGTGTCACTTTATTATGAACATGGAGGTAGGAAACTCAGTTTACAACCAAGACGACACTCTCCTGACTTGGTAAATCTTCCTGTCTTAGTATATTTCCATGGGGATTCAATACTCAAGAGAAGGAAGTCAGTCGTCTCTACAGAAGGAGACTGGTGTAGTACATATGAAGCAGAGACTGAGGGATTGTGCTGAGGATCCAGGAGAACATCCCTTACTCAGGCCTCACAATTCCAACAGCCATTTAGGGCTCATTCAGACAATAGTTTTCCAAAGATAGAACTCGTACTTATATAGTCCATGGGGTTATTCATATGTCTGTGTATTTTTGTGAACCAAGTGATCCACAACAAATCACGGAGATATGTCTGATTTTGATCCAAATCCTGGATCAAATGTGCCGATGCAAGTCAATGACAAGAAATTGGACAGCAGTCAGATGTGTGCTCTCCATACTTCACTAACAGTTTTCTAGAAGAAGCTGGAGAAACCTCCATCAGTTTTATTTTTTATTAACTCCAATGGCAAAAACTGACCAAAAACAGATAAAAAACACCAATAACTATTTAGCACTATTTCCATATGAGAAGAACCACTCAACGAACGATGGTTTCAACGAACCTTTAGACCTGTTACACATGTATGACATTCACAGTCCGAGGATGGACCACGATGTCTGGTCAGGTGGCCAAAGCAAATATGAGGCTGCTGAGCTCAGCTCAGGAGACCAGTGACCGGTCCAGATATCATGAGCTGTATTTGGACTGTAATTCTCAGAAGTGTGAAACTGGCCCTAAGGGGTACTTTGCGCACTACGACATCGCAGGTGCGATGTCGGTGGGATCATGTCGAAAGTAACGCACTTCCTGCGTCGCTTTCGACATCGTAGTGTGTAAATCCTAGTTGATACGATTAACGAGCGCAAAAGCGTCGTAATCGTGTCATCGGTGTAGCGTCGGCGAATTCCATAATTACGCTGATGCGATGGTCCGATGTTGTTCCTCGCTCCTGCGGCAGCACACATCGCTGTGTGTGAAGCCGCAGGAGCGAGGAACATCTCCTACCGGCGTCACTGCGGCTTCCGTAGGATATGCGGAAGGAGGGAGTGGGCGGGATGTTTACATCCCGCTCATCTCCGCCCCTCCGCTCCTATTGGCCGCCTGCCGTGTGACGTCGCAGTGACGCTATACGACCCGCCCCCTTAATAAGGAGGCGGGTCGCCGGCCAGAGCGACGGTCGCAGGACAGGCGAGTCCATGTGAAGCTGCCGTAGCGATAATGTTCGCTGTGTCAGCAATCACAAGGATATCGCAGTTGCGACGGGGGCGGGGACTATCGCGCTCGGCATTGCAGCATCGGCTTGCGATGTCGTAGTGTGCAAAGTGCCCCTAAGTGTCAGCTTAGGTTTGTTAAGTTAAATCATCCATGTTTTATTTTTGGAAAATTCAACCAATTAGCACACACACACCAAGATCTCAATCTTAAAGGGGTTGAAAGCCTTAATTAGCATAAGAACAGCACATTTTATAAATGCTTTTTTTAAACATTGATTTAGTAAATGGCATTATACAGGGATGGTTATGCAGGGAATTTTGGCATTCACATGTGAATGCTGCTGGGCTGGAGGTCAAAAAGGACCTGACAGGTTCCCTTTAAAAGGATTCAGCTAGTCAGTTTGTAATCAAATGGTGTCATAGACCTAATGGAAAAGAGAAGAATTAACTGGGTTGAAAGGTAAAATAAGCAATTGTAAGTGTACTAAAACTTTGATGGGAGTGATTCTTTAAGGGGCACTTTGCACACTACGACATCGCAGGTGCGATGTCGGTGGGGTCAAATTGAAAGTGACGCACATCCGTCCTCGCTGTCGATATCGTAGCGTGTAAAGCCTTTTTGATACGATTAACGAGCGCAAAATCGTCGTAATCGTATCACCGGTGTAGGGTCGGTCATTTCCATAATTTGGAAATGACCGATGTTACGATGTTGTTCCTCGTTCCAGCGGCATCGCACATCGCTGTGTGTGAAGCCGCAGGAGCGAGGAACATCTCCTACCTGCGTCCTGCGGCTCACGCCAGCTATGCGGAAGGAAGGAGGTGGGCGGGATGTTTACATCCCGCTCATCTCCGCCCTTCCGCTTCTATTGGCCGCCTGCCGTGTGACGTCGCTATGACGCCGCATGACCCGCCCCCTTAATAAGGAGTCGGGTCGCCGGCCAGAGCGATGTCGCAGGGCAGGTGAGTGCATGTGAAGCTGCCGTAGCGATAATGTTCGCTATGCCAGCTATCACAAGATATCGTACCTGCGACGGGGGCAGGGACTATCGCTGCAGCATCGGTAACACATTGTTACCGATGTCGCAGCGTGCAAAGCCCGCCTAAGACTGTGAAACCAATACAATTACCGGGCGGCACGGTGGCTCAGTGGTTAGCACTGCAGTCTTGCTGCGCTGAGGTCCTGGGTTCAAATACCACCAAGGACAACATCTGCAAGGAGTTAGTAATTCTCCCTGTGTTTGCGTGAGTTTCCTCCAGGTACTCTGGTTTCCTCTCACACTCCAAAAACATACTGACAGGGAATTTGGATTGTGAGCCCCAATGGGGACAATGTTACTGATGTATGTAAAGAGCTGTGGAATTAATGGCACTATATAGATAAATAAATATTATATTATTATTATTATTATTATAATAATACAATTGAAACACCAGCATCCCTGCACTGCCCAACTTGTCTCATTTCCTAGCAGGGACTCCGAAGCACTCACCACATGGCCGCTCACATGTTCCTCTTGTTCTGGTTCCCAGCTCCAGGGGCCTGCGCATATCGCGCAGGTCTCCTGGCAACGTTTTTACAATGAGCACGCTCACTGCTTCTTAAATGGGCATGCACACTCTGGAAGTGTCCCAAGCCTATGGCTGAGAGGCACTGGCTATTTAAAGCACACTCCCCTGTAGGGAGGTGCCTGAGCAACTTCAGTTCCTAGTTAGTTTCTGTACCTGCTAGTAACGTTCTTTGGTCCCTGTGTATCTGAAACGGTACTCCAGTGAACCTGATCCCATACTGCTGTGTACCTGAACCTGTACCGCTGTGATTGTAAAACCTGTATTCCTTTGTACATGAACATGTATAACAGACCCTGAAACCATCCTGTGAACTGGAACCCATCCGGTGACTAGAAACTATCCTGCCAGCTGGTCTCCATAAACTGTACCCGATCTGCCTGTCCGTGTTCTTGAATCAGTCCTGCCTGCCAGTGTACCCGAACCTGACCTACCTGTCTCCGGTGCTTGCTCGTCCAGCCTGTCTCCCATACATACTCTGTCCAATCAGCCTCCACTACCCGCTCAGTTGTGCCTGCCCTCTGTACCTGCGGTTCTGACCTTTGGGTCAGTTGCTGCAGTACCGGAGATTGCCCTGGAGTGCTACCTGGTGTCTACCAGCATCCCAGCCCATCCTCATTATCAGAGGCTCTGGCGAAAACCCAGTAGGCACTTAGTTACAACCCTCCAGGGTAAGTTCAGCTTGTGACGCAGTGGGTCCACACAGATTAGCGTGACAAAAATAATACTGTGTGTGTGTGTGTGTGTGTGTGTGTGTGTGTGTGTGTGTGTGTGTGTGTGTGTGTGTGGTTCCTGCATAAAAACTGGACTTATGTTATTGTACACATATGGAGACTGTCAAAAATTGCATTGCAAAACTGCAGAAACTTATAGCAAGCAAATGTAACAACACTACGACTACAGACATATATATAAAAATCTTCAGAAAAACATTAAAAATCTTTTGGCCTTTGCTCGTAGACTTTACTCTGCAGTTTTTCCATACAGTACGGCATTTTGGTTATCAAGAATATATCCTAGAAATGCTCCTTTAAGAAAATGAGTGATTGGTAAAACACATGTGATTATAGCCACAGACGAGTTCTTGGCGCTCTCGCCTGATATCCAGCGTAAATCCAGCCATAGACTCGAGCACCTGTGACACCTACGTCATCCCCCAGCTCCTCCTAGCACATAATAACAGATACTCCCACAGCCCATGCTGCCCCAACGTGCTCACAACCACCATCGCTGCACCATGAACACTCAAACCTCAAGACATTGCTCCAAACACACAATGTGACCAGCGTCAGAGAATGCTCTCAGGACACAAAGTTCCTCTTACGCAACTAACTCTTGCGCATTTGGCATCGTCCTCAGGAGCAAAATAAAACATTTCAGGGGATTTCCAGCTTTTTACACTTTAGGCTTCGATTTTTGTCGTCTGTGCTGGTGGATGAAGTAGAGGAACACCAGAGACTTCTCACAGCTCAAGGACCATGCGCAACAGACCTACTGTTCTGGTAATTTGCTACCATATATCAGTGGAAGGATTAAGTGACTACTCACACAGGTGTATGGCTCTTCATCGTGTAAAGGTACAGTCCCGCGTAGCAGTTTCTTTATAAAAGGTACGGTTTCATTTGCGTATGACTCACGTGAGTCTCGCATCGGTATCACCTGGCACGGCCATACTCGACACGAGCGCCTCAGCTGCATGGAAATACATGTAGCCAAGCCGCTCCTGCCAGTAGAGTGTGCGGCCGTGCCGGGTGATACCGATGCGAGACTCACGCGAGTCATACGCAAGTGGAACCATACCCTAAGGGTATGGCTGGACCGTGTGGCTGTCCGCTTGCGTTTGAGATTCTTTCCATTATGATGGCCAACTGGTGCACAATTTTGTTTCACAATCTGGCGGCCATTGGCTGCCACTGTGCCATTTGACCGGCCAGAGGCTGTGTTCACACCATTCCCCGATTTTCCAAAAATTTGGTAAAAATCACTGCATTTTTACAGTGTTTTTGGAAAATTGCAACAAAAAAAAGCCCAACAAAAAGTTGACCTAAAAATCACATTGCCATTAACTATAAGCAGTCAATTTACAATCAGTTTCTAATAATCCATTAGGAAGCAGCTGTGACTTTCATGAACCGGTCTCGTGGGACCAAACCTTTTTCAATTTTGCGGGAAAAAAAAAACAATAGGCATATCGCAGACAAGATTTGCATTGAAGTCTATGACAAGTGAATTTCGTGCAACTTATGACCGGCAACACATTTGGAGACATTTGCGGATCTGTATCGCAGTCATGATAGCTCGCAGGTCATCAAAGGAAATCAGCTGCGATGTCACAAAGTGACATCACAATCTCAATGTAGCGAGACATATACAATCCGAGACTTAAAGAGAAAGTGACATCAAGATCTCAATGTAGCGAGACATATACAGACCGAGACTTAAAGAGAAAGTGACATCAAGATCTCAATGTAGCGAGACATATACAGACCGAGACTTAAAAAGTTTGTGCAAAAGCATCCTTCGGACACTTGGCACATGTCATACAAAAAAAAAAAAAAAAAAATCCATCCTATGGTCTACATTGAATGTCTCTCAAGAAAATGAGAGACACTGCAGAACCTCTTTAATTAATTTTTAGTTATAAGCTGAAAATGGGAGGCAATCAAAACTTTACATTAATAGTTACAAAACTTAACTTTTTTAAGCAATGACAGAGACGCTAGCTGTCTTCAAAGTGTTAAAACTTCTCGGTTTTGCTTTTCAGTTCCTCCACTGTGAGTGCATCTGTGAATAATTGGGTCACAAGCGCCCAGTGTTACTCGCTGATCATACTAATTTTAGTGTCCCCATAACTGTCTTATCCCATACGACTCTCCGGGACAGTTTAGGGCAAGGATAGTGTGTGGCACTTACCGATTGCTCTCCTGGGCTTCAGCCTGTTCGTGTGTCCGGCTCGGGATGGAATTGGCCTCCAATGGAGCGCTGTTTATTTGGAGTGGTCATACATGCAATGCGCAGATAACAGCCTTATCATGAAAGCCAGCTCAGCACATGTCAAAAGCAGGCAGAACTTCTATGAAAATGTACATAGTGTAGGGAAAAACTAGGAGGGGGGAGAGGAGGATGGAAGAGGAGGAGGGAGGGTGCTCATTCTGTACTTCTGTCACACTGATGGGAGTAAGAGGCACCCCTCTGTGGATCCCTCCCCTGCTCTACCCCCCTAAAGCTGGCATGGCGACTGGGAAAGTGCGGCTAATTGGAAGGACATGTAGAACTTGTAGCCCTGTCAGGAGCCCTCTGCTATTAATCACGCACCATATGAGGCCGGCTTTTGCTTATGGTGTTCGCTGGCGAATAGACGGCAGACGATGATTATTTTTTTTTTACTCTATTTACTTGGGTTTTGCACAATTCTTAATCACAAACAGACGATCCAGGGGAAAGAAAAGAAAAAAATACGCAAGCTTCCTCCTTCTCCAAACCGGATCCTTATAAAGAAATTTATTCTGCGCTAGTAAACCCTTTCATTGCCAGAGTCACATTCACAATGCAAGTGCAACGACTTACCGGGGTCTGTTCAGGTTTAATTCTGCACACACCATAATGGGGCTCACCTCAAAGGCCAACGGGGTGGGGGGCGGTGGAGGTACGTCTGCAGGCGTACTCAATTAAGTGGTCTGTAGGAAGAAAATAGAGAGTGAGGCAGAGGTAATGAGTAATCAATTATTCCAGGGATTCCCCCAGCTGCTGGAGGCCAATTATTAAGGCGCTGTCTAATCTTATGTCAATAAAGTGGTTTTTCAGATTCAGACATAAGCAGAAAAAAAATATTTAAAGGGTTATTCCAATCTTATAAATTCAGAGAATATCCCTGGGATTCTCAGATCTGCATCCCCTATGGGTCCCTTTGCTATTGCTCACTGCAGAGGAGCACTCTCGGTCATCTGCGCAGCACAGCCCAATTCAAGAGGACGCAGCACCGCAGATCCCTGCACAGTCTGTAGCACCGATAAGCAGGAAGAATCTAGAAAGGAACGCAGAGCTGATTTAGGGCCAAGGATCCTTCAGTTTTAGGATCATAGGGGTCACAAAGGTCAGAGCGTCACCAATCATACAGTAATGGCGTATCCTAGTGATATGCTCACTTTATAAGATGCCGATGAAGTAGATGGAAGAAAAGGGTTAATCCGCGCTGGCAGAAAATCACTGAAGATCGATGGAGATTAAAACATCTGATTTTAATGCTCTACGCGTTTCGAAGCTGTATAACTCCTTCAGGAACAAAATCAATAATATAGTGTGTACATTATTGATTTTGTTCCTGAAGAAGGAGTTATACAGCTCCGAAACGCGTATAACAATAAAATCAGATGTTTTAATTTCCATCGATCTTCAGTGATCTTCTGGCAGCGCAGATTAACCCTTTTCTTCCATCTACTTCATCGCTATCTTCATGGGTTCTATGTGGTTTTAGTGGTTGTGTCTCTAACACAACCACCCCAGGTTAGTGCACCTATTAAACTCTCTCTGGTGCCACCGGATAAGACACCATTTGTGTGACGTCCTGGCCTATCAGGTCGTCACAGGGTATTGTGCAATCTGCCCTTCTGCACAGTATCCGCATCCTCCTTGGTTACGGGTCCCTGGCCTTTGGTGTTGCTAAGAACAAGCTAATTGAAATCCTAGGAACACTCTGCACCACACCCAACAGACACACCAATGGGTAGCCTGAAGGTAATAGGGCCGCCCACTTGGGGGGTTGGTTAGGGAGGGTCAGGAGCGTCAGGAGCAGTCAGTTGTGTGGTGACTCTTGTGAGGAGAGGTCAAAAGTCAGTTAGAGGAGGTCAGGAGCTGGGCTCCTTGCTGATACTAGGTGGCAGACGTTGGTCTGGGCCTGGTAGGAGCGGGAACCCTGGTCGCAAGGGATCGTGTTAAGGGGCACGGTACTGCCAAGAAGGGCAGCCGGCGGCTTTGAGCCATCTCCGGGCAGGGGCCAGGGCACGACGGGGTACGTGGACCCTAGGCCAGGAAGTAGCTTCAAGCGTCCTAGTAATTCACCTGACGAGGACGGAGCCTTCAAGATCCGCTCTCCACCAGCTCCAAAATCGGGGTACTAGCGCAACGAGGGGGATAGGACTTTCCCAATATCCAGTCCAGAAAATCCCAAGCGTGAACCCTGAGAGCAAGCTCACTCCGTTAGCCGTACGGGTGAGCGGGACCCGACTAGTTCTATACTACAGGGGCCAACAAGTAAAGAAGGTGCCAAGGGAAAGGTCACAGGCTAACAAGCAACACCATCAGGCACGGAATCCAGGCGTGCTCCCTCCCTTCTGCAGCGGTGCTCAAAATTTCGGTTTACAAGTTGTCGGTGTCAGCGTTATTGGACTGAGTACGCAGTGACCCTTTCCTCCCCAACGGTATCCCCTCACTACCATCACTGAGCCCCAGGGCAATCCCCCTACCCACGGAGGGGTTAAACACCTGGCTGCCATCCCATCACCACCGGGCACTCCCAACAGCAGCGGTGGTACTCCACCTTACCACACACCGTGGGTGGCGTCACAAACTCTAAACACACAGCCCCCTGTAAATACCCCCCATTTATATCGAGTGGCCGCATGACCCCTCCCGGGTCCGGAGACCCCTCGAGCCACCGCGGACCCGGATCCGAGCAGCAGCCCGGCTGCTGGCGCTGAGGCGGTACATTTGCATTCCCCTTCTTTGTCTTTTCAGTTTTTATAACGTACTTTATAAAATGGAAATAATCCTTTAAATTTCTCTAGCATTTACAGACGGACTCTTATGCTATCACTGTATGGCCTCCAATTAATTGTCGGTCCTTCGGTGATCATCATTTTTATATCACCTCCCTGCTGATTACCATCCTTACATTGCCTTATTTTTAGACCATCATCTCTGCAAAATTTACTCATTGGCCTCCAACTTTGTGCCCCTTCCTCACTGATTACTATATGCAAGCTCAGACTGGCCCACAGGAGAACAGGAGAATCCTCCCGGGGGGCCCCTTTGCAGTAGTATGTTACTTACCCCCTAACATAATCAGTAGTTGGCACAATACACTTATTTCACTATGTAGAGATAAAAGAAGCATGACATCATTAATTTCACAAACTACCCAGTATATTATATAGAAGCATAGGTACGTTTGTGAATGAAATATTTGCATGTAGTTGATCAGTGGGCTCCTATAGTCAATTTAACTGGTGGGCCCCTACTGCCCTAGTTTGACACTGACTATGCATGTGCCATCTCCTCAATGACCAATCTCCCAGTGTCTCCTCTTTGTTCACCTTTATCACTGACTTTTATATCTCACCTACTTGCATCTCCTCCTCAATGGCCTCTGTCCCTCCCTCATCTTCTCACTGGTCTCCATATTTACATCATCTCTTCTAGGCCCAGCGCCAGCACCCAGCAAGTGTTGGGGCCTACAGCAGTTGAAAAATTTGCAACAATGGCCGTATATGGATTGACATACTGTATGTATGACGCGGGCTCAGGGGCTTCATACAGTGCAGGTGCTGGCTGTGTTAAACAGCCAACATCGGAGTCCGACTGCTGTGACTGGAGCTTGCTCCAATTGCAGCAGGTTCACCTTAGATGCTACTGTCAATAGCAACAGCAGTATTTAAAAAGTTGGAAATGATGGAATATGTCCCTTCCGACTCCCATAGGCATACCCACAATATGGCCGTGGCATGGTCCTGGCAGCCAGAGTCTTACCAAAGTCCCTTGTATCTAACATATTTTTACACCCTGATGCTGGGCTTCATAAGAGATAGGTAATTTTATAATTCACTGTATTATTACAAGAGATAAGCCGACCCGTGGAAGTTCAGGTTTGCTAGGTTCGGCTGGACTTTAGTTTCAAATTCAGTTCGGTATCCGAACTTGACCCCCGAACACCATATAAGTAAATGGAGACCCAAACGTCTGTGCTGTAAAATGGTCATAGTAAGGGCTAGGGCTGCCCTAACGTTGGTCAGAGGCAGGCTCAGAATTTCTCACGGACATAACTCTGACCGCGAGTGACCTCTGGAGTGTTGTTCTGAGAACAAAGCTTCATAATCAATGGACGTCGTGGGACATTACTCTTTGGATTACGTCGGAACTGCCAGGATTTATTTTAAAGTGATACAATGGTAAACGAGGGAGAGTGGGGAGTATTTATTCAAATAAACTTTTTTCTTTTCAGTGTCTGTTTGTTTTTTTGTGGTTTTTTTTTTTAACTTGCTGGGTTAGTAATGGGTGTGTCTGATTGATGCCTCTCCATTAATAACTCCTTGGCTTGATGTCATTTGTCAATTCACAGCTGACATTAACCATACAAGTATTACCCAGATTGCTCAGCTCTTCCCAATTGCCCTGGTGCAAAGTGCCAAAAGTGGCGCATCTAATAGATGCGGCACTTTTGGGGCAGCTGTGGGCTGCGATTTTTAGGCATTCAAGGGCCAAATAACAATGGGCCTCCCCAGCCTGATAATACCAGCCCCCAGCTGTCTGGTTTACCTTTGTTAGATATCAAAAATAGGGGGAACCCATGCAGTCTTTTTTTGTTATATAAATAATTTTAAAAAAGGTGTTGGATCCCCTCTTGTTTTGATAACTAGCCAATGTAAAGAAGACAGCTGAGAGTTGCACCCATATTTGTCTGTTTTACCTGTGCTGGTTATCAAAAATAACCAGGAGCCAACACCATTTTTTTTAATCCAAATTGTTCAAAACAGCATACAATCATCTTCCGCATGCAATAAAGCTTTTTGATTGACTGCACTGTAGCCTTTCCACAAACTTTATTAACATATGAACAGCTGACATCAACCCCACAAGTATTACCCAGGTTGCCAGTGCACCAGGACAATCGGGGAGAGGTGGGCAAAGTGACGCATCTAATGGATGTGCCACTTCTGGGGCAGCTGCTATTTTTAAGCCTGATAATATCAGCCCCCAGCTGTCTAGTTTACCTTGGCTAGTTATAAAAAATAGGTGGGACCCTAGCCCTCTTTTTTTTTTTTTAAATTATATAAATAATTAAAAAAAAAAAAAAGTGGTGTGAGATCCCCTCTATTTTTTGATAACCAGCCAAGGTAAAGCAGACAGCTGAGGGTTGTAGGGGGACCCCACGTAATTTTTATTTTAATCTTTGTTCACAGCAGCATACAGTCATCTTCTGCATACAGTAAAGCTTTTTGATTGGCTGCAGCCTTTCAATAAACTTTATTAACATGCAAACAGTGACCAAACACTGAACTTGGACATGGACTTTACAGTTGGTGTTCGCTAATCCTTAATTACAGTATTGCACTGTAATATACAAAGTGATTACTGGTTTATTTTCCCTAATGGGATGCATAGAAAAATGTAAAAATAAATATTGCCGTTTTTTTTCCAGAACATAAATAAAATATATAATAAAAAGCATTTGATATTGTGTAATTGTCTGAACTAACAAAATATCTGAAAATTTATCTTATATAGTGAATGCTGAAATGAGACAAAAAATAAAATATTGAGAGCAGAATCTGTGTTTTCAATTCACTTTGCCTGCCAAAGTAATGTAATAAATATAAAAAAGAAAAATTGTACGGACCCCAAAATGGTGATAATAAAAACTACAGCGCATACATAAAAGACAAGGCCTTTGTACAAATCTATCAACTGGAAGGAAAAAAATTAAGGCTCATGGAAGATGATGAGGAAAAAATGTAAGTGTCCATTCTCCTCCGTGACTTGGCCTCTCTGGCAGCCATAGACTTACCGTACTTTTATGTCTCCTTCATGCTCTCAGTTGCCGTTGTCTATTTCTCCTCACAGTACAGGCTCCTCCAAGGTGGTGGATCCAGAGCACGATGGGAGTAATGTCCACCAGATGGCACAAAATAACGTCCATTACCAACAGGCCCATGATCCTGCACGTTGGCTTTGTCCCAGTTTATCGATCTCTGCGTCATCTTGGTGAAACACAGTTATAAGTGGGTTCAGGTGTGGACTGGACACAGCCAAAAATTTCAGCCCCTTGGGCTCCTGGTAATGGCAGCTCTGCAGAGAATTTGTGAAGAAACTTATGAAGAGAAGATTTGACAGGACCCATGGGCCAAGATGGCAGCAGGGGGTAAGGGTGTTATGATGGCTGTTAGGCCAGAATCACACTTGCTAGTGCCTCGCGTGAGTCTCTCATGGTAGAACCCGGCATGGCCGCACACTATGCATACAGGAGCGTCTGAGCTGCATAGATATACATGCAACAGACCTGCTCCTGTCAAGTGTGATTCTGGCCTTAGAGAGGAATCGGTGTAGGAGAGCTGAGTTTCCAGAAAGGTTTAAAGTAGCAGTATAGAAAGCATAAAACAGTAGAGCAAAGGCAAGAAGTGTTCCCAGTCCTGAGTAGCAGCTGGACACCAATTACCTGAATACTCAGGCAGCATACGGCCACCTGAGCCGAACTACATGGTCCAAGAGAGAAACATTACAGATTACCATGATAACCTGACACCAGGACAGGAGACAGGGTTGGCCAAGAACAGCGACTGGTGCAACGCTGGATCTCAGATAGGTGAGTCACACTGATGAATCGCAATGGTCAAGAAAAAGCCTTTCCTCTTGATCATTTGACACTATAGTAAAAAAAAACCTCAAACAAAAAAACCCCACCACATATAAATCCCAAAATGGTGCCAAAAACACAAGCCATTCTGCAATATACAAGCCTGATATTGCCGCATCAACAGAAAAATAAAAATGTTAGGGCTATTCCAGTATGGCAATATCATTTTATTCCCATAGAACCTAAATAGCTAAAAGATTAAAAAATCTCACCTTAATCCCTTGCTGCACCTTCACCCAGCTGGCCGTGTCCTCCCACTAGTCTCCTATTTTTTTTTCCTATGTGGTGGGCATGAGGCTGCTGCAGACAAACGTTGACTGGCTGCAGCTATCAACCACAGAACGCACCAGAAGACCTGAGGAAACTGTCGGGGGACACGACCAATTGGATGAAGGCGCATTGGAGGATCAGAAGGTGAATATGTGATATATCTTAAATTTTTACAACCCCAGGGTAATATGTAAGTAAAATAAAGTAGACAGTCAATATATTTAAAGGGGCTGTCCACTAATTGGACAACCCATTTTTAAATGCTGTATTCCCCATGTAAAATATGTATGTATATATATATTATATTATATACATAAACTCAACTCCTTCACCGGCATCACACTTTGGTGACATTCTTATGTTATATGAGCACAGTGGTCAATCAGTGGCCTTTGATGGGCTGTCGCACTCACACGTCATTCAGATGAAACTCATGTGGCATAACTATTGCTGGAACGGCGCAAATTCAGGAGGTTAGTATGTATTTATTTTTTTTTTTCACAGGGTATTAGAGTATTTAAGAAGGGGTTTCCCAATAGTGGACAACCCCTTTAAGGCTATTCACATTGATGGTTTTGCTCTACATTTACTTTGTATGTAAGGGCGTATTGATCGCTGTCGCAGAGGTCATGACCAGACACAGGGGTGCAAGGTCACACCGAGCCCAGTGCATGCTTCAGCTTGACGTACGTCCAAGGGTGCACATCCAGCTGAAATGCATTTCCGCACAGAGACCCATTGCGTCCCTGCTCTGCAAATGCAATACAAGCTGTCGGCCGGCAGCTGACGTCGGCGGTACTGTGACTGGGTTGTATGATACAGATATCAGCTGCTGGCCACTGCGCGCTGACTACAGAGGACACCGTGCATTGCAGGAGCAGAGGGAGGAGAGTAGAGTTGAGTTTTTTTGTGTGTTAGAGACAGAATGGGTACTGTATTTACCAGGAAGGGGCCCAGGATAAGGATAGATATACCAGGATGGGCCCAGGATGGGGACATATACCAGGATAAGCCCAGGTTGGCGACATATATATCAGGAGGGGGACATCTATACCAAGATGGGGACATATCTACCAGGATGGGGACAAATATATTAACCAAGAAGTGGCCCAGGATGGGGGACATTACTACATAATGAAGGGGGGGGGCAACTCGTATGTCTTTATAGGATTTTGAATGCTACAATGGCCAATACATCTGACCAACATGCGGGGGATGGGGTGCCCAGGCTCAAACTTTACACCAGAGCCCATCGTAAATCTATGGGTCATGAATGCCACTGTTAGGAATTTTTCAGAGCCTCCATTTAACATAAACATCAGGAGCTTTTCCCGGCATATACGTTAATCAGCGGCCTTAAAACTTAACACTTGGTTCATACACCATAAAAAAAATGCTAGATTGTAGGTTTTTTCCACTTCAACCACCTAGAAAAATTGGTATTAGTTAAATAAATTCTAGATAACCCAAATGGTGCCAATAAAAACTTATTGGTCACACAATAAAACTAACCATCATATCTTTTTCCAGGGAACAAGTAAAAAAAAAAATGGAAAAAAAAATATGCATGGTCCAGCAAGCCCAAAATAAGTGTATGTGCACACAGCGTCTATTTTAGGTGATTATCCAGAAGCGACTTCGCCATCATTCTTGTGGCGGCTTCACTCTCTAATCTATGTACAAAGCATTCTGGAGTGCAAAATCCCATCATTTCTGCACTAAAAAACGCATTAAGAAAATGCATCAAATCCACAAAAAAAAAAAAAGAAACGGTCCCTGGTGTAAGTGATGGCATTTAGAGATCAATGTCCCAAAATTGGGCTGACAATTAATAAATGCGCCCATTGTGAATCGCCTTGAGTTGCCCTAAAGTATAAAGTCAGGTGATAATAATACAGCCCAAATGTGCTCTTAGAGGGGTTGTCCTCTACTTCGGCATAGATGTCTTATCCTTAATATGTAATTTTAAACACGCTGCATCCAAAACATTGCTACTCCTGATGGTGGGCATGTACCCTAAGGTTACACAGACATGTTGCAGTCATACCCATATTGTCCAGAAATTGTGTGAGAATTCTGCAATTAGGCAAAAACTAATTGAAAATGAGGAGTTGGCGCCCTCTACTGGTCACTAGATACAGTACATGCAAGGGTTTTCTGAAGGAAGAAGTGGAAGAATCATTACAATAATGCCTAAGGCCCACTTCACACGTCAGTGTTTCCGGTACATGTGGCATCCGTACATGTGATACTTTTTTCACGGACACGACACGTACCCATTATATAACCTATGGTGATCTGCCCATGTCTGTGTCTTTGCATGGACCGTGTGAATCACATGGAGACATGTCCGGTTTATCACGGATGAAAAGGCCCAATACAAGTCTAGGGGTCCGTGTAATCATGTGCAGCACACAGATGGCATCTGTGATCCATCTAATGCTATATGGTTAATCAATAGTTGTGAATTGAAAAAAAGAAAAAAAAAAAAAGTCGAGAGCCAGACGATCATACAGTTTACAGCTAATCCACCATTACAAATATATTTGTTGTACATTGTGATAGGCCCATTTCACTTTTTTCATTTTTGTAGATGAGCTGGGCTGTACCGGCCGCTGCGCTCACCTCCTACGTTCAGCTGCCGGGGCTGTTTCCTTCGGACCTCTGGTGGTGCCGCGTGGCACCAATCATTTTTGCTTTCAAACCCCTTTAAGCTTCTGGGTGAAATCAGTGAAGTTGGTGAGCCCTACCGTAAAATTTCCAACAGGGTTCCCAACTATCAAGGGTCTTTAATAGTAGTGGTTTTCGCCTTTGGGCCAAAGGGACCAAAGCCCTGGGTGCAACTTTAACCCCTGACTAATGAAGGGTGGACCCAGACTGTAAAAGTCCAGATCCGCGTGGGTTCAAAAAAGTATCTGAGCACCGACCCTGGGCCTGGTACTCAGAGAACTCTGGGTAACTATCCATATCTGGCAACTCGGGTAATTAAAAAACAAACAACAAAAAAAGAAGAAAAAAGAAGAAAAAAAGGGAAAAGCAGGCGCATTGTACTAATCAGTCTCCCGCGCAGCTGCAACGCTACTTCTGGGGTGATCATACTAGCTAATCATGCTTCATATTATGCACTGCTTTCTTCGCCCACCAGCAGTCTCGGTGTCTCTGGTTGCAGTCAGATACACCCCACCCCCCACCCCCGTTACAGCATAGCTTGCAATCACACATGTTGTCTGTATGTATATTGGTGTAAAAATAAATGTAAAAAAAATTGGCGTAGGGTCCTTCCCCATATTATGATGCCCAGCACAGATAAAGCATACGGCTACAGGCTGCAGCCTCCAGCTGTATGCTTATGTTGGGTGTGTATGAAAATAAGAGGGATCGCATACGACTTTTTTTTTTTTAAATAAATAATTTTTAAAACGGCATGCGTTCCCTCGAATTTTGATACCCAGCCATGATAAATCTGACAGCTGGGTGCTGGTATTCACAGGCTGGGGAGACCCATGGTTATTGGGCCCCCCAGCCTAAAAAGAGCAGCCTGCAGCTGCCCAGGATTGTCACATCCATTAGATGCGACAAGACCATTAGTTTATCCGGCTCATGATGATTGCTCTGGTGCAGTGGCAGCTCACAGCTGTTACTTAGGCTAGGTTCACATTTTCGTCAATTTGTATCAGTCACAATCCGCGGCTCTGGTAAACAACAGAATCCGTTTGGCGGATTCCGTTGTTCCCATAGACTTGTATGAGCAGTGGATTGTGACTGATGATGCTGCGTTGCATCCTCCACCCGACTGATCAGTCGTGGAATGACTCACCACCAAGCGGCAGGAACGCAGCTTGTAACGTTTTTTGAGCAGCGCAATCCGTAAGATTTCGCTGCGCATTCTCTCTCTGGCTCCCTGTACACGTAACCAGGGTACACATTGGGTTACTAAGCAATGCGCTTTGCTTAGTTACCCTATATTTACCCTGGCTATGTGTGCAGGGAGCCTGACACTTCGCCGCTCGGCTCCGCCCCCTCCAGCACTCCACATGTACACACGCACACACACTCACCTGTCCTCAGGCATGCAGTCCCCAGCACTGACGTCCTCAACGCCATGGCCCTGCTCGGCTCCACCCACCCCGCACTCCACCCCCGCACACATTTTCGCCGGCCGAACGATCAGCTGATCATCCGGCGGCCGGCTGCTGTGAGCGATCGGCTGATCACCCGGCGGCCGGCTGCTGTGAGCGATCGGCTGATCACCCGGCGGCCGGCTGCTGTGAGCGATCGGCTGATCGCTCTCATTAGCCGGCCGCCGGGAGATCATCTGTTTGCTCTCAAAAGCCGGTCGGCTATTGTGAACGATCATCTGATCGCTCTCTCTTTTAAAACAGAGTCCGACAATGAATTCTAATTCTTGTCATCTGTTGTACAAAGCATCAATCACAAGCGTCAAGCAAAGCATGTGACTGATGCAAAACAACGTAAATGTGAACCTAGCCTAAGCCCTAGATTATGGGAGGCATCTTTGAGACCCCCCTTTACTAATATGTGCGTGAAAAGAAATAGAAACACAAAAAAATTCTTTATTTGAAATGAAATACAAAAAAACCCCTCTTTCTCACCATTATTAACCCCCAGAACACCCAGTCCCCATGTAATCCATGCGAGATCCTACGACAATTCCAGCTCTGCTACATACTGAAGGCACAGCGCGTGGGCACATAACATAACCGCACACTGTGGGCTTCAGGCAGAAAATGACTGAGCCACAGTGATGAGCGGTGACGCCACTCAGTTTATTTATTAACTCAGGTCACTGAGTTGACAGACCTGCATCTCCTGGCAGAAAACTACTTTTTTTTTGCCAAAAAATGCAGATTTGCTACTGAAATTTTTACACCATATTCCTGCACCAAATCTTCATTTTCTAGTACATTATCACATAAAAACACGATGCGGTTTTGATGCCATTTATTGCCACATTTGGTGCAGGAATATGGTGTAAAAATTTCAGCTCCAAATCTGCACCTCTTGGCCAAAAAAAATGCAAAAAAATGGTTTTGATGCCGTTTGGTATGTTTTTTTGCCAGGAGATGTAAATTTGGTGCAGAAATCTGGTGCAGACATTTCAGTACCAAATTTGCATCTTGTGGCAGAAAACTGCACCAAAACAGCATCAAAACTGTTTTGTTTTTTTGCCAAGAGGTACAGATTTGGTGCTGAAATTTATACAACATATTCCTTCACCAAATCTGCATTTCCTAGCAAAAAAAACAAAAACCGCATTGTGTTTTGATGAGTTTCTTTGCCAGAAGATGCAGATTAGGTGCAGTAATATGGTGTATAAATTTCAGCACCAAATCTGGATCTTTTTGCAAGAAAGAAAAAAAAAACGCTGTTCTCTGCCAGAAGATTCAGGTCTGTGGACTCAGTGACCAAAATGTAGTCTGTACGTATGGGTGTCCACCTGCAGAAAGCGTATACGCCCAAAAATGGTGCAAGACAGAACACACGCTGACTCCGTATGCTCCATTATAGTCAATGGCCCCGTCAGCGCATGCGTCCGGTAAACGTTTTGTGGGGGTGTTCAGACGGGACCACTGAACGGAGGTATAAACAAAATGTGAAAGCGGCCTTAACGTTACATGGGCAGCATAATCTTTCATCATTTACACTTTAAGCGCACACGGCTTCCCTGATTCCGGTAGTCTCATTCTCCCAGCTAACTTCATGACACCGCACAATAAAGTCAAATAGTCCTGGCAGTGCTGTCTTGTCCCACCCACAGGGATTTAGCTTCTGAAAAACTATTGGGACAGCTGTGTGACGGAGCTCACTCACCATGTGGAACGGGCCCTTTTACCTGACCCACCGTTGTTGAGTCCTCTACCTGGAACACCCGAGCATGACATCTGGTTTCCCCGGGGAAGGCTCCTTTGGATACAAACCTGGTGATTCATGCAGGACGGGCCACTTTGCCTGCTTCTTTCCTTCGTGTCCAAGGCCCAGGGTTGACCCAAAGGGTCCGCCGAATTCAATAGGGACCACTAAACTCGCCACAGATGCAGCTTTCCTGTATTGACTCACCTCCATTACTGACTAGACATGGCTGCTGCCTATCTTTTACTTGAAAAACTCCACCCCCGAGAGGATATCTGCTAAAACTTTAACCCTGTCCCTACCTACTAGGAACCAGGGAAGTTATTCCAAACCACACCACTAGGTGACCACCATTACACAGGTATGTGCTCACATTGCTTTTTTATGTGCTTCTTTTCTGCACATAAAAAAGCATGTTTTGGCAGGAAAAACGCAGCAGAAAAAACGCACATTTTTATTGCTTTTGCACGTTTTTCATATGCGTTTTTTCCTGCTTCTTTTTGTGCTTTTTTTAGTCATGGTGCTGGGGTTCAGGAGCTGTACCTTCGCAATCGCCACTGGTTCTCCAGCTGATGTTACAGCTGGGACCCTGCTCTCACTGCCCTGAGTGGTGCCTGTGTGCCGCCCCTACAGCGGTCGATCCGCTCGGATCTGGGGTCTGCTGTGGCTTGCGGGTCTCTAGACCTAGGGGCTAGCGGCCACTTCAAATAAAAAGGGGGTATTTACAGGGATTAGAGTTCATGACGCCACCCGTGGTTCGCGGTTTGGGAGTACCGCCGCTGCCAATGGGAGTACCCAGGGGCGATGGAGCGGGACAGTCTGATGACGTTCCCTCTACGGGCAGGGGAGGCCCCGGGACTCTGGCTGGAGATGGTGTAGAGGAGCACAGGGCTGGTTGGAAGCAGGGGAGGACCACATACTCACTCAGGCAGTGTTGGTGGTGATGCAACCGCAAAGCAGACTCTGACACATAGGTAAACCAAGTCTATGGGTGCCGCTGCCTTTCTGGGGGAGTTCGTCCGGGAATCCGCTCCCTTTGATGTTGTGGGTGGTCGGTACCTTGCCTCCATGCACTATTGTTAGATGTTCTGAGTGACCCTTCGGCCTGAAGCTTTCAGGGTCCCGCTCCCTATGTGACGCCCTGGCAAAACCAGGTAGTCACAGTTAGGCCCCCGCACTACACCTTTCCCACACTAGGAAACACACAGCCAACCATTAAACCCTAGTCACCCCCCTTTGGGACAGTTAGACACACCAGTGGGCATGGCCAGGCAGTTGGTGCACGCCCACCCAGGGGTTTAGACAGCCCGGGGGCGGGAAAAGCAGCAGATCAGCTCAGATCAGTCTGAGAGTTCAGTAGTGGAGGTCAGGCCTATGTGTCAGGCATGAAGTAAACTGACAGGTACCAGGATAGGAGCCCTGGTGCCACTGGCTAGGAGGCAGACGGTGGTCTCCGTCGACAGGAAACGGGAAGACGGCTCAGTGGAACCGAGGTGAACCGGGCCAGGGTTGTAGCCAGCCGGTACCAACACAGCGAACCGACCCGGAAACCGTAGCACAGAGGGGGGGTACTCGGACCCTGAAGCCAGGAACCAGAACCTACTGGAACTGGTTAATTAACCAATTGAGGCCAGGACTAGAGGTCCTGTCCCACCCAAAGTCCCTCATAGAAGACTACAGCCCACCGATTAGGGATAAGAGGTCACCGCCAAGGCCCGTAGATCCCACGAGCCAGCGTCTGTGGGCACAGCTCCTTAGGCCACATCCAGCTGGGAGCGGACTCCTACATTTCATACAAGGAAGTCTTTTCTACCAAAAAGGTGCAGGACAAGGATATAGACCACCAGCCGGGTGGGGGAACCCGAACGCAACCGGCCGCAGCACCGGCCGCCACCACCTTGGTTTACCAGAGACTTGCGTGTTTTACTACTGACAGTGAGTACACCAATACTCCCCCCCCCCCCCTGCGGCCACCCTCTCCCCTGCACCAGAGCCACCGGGTCCCGGAGCCACCATCCCTGCCCACGGGGGGGTTAACAACTTGCTGCACATCTCCCCCGGGTGCCCCGTAACAGCAGCAATGGTGTCCCACCTCACCACACACCGTGGGTGGCGTCACAAACCTATTATGGCCTAGCCCGTTCATCTACGTCCCCCATCTTATTCGGCGTGTCCGCGAGACCCCCAGGTCCGGAGACCCTCGAGCCACCACCCCTGAAGGTCCGGATCCGAGCAGCGGCGGCTGCTGGCACGGGGGCGGCACACCTACACTTGGGTATAGGAGCTGTGCTCTCGATGTTTGACACTTGGGATTTCAGTGGGCTGCATGGGTTGGAAAGCCCTAACCCCCTCGTTGTGTTGATGCCTTCGATCTCTGAGCTCTTGAGAACAGTTCATAGAGATACTATCCTCCACAGGTTAATTTTCAGGTTGCGTGAAGCTACTCCCTGATCTAGGGTCCAGTACCCCGCCGTGCTCGGTACTGGTTCGGTTACTAGGTACTCCAGTGCCAACCGTTCTCCAAAACTAAGTCTGGCTCCTTTCTCTAATGTCCTGCGACCGGGTCTCCGACTCCTCCGGTTCCAGACCACCGTCTGCGACCTAGCCAACGTCTCCCAGGGAGCTCCAACTCCCCTAGCTCCTCACTCTCTGAGGGCTACCACTCAACTGACTCAAATCCCTCCCACCAGTCTGTCTGACCCCTAGGCAGGTGGCCCTATTTCAGCTAGACCACCCACTGGTGTGCCTGACAGGGTGTGGTGTAAGGTGACTATACTTATTCTCTGCTCCTGTAGTGATGTCACTGGCTCCAGTTACAGTATTTACTATAGGAGCTAAACAGAAGTTAGCTACTTCCTTTATTACTGAGGCAGCAGACAAAAGGGTTTTCCACTGAAAACAAGTTACCACTGTTACCACGTATTCATTAGTTAGGTGATAACTTATTGATTGTGGGCGCTGATCACTGGGACCAGCACCGATCAGCAGAATGGGGCACTTTTATCCCCTTTTACCCCATTTGCAGCAGTGCACATACTCGACCACCTCTCCATTCATTCCATATCATCTGCTGAACACTTCACTCAGGGTTAACATTCCCTGATCCTCTATATTGTGGAGCACCCGCCAATCAGCAAGTTGCCAACTATCTTGGTGATAACCTGTTTTTATTTGACAACCCCTTTAAATGTACTTCCCAGGATTCCTTGGTTCATAGTTGGTTTTCTATTTTAACCTGATCGTCCAGTGACCAAATCAAAGGAGTTGTCTAACCTCATGATATTTTCTAATAACCCATTACAATTCTCTCAAAAACAACCCCTTTAACATTTGGTCACTGATAGCAGATTACAGTCAGAACAGTCTCTACACCTAAAGGGCTTGGCAAAATCTCTGTCCCCCGGTTGTAGTTTGTTTAAAAAACAAACTGTGCTTTACTCACTCTCCCCAAGTCCAGTGATGAGTCTCCATTGCTGTTCCCAGTGTCTGTAATTGTCTGCAGCACTAACGTCATGTTGACAGTGCTGCAGCAAATCAGTGAGCTCAGTGACTCAGGCCGACTTGGGCAAGGGCCACTGAGTTCACTGATTGGCTGCAGTGTTGTATATGTAGCACCCCTGCGGTAACAGGTGCCACAAATAAAGCTACAAACCCTGTGGAAGCTCAAGTCTCAGACAACTGTGCCAGTAAACACACCAGCACCTTCAGGACACATACACCCAGAACCAGCTTAAGAGACTCCCTTACAACAGGTGACAGGGCTGGGTACTATTGGTTAATAGGCAGCCAACCTATAGGGAGAGACCTAGACCAGAGGGAGGGGCCTGTGGCCTGACAGGAAGTTGTCAGTTGACAGTTGAGATGGAGAGTTGACGGTTGACGGCTTAAGTGAAAGGACCTGTATTATTAACAGCAAGCCACTACAGGAGGGGAGTAGCTGAGGAGTGTGTGACCAGGCTCCGGGAACCGTGGGAACCTGTGGGAACCTGTGGGAGCGGGAACCAGTGCCCTCAGTACTCCGCACGTGGCGGGGTGCAGATCCCCAGGTTAGTTACTCCAGGTCGACTGTCAATACTGACAGGCGAGGGGGTATCGAGGATCCCCCCATCAGGAAAACGTCCGAGGCATCAGCAGCAGCAGAGAGAACCGGGACCAGTAACCCTTAAATAGTCCGCGCTGCCAGCGGAGGACCCAGACACGCCAGGTGGGCCTCCAAGTGTTTCAGACCAGGGAGGATCACACCAGTAAAGAGTGTGTGATGCCCCTGAACTAATCAGGGTGTCACAAGGAACTGCACTCCTTTCTCTTACGGTGCAGAACTCACCCTCCATGGTTCTGGGATCCTAACCTTTAGTATTGCTCCATCAGCATTCAAATCCTAACCACACCTCACACCACACCCTGTTAGGCACACCAGTGGGTGGTTTAGCTGGAAAAGGGCCACCCACCTAGGGGTCAGGCAGACTTTTGGGAGGGAGATAGTCAGTGAAGTGGTAGCCCTCAGAGAGTGAGGAGCTGAGGGAGTTGGAGCTCCCTTGGAGACTTTGGCTAGGTCGCAGACAGTGGTCTGGGACCGGAGAAGAAGGGTTGGAGAAGGGTGCCCAGACTTAGTTTTGTAGAACGGTCGGCACCGGAAAATCTAGTAACCGGACTAGTACCGAGCACGGCAGGGTACTGGACCCTAGATCAGGGAGTAGCTTCATGAAACCTGATAATTAACCTGTGGATGATAGTCTCGTTATGAACTTTCCCCAAGGGCTCAGAGATCAAAGGCACCAACACAACGAGGGGGATAGGGCTTTCCAGCTTATGCAGCCCACTGAGATCCCAAGTGTCAGCCGTTGAGAGCACAGCTCCTCTAACTAATTGTAGGGAGCGGGACCCCAAAAGCTCCAGGCTGAGGGGGTCACTCAGAAAAGTCTAAACATAGTGCATGAAGGCAGGTCCAGAACCATCAGCAATACCAACGGGAACGGATTCCAGGACAAGCTCCCCTGACTGGCAGCAGCACCCAAAGACTTGGTTTACTCCTGTGTCAGAGTCTGCTTCATGGTCGCACCAACATCCACACGGCCTGAGTGAGTACGCTGCATTTCCCTGAATCCCTGGCCTGCACCACACTCCCCTAGACCTCCACAATCCAGCGTCCCGTGGTCTACCCTACCCGTGGAGGGAACGTCATCTGGCTGTCCCGCTCCATCTCCCCTGGGTACTCCCATCGGCAGCGGCGGTACTCCCATTACCGTGAGCCACGGGTGGCGTCACAAACACTAATCCCTTGTAAATATTCCCCTTTTATTTTCGAGTGGCTGTAAGCCCTCGGGTCTGGAGACCCTCAAGCCACGGCAACCCTAGATCCGAGCAGTCCGACTGCTGCAGGGGCGGTACAAGTGCAGTGCACAGGTGGGCAAGTGGCCCAGGTCAAGCTGGCACAGAGAGACGGGACTCGGGCACACCTGGAATCCGGCACATCCCCAGGCCGCGCCACCAGCTGTGAGTAAAAAGACTAAACTGCAATTGCCCTGTCTGGACTACATTATTATTTCCGTGCCTCACACTATCCTCTACACCGACCACTGGGGCCCCAGCCCTACTCGCGGAGGGCCACACCATCAGTGCTGCCCCCACTCCACCAGCCCCAGTAGGACTTGGCAGAGGCGGCCTCCACAATCACTGGCCGCAAAACGCGAGTGGCGTAGTCACACTCTCATTATAATCCCAGTTTTATTTGAATCTTTTTTTTTTTGTTTTGTTTTATTCGGACCGACCCCCAGGGCCACGGGACCAGGCACCGGCCACAACCACGACCCCCACCGAGTGCTACCAGCCTGGGACCCGGGTGCCCCATTGCCCCGGGGGCGTCACATAAACATGACTTCAGGGACACCAGAATCATCGATTTAAATTTACTTCAAGCCCAGAAACCCGCTTACAGTGCCTTGCGAAAGTATTTACCCCCTTTATTTTTTCAACCTTTTCCCACATTTCAGGCTTCAAACATAAAGATAAAAATGTAAATTTTATGGTGAAGAATCAAGAACAAGTGGGACACAATTGTGAAGTTGAACGAAATTTATTGCTTATGTTAAACTTTTTTAAAAAATAAAAAACTGGAAATTGGGGCGTGCAATATTATTCATCCCCTTCAAGTTAGTACTTTGTAGCGCCACTTTTTGCTGCGATTACAGCACAAGTCGCTTGGGGTTTGTGTCTATCAGTTTTGCACATCGAGAGACTGAAATTCTTGCCCATTCTTCCTTTGTAAACAGCTGGAGCTGAGTGAGGTTGGATAGAGAGTGTTTGTGAACAGCAGTTTTCAGCTCTTTCCACAGATTCTCGATTGGATTCAGGTCTGGACTGTGACTTGACCATTCTAACACCTGGATACATTTATTTGTGAACCATTTCATTGAAGATTTTGCTTTATGTTTGGGATCATTGTCTTGTTGGAAGACAAATGTCCATCCCAGTCTCAGGTCTTTTGCAGACTCCAACAAGTTTTCTTCAAGAATGGTCCTGTATTTGGCGCCATCCGTCTTCCCATCAATTTTAACCATCTTCCCTGTCCCTGCTGAAAAAAAGCAGGCCCAAACCATGATGCTGCCACCACCATGTTTGACAGTGGGAATGGTGTGTTTAGGGTAATGAGCTGTGTTGCTTTTACGCCAAACATATCGTTTGGCATTGTGCCCAAAAAGTTTGATTTTGGTTTCATCTGACCAGAGCACCTTCTTCCACATGTTTGGTGTCTCCCAGGTGGCTTGTGGCAAACTTTAAACAACACTTTTTATGGATCTCTTTGAGAAATGGCTTTCTTCTTGCCACTCTTCCATAAAGGCCAGATTTGTGCACAGTATGACTGATTGTTGTCCTATGGACAGACTCTCCCACCTCAGCCGTAGATCTCTGCAGTTCATCCAGAGTGATCATGGCCCTCTTGGCAGCATCTCTGATAAGTCTTCTTGTTTGAGATGAAAGTTTTGAGGGACGGCCGAGTCTTGGTAGATTTGTAGTCGTATGATACTCTTTCCATGTCAATATGATCGCGTGCACAGTGCTTCTTGGGATGTTTAAAGTTTTTATTTTAAATCTTTTTGTAACCAAATCCGGCTTTAAACTTCTCCACAACAGTATCACGGACCTGCCTGTTGTGTTCCTTGGTATTCATAATGCTCTATGTGCTTTAGGCCTCTCTCACACGTCCGTGCAAATCACACACGTTTTTCACGGACGTGTTAAAGGTGCGTATGGCCCTCCGTGTGCTATCCGTGATAACACACGGAGAAGAGGAACTTTCTGCTCACCTGTCTCGGTCGCTGCTGTCCATGATGCTGATCTACGGTCTCTGGCCCTGACGACTCCCCGCTGCTGCTGCTTCAGGCCCACAGTGCAGTGAAATATGCGATGAGCATAATGAGCGGGGGTCGGAAGCAAGTGACAGCAGCGGCAGAGACAGCAGTGCTGGAGAAGGTGAGTTTAGAAATTCCTTTTAATTTAGACACGTATGTTTTCTCCGGTGTTTGTTACACGGATCACATCCGTGCGGTCCGTGTGCGGTCCGTGTGACACCCGTAATGCCTGAGAAAAACGAACATGTCTACGTGTGGAGCACACGGGTACACGTGTGCTCCACACGGACACACGGTCCAAAGAAAAACACGCACATGAGTGCAGACCAATTGATTTTAATGGGTCTTCATGTGTCCGTGTCTCCGGCACGTGAGGAAATGGACCAAACATGTACCGGAGACACGGATGTGTGAAGGAGGCCTTAAACCAGGGGTCTCAAACACGCGGCCCCTCAGGGTAGTTCGTGCGGCCCCCAGGCCCGTGCCCCTGTTCACTATCACGGCAGGTGCAGGGGCCGCAGCCACTGTCTGCACTTTATGTCAGATGAATGTGTTGCTGACGCTCCGCTCTCGCGCCGGCAATACAATCATCTCACATAAATCACTGACAGTGACACTGCACCTTCCGCGATAGTGAACAGGGGCACGGGCCTGGGGGCCGCACGAAGCAGAGATGAGGCAGCGGAGGGGGCGCAGGACAGGTGAGAAGAATGGTGTGTGTGTGTGTGTCTGTGTGTGTGCGTTTATGTGTGTGTTGGACGTTAAACCCTTAGCGACCTATGACGTATTGGGTACGTTATGGCTCCCTGGTTCTTAAGGACCCATGACGTACCCAGTACGTCACGGCGAAATCGCAGCCCCCAGTGGCTGCGATCGTGTGTCGCCCTGGACAAGCCAGGGGCCACAGAGCACAACACCTACACACCCCACACTCCCTGCAGGCACATCAAGGTCAGACACAAAACCCTTGTTGCCTTCCTCCAGGGGCTGATGTCCACACCAGGGGGTGGAGCCAGGCGGTTGGTCTCCACCCACCAAGGAGTTCACAGTCCTGGAGGAGGGAAAAGGAGCAGATTAGCTTGGACACTGAAAGTGTAAGGAGGAAAAGTGATAAGTAGTGAAGTGGCAAGAGAGCAGAGCAACTGACTGACAGCGTCCGGGTGTGTGGCCCGGGCGAGACAGCAAGGTTGGCAGACGGTGGTGACCATCTGCAGGAGTGGCCTATCGGAGTTTGCCGTAAGGACCGTGGACGGGCGGTGGCCCGGCGGTACCGGACCGGTACACAAGGAGAAGCCAGCACCATTGGCAGCGGCTTTTCGGACCCCGGCAAGGCTAGGAGTCGCCGTGAATTTGCTAAATCCGTTAGTGAAGGGGACCTCCGGGTTTCCAAACAGTCAAGTCCCGACAGAAGGTAACCGTCCAACCGTGAAGGAGAGACACCGCCACCGCCAAGGGCAACCGTTTCCCAGGGCCAGCGCCTGAGGGCAAAAGGGGCTCCTCTGGCCCACATCCAGGTCGGGGAGCGGGTTACCGGTGGGAACCCATCGGAATCAACATAGAACATAGGTGCAGGGAGAGACAGTCATCACTAACCTGCAGGGAACAACAACACCGCAGCCGTCCGAGGGACCCATCCATCCAGCCGCTTGTTTTACCGTGAACTGTGTCATCATCATTGGGCTGAGTGAGTACCTCCGTGCCGTGCGGCACAGCGCTGCCCCTGCGACCCTGCACCTCACCAGGCCCCGCAACCCGCCTGTCATCAATCCTTACCCCCTCACCGGGCCCCGGGACAACCAACCCCCTACCCATGGAGGGGAGAAATAACAACAAAGCTGCTCCCTGTCACCGCTCCCGGGATCCCCGTCCAGAGCAGCGGTGGTGTCCACACAATCCCCACAACCGTGGGTGGCGTCACGGACAATATCCCCAAAACCAAACCACCCCTTTTCACTCACGGGCGAGGAGCGCCGCTCGAGTCCCCGGGATCCGGCCCATCGCTCGAGCCACCAAGCAGCAGCAGCCGCAGAGCAGCGGCAGCCGGACCTGAGCAGTGGGAGAGCGCAGCGTCCCCTCCTCCGCCCGCGACAATCGCTGCAAATACCTTAGATTCGGGGAGGAGAGGACCTCAGGAGGGGTGGTGTCTCCTCCCCAGACCTACGGAGGCTGTGATTGGCTGACGAGCGCCGCTCGGCCAATCACAGCCACTAATGTTTCAGCCATTGAAAATCGCTGAAACATTGAAATCCAGCCAAGATCAGGGCAGCTGTAGCACTGATCATTGGCTGGAGCTGGGTGACCTCTGTTTCACCCGCCCCCAGCTCTGATTGGAGAGACCGGCCTTGTGACCGATCTCTCCAATCACTGTGGATCTGGGGCCGCAGACCACTCCCCTCAGCTTCACTCCGGCGTCTGTAGAAGGTGAGGGGAGCTGCTGACCCATTACTACAGGATGGGGACAAAGTGCGCACATTACTATGAGATGGGGATAAGGCTGGGGACATTACTATAGGATTGGGACATTACAAGGATGGGCACAATACTATTGGATGGGGACATTATTACTATAGTATAGGGACATTACTATAGGATAGGGACTAGGATGGGCACATTACTATAGAATGAAGACAAGGCTGGGGACAAGGTGTGCACATTACTATAGGATGGGCACAGTACTATAGGATGGGGACATTACTACAGGATGGGGACAAGGTGGGCACATTACTGTAGGATAGGGACATTACTACAAGGGGACAAGGATGGGAAACATTACTATAGAATAGGGATAATGCTGGGGACATTACTATAGGGTGGGGACAAGGTTGGCACATTACTAAAGGATGGGTGTGGCGCCCTGGACAAGCCAGGACGTCACAGGTACTGCAACAACACACCCCACACCCCGGTTAGGAACATCTAAGTCAGACACAAATCTTTGTTGCCTCCCTCCAGGGGCTGATGTCCACATCAGGTGGGGTGGAGCCAGGCGGTTGACTCCACCCACCGAGGAGTTCACAGTCCTGGAGGCGGGAAAAGGGAAGAGGAGAGTGAAGTGGAATTGAGAAAGGAAGGAGGGAAGTGGTAGGAGAGGAGCAGACTGACCGTGTCCGGGTACGTGGCCCGGGCACCTGAGAGCAAGGTTGGCAGACGGTGGTGACCGTCTGCAGGAGAGGCCGATTGATACACAACCGTAAGGACCGGGGACGGGCGGTGGCCCGCCGGTACCGGATCGGGGAGCGAAGAGAAGCCAGCACCATCCGGCAGGGCCTACGGACCCCGACCAGGCTTGGAGTCGCCGTTAAACCGGTCAAATCCGTCAGCGACAGGAACCTCCGGGGTTTCCCAGCAGTAAAGACCCGACTAAAGGCAACCGCTCAACCGTGAAGAGAAATACAGCTACCGCCACAGCTAGAGCTCCCAGGGCCAGCGCCTGCGGGCAAAAGGGGCTCCTCCGGCAAATATACCGCTGGGGAGCGGGTTACCGGTGGGAAGCCATCGGGGCCGAGAACATAACACCGGTGCAGGGAGAGACAGTTACCGCCAACCTACCGGGAGTGACCGTCGCAGCCATCTGTGGGACTCGTCCATCCAGCCGTTTGTTTTACCAGAGACTCCGTGTACGTTACTGGCTGAGTAAGTACCACCGTGCCGTCTGGCACTGCGCTGCCCCGCGACCCTGCACCTGGCCAAGCCCCGCAATCCACCTTACAAACAACAACTCTGGGCCCCGGGACTACCAAAATCCCCCCTACCCACGGAGGGGAGAGAAACATCCCAGCTGCTCCCTGTCATCGCTCCCGGGATCCCCGTACAGAGCAGCGGTGGTGCCCCAACCTCACCACACACCGTGGGTGGCGTCACAAACCGACATCCCCAACACCAACAAACCACCCCTTTCACTCACTGGCGAGGAGCGCCGCTCGAGGCCCTGGATCCGGCCCACCGCTCGAGCCACCGAGCAGCAGCAGCAGCAGCACCGGACCCGAGCGTTAGTGAGCGCAGCACCCCGCCGCCCGCGACATGGGCACATTACTATAGGATGGGGACATTGCTACAAGGGGACAAGGGTGGGGAACATTACTATAAGATGGGGGACAAGGATGGACACATTACTATAGATTGAGGACAAGAATGAACACATTAGTACAGGATGGGCACATTACTACAAAATTGGGACAAGGATGGGGAACATTACTTTAGGATGGGGACAAGAATGAGCACATTACTGTGGGATGGGGACTAGGATGGGCACATTACTGTGGGATGGGGACTAGGATGGGCACATTACTGTGGGATGGGGCACAATACTACAAAGGGACAATGATGAGCACATTACTGTGGGATGGGGCACAATACTACAAGGGGACAAGGATGGGCACGTTACAACAATATGGGGAACATTACTAAAAGATGTTGGTCAAAATTTCTATATAGTGCTAATTGTAAGACTATTAGTTACAAGAAAGGAATAAAATGTAAAAAAAATGTTTATATTTAAACAACGAATGTGCACGTTTGCTATAATGAACAAGTGAAAATGTTCAAAATCAGTGATCCCAAGGTGTGTAAAAAACAATAAAATATATATATTATATATGGTACCAATAAAAATGTCACTTTGTCCTGCAAAGAATGCGGCCCCCCAAATTATTTTTTTTCCTCTGTGCGGCCCATACACCCAGCCGAGTTTGAGACCCCTGCCTTAAACAGAACAATGAGACTATGACAAAGCAGGTGCATTTATACGGAGACTTGATTACACACAGGTTTAGGCTAGGTTCGCACACTGCGTCTTTTTGACGCTGCGTTTTTGTGCGTTTTAGGCCGCTAAAAACGCACAAAAACGCACCTGCGTCGAAAAAACGCATGCGTTTTTACCGCGATTTGGTGCGTTTTTGGCTGCGTTTTGCTGCGTTTTTGATCTCTGCGTTTTGCTGCATTTTTCCAATGCATTGCATGGGGGGAAAACGCAGAAAAACGCAGGAAATAATTGACATGTCCATTTTTTTTTTCAAGCTCAAAAACGCAGCTTAAAAAAACAGTTGTGTGCGGACAGCAAAATTGAAAACTCATAGACTTCGCTGGGGAAGCAAAGTCATGCAGTTTTGAGGCCCAAAAAAGCACCCGAAAAACGCGCAAAAACGCCGCGAAAAACGCACTGTGCGCACATAGCCTTATATTTATTATCATCAGTCATTTAAGACAACATTGGCTCATTCAGAGATCCTCAATGAACTTCTGGCAAGCACCCCGAAACACTGTGTCTGCAAATTAGGATTCTGATCTGGCATAAATCCTAAATCATATGCAAAGAATTGTTAAAAATCCACTTTTGACTTTTAGGATCGCTACTTCCAATAGGTGGTGCTGCGCTAGAGTTTGTCTCCTGTCCTAATGAACTTCTGGAGAGAGTTTGCTGCACTGAAAGTAAAGGGGATGAATAATATTGCACGCCCCACTTTTGAGTTTATGCTTTTTTACAAAAGTTTTTAAAATCAGCAATAAATTTCCTTGAATTTCACAATTGTGTCCCACTTGTTGCTGATTCTTCACCATAACATTAACATTTTTATCTTTACGTTTGAAGCCTGAAATGTGGGAAAAGGTTGAAAAATTCAAGGGGGCTGAATACTTTCGCAAGACACTGTAAGTCATTGAGCTTCTCGTTATTTGCAGATTTACTTTAAGTGGATAGGACATAACACTTGTTATCTGCCATAATTCTTGCATAGGACATCCTCCCCGCCGCAGTGTCTTATTAACAGGCTGTTCTTATTGCTGCGGAATGTGAACAAGGGTTTATATCAAAAGGTCATTTTCATCACAGAGGATAAGTGGGGGCTTTCTTGATGCTAAGGTCGTGTCAAGCTGACCTCGTCCCATCTATGAATAAGCTTCCAGAACTTCAGATCCTCGACCCATATCAGATGTGCTCTGTCCCCAATCTTTCATATGTTGCCAGCAGCTCACGGGAGGGCGCCCTCTCAATGATGACATATTAAAGAAAAGGAAAACATTGGCAGAAGAGATGAAAATGTCTTCAAGATGAAACCCAGGCGCTTGTTCACAGGGAAAACTATTTTGGGTTGAAATGTAACAAAAGGGAACCACCACAGCTACAGGATGGTGGTCCGAGATGAAATTGTATTTTTGCACTATCCAGTCAGTCCACTGTGGCTCCATGACTTTGGCAGAAGAAAAGGTTAACTCTAAAGGCTACTTTACACACTGCGATATCGGTCCCGATATCGCTAGTGTGGGTACCCGCCCCCATCTGTTGCGCGACACGGGCATATCGCTGCCCGTGCCGCACAACATCGCCCACAGCCGTCACACATACTTACCTGTCCGGCGACGTCGCTGTGACCGGCGAACCGCCTCCTTTCTAAGGGGGCGGTCCGTGCGGCGTCACAGCGACGTCACTGAAACGTCACTGAACCGCCGCCCAATAGCAGCAGAGGGGCGGAGATGAGCGGGACGTAACATCCCGCCCACCTCCTTCCTTCCGCATAGCGGCCGGGAGGCAGGTAAGGGGAGCTTCCTCGTTCCTGCGGCGTCACACGCAGCGATGTGTGCTGCCGCAGGAACGAGGAACAACCTCGTTACTGCTGCAGTAACGAGATTTGAGAATGAACCCCCGTGTCGCCGATTAGCGATTTTGCACGTTTTTGCAACGATGCAAAATCGCTTATCGATGTCACACGCAACGGCATCGCTAATGCGGCCGGATGTGCGTCACGAATTCCGTGACCCCAACGACTCCGCATTAGCGATGTCGTAGCGTGTAAAGCCCGCTTAAGGCTATGTGCGCACTTTCCGTCGTCCTACATGCAGTTGTAAACGCACGTTTTAGCCTTAATTGATTTTGCCAAAGTTGCCTTTTTCAGAAATTTAGCGCAGAAAACGCATGCGTATTTACCGCGTTTAAGATGTGTTTTAGCGCTTTCCATGCGTTTCCACATGCGTTTTCACAGATATGTTTTGAACATCAAGACACTGCTAAATAAAGTTTAAATAGTCAAACAGAATGAAAAAAGAGAAAAAAAAGGGACAAATCTATATTAATGTGAAAAATAATTGAAAAAGATATATTTATTAAAATTATAGCGTTAATATACATTTTATCGGTAAAATAGCAATAAATGCATAATATTCTTAAATTTAATTGTCGGATTATGTGTGTGTGTAAAGGGACATATCAAATCATTATTTTGAAGTTGAATAAGCATGCGTTTTGGTAGTCCAAAACGCATGTTTTCTGCAATGAAAAAGCAGGTAAAACGCAGGAATTTTGATATTTCTTGCTTTTTGCTACTTCTCATTGACTTCAATGTTAACAAAACGCACCACAAATGGCAAAAACAATTGACAGAGTCCTTTTCTGAACGCATGGTTTTTGACCAAACTTATGCAAATTTTGAGATGCGTTTGGAAACGCAAAGTGCGGACAAGAAATCATGAATTCTCATTGTCTTTAATGGAAAACCAAAACGCATGCATTTGGGCACAAAAACGCTGCAGTTCAAAATTGATGCTAAACGCACCTGAAACGCAGGTGAAAACTGAAAGTGCGCACATAGCCTAAGGATCTAGGGATAACTAATTCCATGATTATCTGAATCCATTCATCACATGTGCAGATTATGTCAGCAGGATCTCCTACTTCTGCGCATGCGCTTAAAGAGAACCTGTCAGGTACAATATGCACCCAGAACCACGAGCAGTTCTGGGTGCATATTCCTAATCCCTGCCTAACCATCCCTGTATACACTAGTATAGATAAAGAGATCTTTAGAAAAAGTATTTCTAAATATCCTTTATGATATGCTAATGATTGCAGGGAGTAGTCGCAAGGGTGTTAGTTCCCTTGGCTAGTTTGCCCCCTTAGCATGGAAGCACGACCCTGGGGGCGTACTAACATGCTAATGAATGCGGAGTGTCAGAGGCATGGTCGCTCTCACCTCTGCTGCCACCATAGCCAACGCTGGATTTCGGCTCGCTGCGCATGATCCCTGAACTTCCGGTTATGCGCACTATGAACCCGGGTGTACGCGTCCTGGCTTCAAACTGGTGTAGTGCACATGACCGGAAGTGCTGATACATCTGAGCATGCGCACTGACCTGATGAGGTGCAACAGACACAGGTACGCGCGTCACTGTCGATGATGACGCTGGGCAGTGCTTCATTATTGCATTTGTACCTTTTTATTTCTGTAGCTTTTTGGTGTTTTTTTGGTTCTTTTTGATTCGTGTTTTATTTTTTCCAATTAGCACATCTTTTCATGTTTGTTTTATGCATTCACCTGCGTTTTTCTTATGTACATATCTATAGAGCTGAATTTATCTGGTTTACACGTTTTCTGCTCATTCATCAATTGCGGCCTATTAAAACATTGCATAGTTTATCAGTGATTGGAAACATCAGGACAGTGATTAACCACTTTGGACCTATTCCTACTAATACAGTTGATGACACTTTTGCAATGTGTAATGTATCATTCAGATATCCGTTTTTTTTCATTTATGATATTTGTTTTTGTGTCAGAGTGTCATCTGAGTTTCATCAGAATCTGATTCAAGTTTCAGCAATTTTTCTTATACGTGGAAAAAAAAGTCTCTATTCTTTTCCGTTCTAAGGCCCTGTACAGTATTTGGTGAGATTTTACCTCAGTATTTGTAAGACAAAACCAGGAGTGGGTAAAAATAATGCAGAAGTGGTGCACCCACCACAAGAGTGCTGCCAGCACTCTATACCCTCCAAATCCCATGACAACTATCCCTACAGCAATGCACACCCCAAATTCCAACACAGATATCCCCACACTATTATACACTCTTAAAATCCCACTACAAGCATCCCCCCAGCATTGAGCCATACCCTCCACAGATGTCCCTCCACATTATAGACCCCAGAAATCCCAACAAATGCATCCCTCTGTATTATAGCACCCCAAATCCCACCAAAGGCTTCCCCCAGAATTATAGATCCCCTAAACCCCACCAAAGGCATACCCACAGTAGTGTAGATCTTCAGAATCCCATCACCCCTTGGCCTTTTTCACATGCAGTTTCACATTAATGCAATGATTGAGGGTTAAAGATGGGGAGCGCACATCACATCCCTCCTGAGTCCCAGCCACTCCATCGAATGGTGCACTGAGCTCCAGACCGGAAATGTCACCGACAAAACAAGACAGAAATGACATCACACCTACCAGGAGCCCATACATTCTAGAATCTACCATTAGTACTGTGCATGGCAGCCTCTTTTGCACATGTGCAGTATCAGCTGGTGGAAAATTTTAAAAATCATGGACGGTGCTTTTTTTTTTTTTGCCTGACACAATGGATGGCAGAAAAAAGTACCCAGGTTTTACTGGTTAACCCAGCTCTCAGGCCACATGAAATGATGTTATGGGCCGTATTTGGCCTGCGAGCCTTGAGTTTGACACCCCGTTAGAATTTATGCACTTATTATTTTATGTGTTTGCTCATTTGTTGTTATGTTTTTTTTTATAGTCGCCAATGTGGGCATGTTTTTTATTATTCAAATGTTTGCAGCCCATTCATCAATTGCTAAAAATGTTGCAAAATGTTTTCGCAATTGTACTCCGATCCTCACCTGGAGTGCTTTTAGGAATGCCTGAAATTTGGTGATATTGTATTAGAACAAGTGACTTGCTCTAAAGCCTCTTTCACACGTCTGTGAAAAACATGCACGTTTTGTACGGACGTGTAAAGGTTCGTATGGCCCTCTGTGTGTCGTGATTTCGGAACATGAGTGTTCTCTGTGTGCTATCCATGATAACACACAGAGAATAGGAACTTTATGCTCACCAGTCCCTGGCGCTGCTGTCCGTGGTGCTGCTGACTCCCACTCTGTGGTCTCCAGCCCTGCTGACTCCCCGCTGCTGCTTCCAGTCGTCGGTGCAGTGAATATGCAATGAGCATAGTGAGCGGGGGTCGGAAGCAAGTGACAGCAGCGCTGGTGAAGGTGAGTGTAGAAATTCATTGTATTTCATAGAAATGTGTTTTTCTCCGGTACATGTCACACTGATGTCACATGGATCACATCCGTGAGGTCCGTGTGACACTCATGTTGACGGAGAAAAAACGGACATGTCTACGTGTGGAGCACATGGACACACGTATGCTCCACATTGATTTTAATGGGTCTACGTGTGCCCGAATCTCCAGTACGTGTGAAAACAGACGGCACATATACCAGAGACACGGATGCGTGAAGGGGGCCTAAAAAGGTACAAAAAAGGATAAAAACAAAATAAGACCATTTTTGCTTTTGCACAAAAACTGATGAACTGAGGGCGCAAGAATTTCTAGAATTTGGCGAATAAAATATCGTTAAGATTAGAGATGAGCGAACCGGTCGCGGTTCGGCTCGAGGTCGGTTCGCCGAACGGAGGTCCCGTTCGAGTTCGGTTCGTCGAACGTTCGACAAACCGAACTCGAACCGCATAGGAAACAATGGCAGGCATTCACAAACACATAAAAACACCTAGAAAACACCCTCAAAGGTGTCCAAAAGGTGACAAACAACTCACAACACAACACAAACACATGGGAAAGTGACAAGAACAAATTCTCATGCGAAAACAAAAGAGCGTAATGAGGAAAAAGAGGACGAGACACAGATATAGGCATGGCACGCCCTTCTAAAATCATGTAAAACACCGCAAGGTGACTCCAAGCGGAGTCTCCCTTTTTTCCAAAAATTGGGCCCCACACACACCCACCCATTCAGTGGCAGCACTTGTGCCCTAGTTGTACACTTTACAGCTAGATTTGCATCGAGCACATTCAAAAATACGCCATACTTAACCGTCCCCAGGATGACTCCGGGGTAGGTAGCAAAGTCTTTCCTGATCCCAGCTCTGTTCATCTTGGATCATTTTTAAAAAACACAGCAAGCAAGGGTTACTCCAAGCGGAGTCTCCCTTTTTTTTCCAAAAATTGTGCCCCACACACACCCACCCATTCAGTGGCAGCACTTGTGCCCTATTTGCAAACAGGATGTTTTGATTTGCATCAAGCACATTCCAAATCCACAAGCATTTACTCTCCACAGGATGACACAGGGGTAGTAAATTCCTTGTGGATTCATGACTTGTTCATTTTGATGAACATTAGTCTGTCCACATTGTCACTGGACAGACGCGTGCGCTTATCTGTCAGCACACACCCAGCAGCACTGAAGACACATTCAGAGACAACGCTGGCAGCTGGACACGACAAAATCTCCAAGGCGTAAGTGGAGAGCTTTGGCCATTTTTCAAGATTTGAAGCCCAAAATGATCAAGGCTCCAGTTGCAAAGTCATGGCATCGATGTTCATTTGGAGATACTCCTGTATCATCCTCTCCAGCCGTTGACTATGTATCAGACTTGTTGTCTCTGTTGGCCTTGCAAAGGAGGGTCTAAAAAAATTATGAAAAGATTCCATAAAATTGCTGTTACCAGCACCAGATACGGTCCTACTGGTACGGGTAGACTGTTGAAGATGACGAGACCGTCCCATGTTTGTCAAGTTACAACTGGGAGATTCACTCCCTGCACCTGCACGGTTGTTTGGTGGAAAAGCCGAGCTAAGATCGAGTAACAGCTTCTGCTGATACTCCTGCATACGTGCGTCCCTTTCTATGGCTGGAATTATGTCACAAAATTTGGACTTGTACCAGGGATCTAATAGTGTGGCAAGCCAGTAGTCATCATCACTTCTAATTTTGACAATACGAGGGTCATGTAGGAGGTAGTGCAGCAAGAAAGCACTCATGTGTCTTGCGCAGCCATGCGGACCAAGTCCACGCTGTGTTTGTGGCATAGAGGTGCTAACCGTTCTTTCTTCCTCTGACATCTCCCCTCAACCTCTTTCAACTGAAATTTGACCAAGGTCTCCCTCATCCGCTGAGTCTTCCATGTCCATGGACAGTTCGTCCTCCATTTCTTCATGTTCTCCTGCACCTTCCTCAACATTTCGCCTGCTACCATGCGCCCTTGTTGATCCCTGTCCCCCATGGTCCCATGCCTGCCGCGTTGGTGATGATGAACGTCTGGACCTTGGAGATGTTGTTATGTCTTGCGCATATGAATCCTCCTGTAGTTCCTCCCCTTCCTGTTGTCCCACCCCCTGACTCCGAATAGTGTTTAGCGTGTGCTCCAGCATGTAAATGACTGGAATTGTCATGCTGATAATGGCATTGTCAGCGCTAAACATATTCGTCGCCATGTCGAAACTGTGCAGAAGGGTGCACAGGTCCTTGATCTGAGACCACTCCATCAGGGTGATCTGCCCCACCTCTGCATCTCGTTGGCCCAAGCTATACGTCATGACGTATTGCACCAGGGCTCGGCGGTGCTGCCACAGTCGCTGTAACATGTGGAGAGTCGAATTCCAGCGTGTCGGCACATCGCATTTCAGGCGATGAACTGGCAGGCCGAAAGACTTCTGGAGCGGAAGTGAGCAGACAGTTTTTGTGCCCTGGTCAGAAGGCCATCTAGGCCGGGATAGTGTGTTAAAAATTGCTGGACAACAAGGTTCAACACGTGAGCCATACAAGGTACGTGTGTTACCTTGCCCAGGCGAAGGGCCGCACCCAGGTTTGCAGCATTGTCGCACACGGCCTTACCAGGCTGCAGGTTGAGTGGAGACAACCATTTATTAAACTCGGACCGCAGAGCTGACCACAACTCCTCAGCTGTGTGACTCTTATTCCCAAGACATGTCAAGCTAAAGACCGCCTGATGACGTTGCGCTCTGCTGCCAGCATAGTAATGAGGGGTGCGTGATTCCTTCTGCGCAGTGAGAACGCTGGTGGCATGACCAGGCAGGCTTGGGGCGGAGGTGGAGGACACAGATGAGGTGGAGGAGGCAGAAGCAGTGGCGGAACTTGGACAGACAGAGGATTGACACACAAGTCGTGGGAACGGCAAGACTTGTGCAGCAGACCCTTCACCATCTATCACCATAGTTACCCAGTGCCCAGTCAGTGACATGTAACTGTCCATGCTTACTGGTCCAAGTATCGGTGGTAAAATGCACCCGTTTACACACAGAGTTTCTCAAGGAAGCGGTGATGTTGTGTGCGACATGCTGGTGTAGCGCGGGCACACCTTTCTTAGAGAAGTAGTGGCGACTGGGCATCTGGTACTGGGGCACAGCGACAGACATAAGGTCTCTAAAATCCTGTGTGTCCACCAGGCGGAAAGGCAGCATTTTGGTAGCCAAGAGCTTACAGAGGGATAAAGTCAACCTCTTAGCTTTGTCATGGGTCGCAGGAAATGGCCTTTTATTTGTCCACATCTGAGGGACAGAGATCTGGCTGCTGTGTGTAGACGGTGTTGAGTAGGGTGTCCCTGGAAAAATGCAGGTTTGTGAGGAAAGTGCAGTCGGAGACATGATGTTGCCTTCATCCAACGTTGGTGCTATCGATGTCTGAGAGAGCTGTACACACGCACTTGTTTCCCCTTCCAAACCAACTGACGACCTACCAAGCAAACTGCCTGTTGCGGTTACAGTGGTGGAAGTTGTGCGTGGAAAACCAGGTGTGACAGCTGTCCCCACAGTCCTAGAAGATGAAGAGCGCGCGGATGCACTGGAAGGGGCAGGCCGTGGATGGTTCGCTCCGCTAGGCCGCATTGCAGCACGGTGAGCTTCCCACTGGGACCTATGATATTTATTCATGTGACGATTCATGGAAGAAGTTGTCAAACTGCTGAGGTTTTGACCTCTACTAACAGAATCACGACAAATTTTACACATCACATAATTTGGGCGATCTTTTTCTATGTCAAAAAAGGACCAGGCTAGGCAAGGCTTAGAGGGCATGCGACCTGCTGAGCCCCTCCAACTAGTGCTCAGAGGCAGAGTGGTGGCTGATGATGCAGTTGTAGACGTGCTCCCAGTGCTCCGACTCTGTCCAGGAAGGCGCAAGGTAACTTCGTCGTCGGTTGCATCCTCCTCCACCGCCTCTGTTGACCTTCTCGAGTGCCTGACTGTGGGTTGACAGTAGGTGGGATCTAGAACTTCCTCATCAATTGTTGTGTTTGCACTCCCCTCACCCTCAGACCGAGCCTCTTCTTGCCCTGACCGAATATTTAAGTTGTCATCCCAATCTGGTATCTGCGTCTCATCTTCATCAGTATGTTCCTCATTGTCTATAACCACAGGTGTTACAGTTTGTGACAAAGGGTCAACATTATGCTCAGAAACTTGGTCCTCACGGCCTGAATCAGAGTCACAAAGGTTCTGGGCATCACTGCAGACCATTTCCTGGTCTGTACTCACTGTAGCTTGGGAGCAGACCTCTGATTCCCAGGCAATAGTGTGACTGAACAGCTCTGCAGACTCAGCCATCTCACTTCCACCATACTGTGCAGGGCTGATGGAGACTTCAGAGCTGGGAGAAAGCAAGTTTGATTGGGATGACAACTCAGAGGACTGGTGTTTTTTGGATGCGGTAGTTGAGGTGGCTGAGAGGGCACTTGTTGGACCACTTGAGATCCATTCAAGCATTTTCCTTTTTTGGCCATGATCTACCTTTGTTCCTGTTGTTCGTGTCCGTAAAAAAGGGAGCACATCGGATTGTCCACGGTAAGTAGTAGACATCTTACTTTTGCTGGTAGATGGTCTATCTTCAGCAGATGTTAATGGAGCTTTGCCACCTTCCCCACGGACAAACCCTTTTTTTCCTTTTCCAACACGCCTCTTCCCCTTTCCACCAGCATCTGTCATTTTGCCACTCATGTTGATTGCGACAAGATTGTGCACTTAAAATGTGGTAGTAAAAATTGAGAGGTGGTGTAGATTGCAGCGGTGGTCTAGCTTTATTAACAGCAGAATAATAAAGAATAATTATCCCTGACAATGCAACTATGGCCCTTAAACTGGCAGCATAAATTGCTAGTATAATGGCTTAGTAACAATGAGTTGGAGTGTGCAATGCAGGCAGACGTGCTGCAAATATCTTTGCACTAGTAGGACTATACAGAAGTCCAATAGCCACGTTTAGGATGCCACGAAGTTCACTCAGTGTTTGCTAGTATAATGGCTTAGTAACAATGAGTTGGAGTGTGCAATGCAGGCAGACGTGCTGCAAATATCTTTGCACTAGTGGGACTATACAGAAGTCCAATATCCACGTTTAGGATGCCACTAAGTTCACTCAGTGTTTGCTAGTATAATGGCTTAGTTATAATGAGTTGGAGTGTGCAATGCAGGCAGACGTGCTGCAAATATCTTTGCACTAGTGGGACTATACAGAAGTCCAATAGCCACGTTTAGGATGCCACTAAGTTCACTCAGTGTTTGCTAGTATAATGGCTTAGTAACAATGAGTTGGAGTGTGCAATGCAGGCAGACGTGCTGCAAATATCTTTGCACTAGTGGGACTATACAGAAGTCCAATAGCCACGTTTAGGATGCCACTAAGTTCACTCAGTGTTTGCTAGTATAATGGCTTAGTAACAATGAGTTGGAGTGTGCAATGCAGGCAGACGTGCTGCAAATATCTTTGCACTAGTGGGACTATACAGAAGTCCAATAGCCACGTTTAGGATGCCACTAAGTTCACTCAGTGTTTGCTAGTATAATGGCTTAGTAACAATGAGTTGGAGTGTGCAATGCAGGCAGACGTGCTGCAAATATCTTTGCTCTAGTGGGACTATACAGAAGTCTAATAGCCACGTTTAGGATGCCACTAAGTTCACTCAGTGTTTGTGTGGCGCCCCAGGACCTGGTCGCCACAACAGCATTGCCCTCCCAAAGGGTTAATGCTGAGCCTGGAGGTAATTGGGAGATCTATTGGCCAGTAAGTTTAACATCCAACGCAGTTGTCCCTCCGGCCAGCAGGGGGAGCTCTGAACCTGGAATTCCAGGGAGCATCCCTTAAGTCTGACCTGAGGGAGGAAGTAGTGTTCAGTCTGTATAGAGAAGTGATTAGCAAGCAGACGCAGAGTGTGCTGTCCTGTGGATCTGGGGCCTAGAGCTGGAGCAGCTTGGCCCAGGGAAGCAGGAGTAGCAGAGAGGCACAGAAGGGACTCGGACATCGGAGTCTGTGGCCACCAGGGCCTAAAATACTTCCTGGTAGCCGAATCCGAAGGGCAGGAGGGCTGCAAGCACCTGGCCCATGAACAGCCCAAAGGTACAGCTGCATCATCAGGGCCCGGTGTGGACTCCAGCAGAGAAGCACCAGAGAGGGCCTGCGCAGCCTACCAAAGAGGGAAAGGGACGTACCACCGGTCCCAGCAGCAAGAGGGCCATTGCTAGATCCAGAGAGCAGGGTCCTATATTAGTAAAGAAAAGAACAGGAGTAGGCCTCATACTCAGCTGGCCAAAAAGATCACCCCAAGTACTTCCAGGCCGACCGGATCTCCTTCACCACCTGTGACGGTCTCCCAGGACTGGACTGTTCTTAAAGTAAAGAGGAGAAGGTAAAGAGACTGTTGTTTGTGCCTGTTTCTTTCATTGCCTGTCGCCCCTGCACCGTGTTATCCACACAACACCATAGACTTTCACGAGCACCAACAGTCTCCCCGGGGCCCCGCTCCACCTGTGGGGAGCAGTACCACCATTGCTGCCGTATCATCACCCCGGAGGCCTCACACAGCAGCGGCGGCTTAATAGCCGCAAACCACAGGTGGCGTCACGAAACAAATACTTTAATTGCTCCCAAGTCACCAGCCATATTTAAACTGACACCCACCAGGGCCACGGAGTCGTGCCCCGCCACCACTGACGACCCCCGGACTAGTCCGGCCCGGCACCGAGTGTCCCATAGCCCTGGGGTGGGCGAGTCAACTTTTGGCGTCACGAACAGGATTTCGTGCCCGGCGCCCACCGGGTACTGTGCGCCTTTGAAAAGACTGTGTGTTTACTGTTTGAAGACTGCCGCCGCCATTAGCTTCGCTGAGTGCGGGAAGAAGGGGGGCGTGCCCGAAAAAGAGCGCGAAGGGAGCGCGCCATCAGAGCGGAGGGTCGTTAACCCCGCGCTACCCGGAAGAGATTGTAAAAAGAAAGCGGAGCCTGGTAAGGTTCACTAAGGGGGAGGAAGATGTCCGACACCGAGGGAGAGCCGGTGGCTGTAGTAGTTCAAGACGTAGCAGCGCCGGCCGATGTAATCCCAGTCGCTGTCGCCCCAGCCCCCACGGTAGCGCCGGTAATGCCGATCACAATGCCGTACATCCCGGGAGCAGAATGGCTGCCGCAGTACTCTGGGGAGTCCCATACCCTGAGCGACTTCAGAGAAAGGCTGCACAGCTTGTTCCGGGTGTATCCGCTGACTGAGAGCCAGAAGGTGGGCATATTAATGGGGCAGCTAGCCGGCGCGGCCCAGCGTGAAGTGAAGTCCTGGCCTGACACAGATAAAGGGACAGCAACCCAGATACTGGCCAAGTTAAATAGTACTTTCGACACCCGCACCGCAGCAGAAATAAAGATGAGATTCTTTGGGTGCAAACAACGGGTCACAGACAGCATAAGGGACTATGCCTTAAACTTGCAGGAGGCCCTGAAAGCAATTAAACAGGTGGACCCAGAGAGTGTACGTGAAGAAGACAAACTCCTAACTGAGCAGTTCATAGAAGGGCTCCTGTCAGATGCCCACAGGACCCAGCTACGTATCATGGTCCTGCAGAACCCTGCTCTGGACTTTGCAAAGTTTAAGGACCAGGCCATCCGGGTACTGAGGGAATCTACACTGAATGACCCAGTACCCCTCCGGCCTCTTGCTATCACGTACCTCGGGGTGGTGCCTGCAACACGAGCCGCTGCAGTGGCTGAGGCGCAGTCCCTGGATAAGGATCCCGCTGCAGAGCTCAGACAGCAGGTCCAGGAGCTGACCAAGACTGTAGCTGCCCTTGCCAAGACCGTGCAGTCTCTACAACTGACCCCATCGCCTGCAAGAATCGAGTTAGCCTCCAGCCCAGATGACGTCCTATGGATGCGACAGAGGAGGATTCCACTGACTCGAGGAAAAGACACAGACCGGTATGAATCAACGGGACAACCGATCTGCCGCCGCTGCAGCCAGGCGGGCCATATTGCAAGACACTGTCCTTTAAATGGGCCGAGCCTGGGGCCAGGAGCCGACCCCCAGGTGTAAGGAAGCCTGGCTCAACCCCCAGTCGCAGCAAGTATGTGGGAGGACGCCCGGTCCTTCCTATTGTGCTGGATGGGATCCCTTTGAATGCCCTCCTGGATACGGGGTCCCAGGTAACAACCATCCCTTATAAACTGTACAAAAGATATTGGGCTGATTCAGACATTGACCATGGCCCAGATGATGATTTAACAATTGTGGCCAGTAATGGTCAGCCCTTACCTCAAATTGGGTATAAAGAAGTAACCATTAAAGTGGGGCAGGTAGAACTGCCATGTCAGGGGATGATAATTGTAGATATTGATCGCAAAGAATCTGACCCACTGCTAACCATTGGTACAAATGTGATAGAAAATTGTATTGCCGAAGTGATAATTTTGTTGCAACAGGCGTCTGAAACTGCCAGCTCCGGGCAGCAGCGTGTGCCCTACAGAGGGAGATCAGAGCCCTGATGAGGAGGCAGCAGGTAGAGCTGGCCGGAGGAGAAATTGGCAGTGTGAGGGTAAGTGACCCCCTCCCCATTGCAATACCCCCAAGAAGTGAAATGTTGATATGGTGTCAGGCAGCAATAGGCCTCAAGGGTCAGGATTACCAGGCCTTGGTAGAACCGGTGTATTCAGACAGTAGGCCTGGAGTCCTGATAGCCAGAGGGGTAGCAGACGTCCGCAAGGGGAGAGTGCCCGTCCGTGTCCTGAATTGTGGGGAGGAGGAAGCCAAATTGCCTCGGTACGCCACTGTAGCAAAACTGTACACTGTCAGTAACAATACCATCAAAGCAGTGGAACCCTTGATCCCGTCCGACCAGGCGGAAGACAATGGCTCCAAGGGGCAGCTGGAAGACTGGTGCCAAAAATTACATGTGGGCACCGACTCCACCCCCTCACACCAAAAACATGGGGTTTACCGGGTGGTACAGGAGTACGAGCGGGTCTTCAGCAAACACCCCCTAGATTTTGGGCAGGTAAAAGGGGTTAAACATCAAATCCCCACGGGTGATCATCATCCCATTAAAGAGAGATACCGCCCTGTACCCCCAGCACAGTATCAGCGTGCCAAAGAAATGTTACGGGAAATGAAGGAGGCTGGGGTTATCAGAGATAGCTGTAGCCCTTGGGCAGCTCCACTAGTGCTCGTAAAGAAAAAAGATGGTACAATGAGAATGTGCGTAGATTACAGACAAATTAATCGCATTACACATAAAGATGCTTATCCACTACCCAGAATAGAGGAGTCACTAACAGCCTTAAATCAGCTAATTATTTCTCCACCCTGGATCTCACCAGTGGGTATTGGCAGGTTCCCGTGGCAGAGGCGGACAAAGAGAAGACTGCATTCACGACACCAATGGGTCTCTGAGAGTTCAATTGTATGCCGTTCGGGCTCTGCAATGCCCCAGGGACATTTCAAAGATTGATGGAGTGCTGCTTGGGCCATCACAACTTTGAAACCATGCTATTGTACCTGGATGACATCATAGTCTACTCCAAGACCTACGAAGATCACCTGAGGCACTTAGCAGAAGTGTTTGAGTCCCTGTCGGAGTATGGCCTGAAGATAAAGCCGTCCAAATGTCACCTCTTGAAGCCAAAGGTACAGTACCTGGGTCATGTGGTTAGCGCAGAAGGTGTGGCACCTGATCCGGAGAAAGTCACCGTAATCAAGGACTGGCCAAGACCCACCACGGTAAAGGAGGTGCGGCAGTTCCTTGGGCTGGTGGGCTACTACCGAAGGTTCATTGATGGTTTCACAAAGATAGCAGCGCCTCTTCAAGATCTCCTGGTGGGCCAGCCAAAGCAGGCTAAGAAGCAGAGCCCACCATTTGAATGGAACAGCCAAATAGAAACATCTTTTGTCCGGCTGAAAGGGGCTCTCACGGGAGAAGAAATTCTGGCCTACCCTGACTACAGCCAGCCGTTTGTACTGTATACAGACGCCAGCAACGTGGGACTGGGAGCAGTTCTGTCCCAGGTGCAGGGAGGCAGAGAGAAGGTGATAGCTTATGCCAGTAGGAAGCTTCGGCCCACAGAAACGAATCCAGAAAACTACAGTTCCTTCAAGCTAGAGTTCCTCGCTATTGTTGGGGCAGTGACTGAACGCTTCAAGCACTATCTGGCATCGGCCAAGTTCACCATCTTCACGGACAACAATCCGTTGACACATCTGGCAACGGCCAAGTTAGCTGCGTTGGAACAGCGATGGATGGCCCGGCTGTCTAACTTTGACTTTACCATCAAGTACCGGGCTGGCAAGAAGAATAACAATGCTGATGCGCTGTCCAGAATGCCTCACTTACCCGAGTCTGGAGAAGACCTGGATGAACTCGAAGAAATAGAGTTACCGGCTTTCCATCACCAAGGTGTTTCCCAGTGTGAGCATGCTGTAGGAGTGAAGCGCTTGAGCCAGCACGAGGTCTCAGTCAACCCATTACTCCACCATAATTGGGAAGAGACACAGAACGGTGACCCGGCTGTGCGATTGGTCAAAGAAAAGCTAGCACAAGCTGAGACCCATCTCGGTCCAGACGCTCCACAAGAAGCCCAGCAGTTGTGGAAGGAGAGGGGACGACTGTTCACCTACCAAGGCAAGCTCTGCAAGAGATATGTCAACTGGCGAACGAATGAACTCGTCTGGCAGATAGTGGTCCCACAGAGGGATGCTCCAATGGTCCTAGCCGCTTACCATGATAAAGCAGGACACTTCGGGTGGAAGAAGTTGGAGACCCTACTCCGCGATCGGTTCTACTGGGTGCATATGAGAAAGATGATCGAGAAGTGGTGCCGAGACTGTGGTCCGTGTAACCTGAGGCGGAAGGATGATGCCAGCCAAAGGTCTCCCCTACAGCCAATTGTCACGAAGCAGCCCCTGGAGTTGGTGGCCCTGGACCACGTGAAGTTAACACCAAGCCGGTCAGGCTATGTGTACGCCCTCACCATTGTGGACCATTACTCTCGTTTCCTGGTAGTAGTGCCTGTGAAGGACCAGACAGCCAGAACAGCAGCTAGAGCATTCCAGGCATACTTTTGTCGGCCTCACGGTTATCCGGAAAGGGTACTGACTGATCAAGGTCCTGCATTCGAGGCCGAAGTGTTCCAAGAGTTCTGTAACATGTACGGCTGTAAGAAAATCCGAACAACACCGTACCACCCCCAAACCAATGGATTGTGCGAGAAGATGAACCATGTGGTTATTGATATGCTGAAGACTCTACCTCTGGAAGAAAGAAACCAGTGGCCAGAGAAGTTACCAGATCTGGTAGACCTGTACAACCATATCCCAGTAAATTCGACCAACTGCAGCCCTGCTTACCTGATGCGAGCAAGACCTGGCAAGTTACCTGTAGACTTTGAGATGGGGACTGTGTCACCTGAAGCGGTTCAGGAGATAGAAGATTGGGATACAGAGCGACAACAGCAGTACCGCAAGGTCCAGGAATGCGTAGAAAAGAGCCTGTCCCAAGCAAGAACGAGACAAGAGCAGAACTACAATCAAACAGCCCCAGCAACTCCCTTAGCACCTGGAGAACAGGTCCTCAAGAAAAAGCGGAGGGCGCATAAATTAGATGATCAGTGGGAGAATGAACCCTACACCATTATTCCCTCCAACTTTGACAATAGTAAGGTATGCCTCATAAGCAAAGATGAAGGCAAGACCTATCAAGCAGTTTCTCGAGACCGCCTGAAAGCGTGCCCTGAACGGTGCAGAATCCAAAAAGAAGTAGAAGAAGTACAAGAAAGTCCCCAAAGTCAAGAAAAAGAGGAAGAGATGATCCAAACAATCCTTGGAAAATTCCCCAAAAATTGGACCCGAATAAACAATGCTATAGTGGTACCAGTATTGACGTTCCCGCAGTTGGTCGAGCCAGAAACAGAAGAGGTTCCAGATCCACCTAAAGAACCGTCCGCTCCAACACAAGATGACACGCCAGCAGTAGAACAGGAGGCTCAACCCCCTGCCAGTGGTGAACCTGTCGTACCCTTGGCGAATCTGAGACCCCGTAGGCAACCAACATGCATCCCTGTCAGGGTTAGGCCTACCAATAACACGAGGGGGGCAGACACTCCAAGTAGTCAGGGACAAACCCCAGAGCTACGCCGGTCCCAACGTAGCACTCGGGGACAGCCCCCTCCAAGGTATAGAAGATAGAAAGTAAAATACCTAACAGAGTGTAAATAGTTATGTGAAAATGTCTTGTATGTAATGTTTTGTTTTAGGTGGTTAAGTAAATGGACAATTGGGCCACTGGACTATGGGTGGCCAACACTCTAATTGTACATAGTTAGCACCAGTGTGCTCAACACCCCTGAAGAAAAACCCGTCCGGCGTGCATAGAGTGGGGTCATCAATGCTCTGACGCACGCCCAGAGCCTACGTTGGGGGTTTGATCGCGGCGGGTCCCCCATGGAGCAGTGTAATGGACACCCGGCAGGGAGCCACACTGGACTCTTATAGTAGTGTTTGAGTTTGTAACGTTTAAGTAATGCGCCTCCCATAATGGGATGAAATGTTCTAACATGTTATGTTTGTTTCTACAGTACGGGAGTACTGAATTTAACTAAGGGGGAGTGTGGCGCCCCAGGACCTGGTCGCCACAACAGCATTGTCCTCCCAAAGGGTTAATGCTGAGCCTGGAGGTAATTGGGAGATCTATTGGCCAGTAAGTTTAACATCCAACGCAGTTCTCCCTCCGGCCAGCAGGGGGAGCTCTGAACCTGGAATTTCAGGGAGCATCCCTTAAGTCTGACCTGAGGGAGGAAGTAGTGTTCAGTCTGTAGAGAGAAGTGATAGCAAGCAGACGCAGAGTGTGCTGTCCTGTGGATCTGGGGCCTAGAGCTGGAGCAGCTTGGCCCAGGGAAGCAGGAGTAGCAGAGAGGCACAGAAGGGACTCGGACATCGGAGTCTGTGGCCACCAGGGCCTAAAATACTTCCTGGTAGCCGAATCCGAAGGGCAGGAGGGCTGCAAGCACCTGGCCCATAAACAGCCCAAAGGTACAGCTGCATCATCAGGGCCCGGTGTGGACTCCAGCAGAGAAGCACCAGAGAGGGCCTGTGCAGCCTACCAAAGAGGGAAAGGGACGTACCACCGGTCCCAGCAGCAAGAGGGCCATTGCTAGATCCAGAGAGCAGGGTCTTATATTAGTAAAGAAAAGAACAGGAGTAGGCCTCATACTCAGTTGGCCAAAAAGATCACCCCAAGTACTTCCAGGCCGACCGGATCTCCTTCACCACCTGTGACGGTCTCCCAGGACTGGACTGTTCTTAAAGTAAAGAGGAGAAGGTAAAGAGACTGTTGTTTGTGCCTGTTTCTTTCATTGCCTGTCGGCCCTGCACCGTGTTATCCACACAACACCATAGACTTTCGCGAGCACCAACAGTGTCCCCGGGGCCCCGCTCCACCTGTGGGGAGCAGTACCACCATTGCTGCCGTATCATCACCCCGGAGGCCTCACACAGCAGTGGCGGCTTAATAGCCGCAAACCACAGGTGGCATCACGAAACAAATACTTTAATTGCTCCCAAGTCACCAGCCATATTTAAACTGACACCCACCAGGGCCATGGAGTCGGGCCCCGCCACCACTGACGACCCCCGGACTAGTCCGGCCCGGCACCGGGTGTCCCATAGCCCTGGGGTGGGCGAGTCATTTGCTAGTATAATGGCTTAGTAACAATGAGTTGGAGTGTGCAATGCAGGCAGACGTGCTGCAAATATCTTTGCACTAGTGGGACTATACAGAAGTCCAATAGCCACGTTTAGGATGCCACTAAGTTCACTCAGTGTTTGCTAGTATAATGGCTTAGTAACAATGAGTTTGAGTGTGCAAAGGGCAGGAGGGTACAGTGGCAGGGTTGTGGGTCTCTGGGTAGAGGAAAGGAAGCCTGCTTTTCTATCCCTCCTAATGGGGAAATGCAGCGAGGAAATCCCTGACCTTAGCTACACAGACGCTGTCATCTTGTGTAGCTGTTAAACTCTGTTTTCAGGACTTGTCACCTATGGCTCTGACCCTGCCGGTATGAGCCCTTAAAAGGACTGATAGAAAGTGCTATCCCTATGCTGTCCAGCGCTGTGTATGGAGCGTATACAGCAGTATCGGCGATAGGAGCTGCACCAGTGATGTCTGACACCAAGGACGCAGAAGGCAGATAATGGCGTGCTGGAGGAAAATGTCCGGTTTTATAATGCAGGGACATGTGACATGGACATCCTATCACACATGCCGTTGCTTCTCTGGCTAAAAGTACACTTAGCTGTGTGTGTGTCTGGGATTGGCTGACATGCTGGCCCGCCCCACTACACGCACGCGCTTAGGGAAGGAAGACAAGGAAAAAAAAAAATGGCGATCGCCATTATACATACAGCAGTGATCTGAATGCGCTGTTCCCGCACACTATACACTGAAATGTCATAATAGTGTGAGTCACAGAGTGACTTACACTATTACAGCGGAAAGCCAGCTAGGAATTAGCTGTTTTTTTGCTGCTAGAACCGTTCTCGGACGTATCTAGAACTATCGAGCTTTAGCAAAAAAGCTTGAGTTCTAGTTCGATCTAGAACAGCCCCCAAAATCACTCGAGCCGCGAACTGGAGAACCTCGAACCGCGAACCGCGCTCAACTCTAGTTAAGATCACAAGACAGAAAATGAAAAGTGACTTAAAAAAAAGAACCACATATGATGAATTAGCCAAAAGTGTAATATAAAGTTGTAGTGAAGAAGTAAAATCCCTATGCAGCAAATTTTAGGGAATTTATTTTTATTCGACACCCAGTGGTCTGTAATATCTACAGTATGACACTGTCCCTGGCGATGAACCAGATATTCCAGAAATGAGAAGTTTCTCAGGTTACATAACAATGGTGATTATTTTTAGTTGATGTAACACTTATTATTATTAGTCATCCAGTTATCTAAGATGTTTCCATATATAATGTCTACATTGTGTCCTGAACATGAAGGCCGATGCTTATCACTGAGCAAGGAACAATGTATATTTTGGCCCATGTGATTAGAAGTTATCAGTCTGGGCAGCGCTGTGATATTTGTGTCTTTCCAGTGATCGTGTGGGAGGAACACAGGCTGACACCGCTGGGGAAACATGCACTTACTTGTCTCCTATAGTTTTTTGGGATCAGCACAAAATTCCAGGGCTGCATTACCCCGGGGAGAAACGTCCCGACTGGGCACAACAGATGGCTACTAATTCCAGCTGCCCCTCACATATAAAACTTGAAGGTAATCTGTCCAATAAGAAAAACAGGCCTTATTTACATATTTTACCCCAAAAATGTTCTTTTCATTGCCCTTAGTTGGTTTTTACTTCTCCACCCCTGTGATTTTCATCATATTCAAAAAACTAACCAAGTATTATCAGTGTTTTTGATCAATTTTCCTCATATGCAAAAAAAAAAAAAAAGAGAGAAAATAATGATGAAGGTTTCTCAAGGTTCTTCTGCCAAACAGTCCATGGAAAATTGACAATGTATGGAAGGCAAACGGATGTTGTCCAATTTCTCTCAGACCCATGACGGCAGTTTTGTAGAGGTTTCTCCTAACTAAAAACTCTACATTCCCTACTGGCTGACCCCCTCCCGTTTTCCAGGATACCCTCCCACAAACAGACACGACACCATTTCGGAATAATTTGGCCAAATCAGCCTTTATTATAACACAACAGACAATAAAATTAACATGAAGGTGAGGAGGTTCTTGGAGCTCGAAATCCTGGTGGAAACCACTCAATACATGAAAACCATCGAGCATTACCCATAGCCGCAACCACAGGTTCGAGGGCACAAACCAACTTCACAGACTCCCAGGGACCCCACCCTGCAGAGCCCCAGGTCCGCCAGGCAGTTAATCAAATTTGGAACCAAAATGGGAGGTTACATCCACCAGATATACCACTCCCAACCACAATTTTGCCACCAACTCCAAGAACCCCCTCTCCACAGCTTGCCGAAATGACCTGATTATCCTTTTTTGTTCCCCTGCTTACCAAGGTGGGAGGGCAAGACCTTCTGCAGTGGTGCCTACATGTAGACCTCCCCCCTCATCACACCTTATATTTTCCTCTACAAACTGCTAACCAGCCCCCCGTAAAATCACCCCTTAAGCTTTTAACCCTACAAACTGCCCCACTAGTTGCTACACTTTTAACCCCTGCTTGCCCTCCAAAGCTGAGTCATGAGTCACTCTGCCCACAGCTTTGTTTGAGGGCTTGTGCGCACACTGCGTCCTGACTAGTGCAGAAATAAATGCACCCTCTGGCAGATTTGACACTGCGTTTTGACAAAAAGAATGCATCCAAAACTCATGTATTTTGGATGCATTTTGCATGCATTTTACATGCGTTTTGGATGCATTTTTGTCAGTGCGGTCACCCAGCAATTCAGCTCTGCTACATGCCCCCTGACAGCAGACACAGACAGAGCCGGGCGATGAGAATGAACTCGGATGAACTTCACCCAACTTCATTGTCATTCCGCGACTCTGTCTCTGTGTGCTGTCATGAACTCAGATGAACCTCCGAGGTCAGTGCCGCCAGGACACAAGAGTCCGCAGCAGTGACGTCAGAGCTTCACCCGCGTTCACTGACATCGCTCGTCTCTCTCTCTCTGTGTCACAGCCTGATTTGTGGTCACATGTGAAGGACTCACCTGTGACTGCAAATCCCCTGAGTGACTGAAGTGAGCAGCGCGATCAGCGGTGCCGTCACTCAGGTGACCCGAGGCCACAGCTGGATTCCTCCACCTGAGAGCGGTGGCCGCGAGTAACATGAGTGACGTTATCGCTGATCGCGCGGCTCACTTCAGTTGCTGCGTGGAGCTGACAAAGAGCGGTCGTGGTCTGTGGCCGCTCGCTGTCAGCTTCATGTAGCAGAGCTGAAAGCATCGTGGGATCTCATGTGGATTACGTCGGACCTGGAGGGGTATTTGGGGATTAATAAAGTGGTGAAAGAGGGTGTATTTTTGTCTTTCATTCAAAATAAAGGATTTTTTGGATGTGTGTGTTTATTTTCTTTAACTTACAGGTTAATCATGGAAGGTATCTCGGGGAGACTCCTGCCATGATTAACCTAGGACTTAGTGGCAGCTATGGGCTGCTGCCATTACCTCCTTATTACCCTGATTGCCTCCGCACCAGGGCAATTCGGGATGAGCCGGGTAGAGTCCCGGGACTGTCGCATCTAATGAATGCGGCAATTCTGGGTGGCTGCTGGCTGATATTGTTAGGCTGGGGGGCTCCCCATAACGTGGAGCTCCCCATCCTGAGAATACCAGCCTCCAGCCGTGTGGCTTTACCCTGGCTGGTATCAAAATTGGACATACCGCTAAGGTTTGGTACAGGCGACTTAGTCTGCAAAAATAAATGGATATGTGAACAAAAGCATAGACTATAATAAGTATGAGAGGGGGAAAATAGAAGAAAAAAAAGATAGTAATTGTATAATTGTATTCTCTTCTGTTGTGTTTATTTGGCTATTGTTTATGTCTGAATATAAAATTAAACATTAATAAATAAATAAATAATAGGTGCATGTTCTCTCTATGAAAAACTCAGAACTCATGTGTGAAAATCTCAAACTAGAGGGGCTTTCTGGTTTAATATAAATAAATCTAAAAGGGAGTCATCCCATTATATTCATTCATCACCTATCCACAGGATAGGAGGTAACTGTATGATCGCTGAGAATCCGACTGCTAGAACCCCCACAGATCCAGAGCGCGGGGGTCTCACAGTTCCTCGTGTAAATAGTCTGGATGCTTACTGCCACTACAATTCACTTCTATGAGGCCTCATTCACACCTGGAAAAAAGGCATTGATGTCAGTCAGTGTTTTGTATCTGTGAGTCATCAGTGTGTCTGTTACAACCATCAGTGTCATTAGTGTTTTTTTTCACGGATGGATAAATAAATTACAAAGCTTCTCCTATATTTTCAATGTTACACACCTACAGCACACACACGGCACACTGTTACCATCCTTGTGCTATACGTGTTTTTCACGGACCCATAAACTTGTATTGGCCCTTGTCATCCATGCTGCCAGAAAAAAAACAGACAAGTCTCCATGTGTTCTACACAGACACGATCATGTGAATGGAACCATAGGTTATAATAGGTACGTGACATATCTATGAAAAAAATGGATACCACACATATGTCCATCATGGACATCTGAATGAGGCTTAAGGCTGAGTTAGCCATTAAAGGGAACCTGTCAGTTGATCCATGCTGCCCACGGATTGGGGCCATGGCTGTATTATCCCAGCCAGGTATGCTTGACTCTGAAACGCTGCGGCGTACATACTTTAATAGCCAGCCGGGGACTGAGCCACACTGTAGACACTGAAGTCTAGTCGGTCAGTGACTAACCGGTCTCTGCTTATGCACGCACAAAGGTAGAGACCTGTCAACTCGGGGGAGCAGTTGGGGAGAAGCTGCTGGGAACCCACCTGTCTGACTAGCCTACCGTGTGGTTCGGTCCCTGGTGGCTATTAAAGTATGTTATTCTCAGGAATGGCTGAGATAATAATACCGCCATGGCCCCAATCCATGTGCAGTGGCTGATACATACTACCCAATCCATGTGCAGCATGTATCAGCTGTCAGGTTCACTTTAAAGCACCACACTAGCGCATCAGGTTCTTTTCACCACTGGAGTGGTGCTTATTCATCTAAGGTTCCTGTCCCCGATCTTATACTCGCCCTCTGTCGTTGTCACCTTTTATTGGTGCAGTTCCCATCAGTGTCCAGCAGTATGTGATCCGCTGGCAGCTCCAGTGTTTCATGGAGCGTGCCGGAGGTCACTCTTCAATACAAGTCTATGAAAGCCTCGTTCTCCTCTCATAGACTTGCATTGAGAGCTTGTGCCGTAACTTCTGACTTCTGGCCAGTCAGAAGTTGTGGTCACAAGATGGTGCCGTGGCAATAAAAGTGTGACTATAACAAGAGGCAGGGGACTTAGATTAAAAACACCACTCCAGTGCTAAAAAAAATGCTGGAGTGGTCTTTAAGTCAGAACCACAGAAGTGAATGCAGCAGTGGCGTCATATGCTCCCTACTGCTCCAATCACACACAGGGCTCTGGGACCCCTGTTCTATGAATTGGTGAGGGTCCTGGACCACCAGTCCTCATATGTTTTTTTCCTCTTTCCTGTCGAATAGGTTTTACTGCAAAAACCCGTGTAAATTGTCCGACACTTCAATTTTCACGTATGGATGTTGGAAACGAATGCACCACTATTGGTCGATATTAGCATTGGAGCAACTATTTCACTTCGGATCTTCTAATCCATTATATATAGCAGTTTATAATATTGAAATGTATCTCATATATGATACAGGTAAAGCATATCTTTGTACCATGTTAGCCAGTAGAGATAAAAAATTGTTTAAAAGAACTGAAGTACCACTGAGGACTTCACTTCTCATATATGAAGAATTCATTATTAAACATTATGTCGTAATACTATTGCATTGTGTGCATGTACCCGGCCCCATAGAGTGGACACTACACATATGGAGAAATATAGCAGAAGGTTATAGAGCATTTAACAGAGCACAATGGCCATTGTATGCTTTAGTGTTTGGCCCGATTCCTGCAGTCCTTGCTGTATTCAGATTTACCCTTCAGTTGGAGGCTAAATATTTTCAGCTACATTTTATACACTTGGTAATTATGGAAAAGCTAAATGGAAACTCCGTAAAAAAAGAAAACATTCTGGGGTTCGGATCCCATTACCAGACATTGCCAGAAAACAGCTGCAGTTGCCCACTATCACCTGAAGAGGGCAGAGTTTTCAGGGACTTTGCTGGTTGTAGACCTGGCATATTTATTATATTACACATTATTATTATTATTATTATTATTATTATTAACGTGCACACAATGTCTTTTTAGGTGGAAAGTGTCTAAAAAATCTATCAGAAATTGCTCAAAAGAATGAACATAAACATTTCTACCTAAAAACAACTTGCTGTGCATATGTTCCAGCTGTTAGCATCTTTTATACACTTCAGGTTGCCAAAATTACCAAGAGGTTAAAAGAAATGACCAGACCATTCTGGCGTTATACTCTCTGTACCTTCCAATGGGAAAGCTCAAATGACACCCTTATGGATTATCAAGCATTTTGCCACCAATTTTGCGTAAAAACCACTAGCGGTTTCTTCATTATTCAATGGAATGCAAAAAAACCCTACCAATGGTCAAAATTACATCACAAAAACCTTACAAAAAACTTTCACCAATATGACGAGGATTTTAATGGAATCTGCTTCCATTTAGGCACCGTCCAATCAAAAGGCTGTACCAGTCTGTTTTGGATTGTTAATGATTGTTGTACGTATACCCTCTTTCACTTGTAAAGCTCCATGGAATTAATGGCGCTATAATAATTATTAATAATAATAATAATAATTCAAAAAAAATAAATTCTTTAAAAAGAATCAAGATCTCTTCAAAATCGTGAAGCCGCTCTTCAGTGGCACTCTTGGCTGGCACCATTGTTAAATAAACAGATAAAAGTTCACAATGTTACAATAGATTGTTAAATACTTTCACAGAGGAAATCCTATGATCCAGGCTGCTGCTGGTTGAACACTTTCAGGTCTCAAGTCAGGACTTGTCTGGTAAATCCAGGCTGCGACTTTCTTAACCCTTCATTACCTAAGTGTATGGAAAGGGATTTAGTACACAGCCGATGGCTCTTCTGGTTACCGCTGCAGTTCCTGTTTTTATAACTCCCTGGTGTCCCTTGCCTTCAATGGTTTAGTGCTACAGTCCCTGGTGTCCCGTAGTTGCTCCTCTACCTGGTGTCCAGTACTCTAGTGCTGCAGTTTCTGGTGTCTTGTGGTTTAGTGCTCTTCTATATTGGTATCTGGTGCTCAGTGGTATAAATAGTTCGATGGGCACAGGTGCAAAATTCAAAATTTGGACTTGCCCCCCTCCACATGTTGGTCAGATGAGTATATAAGTATCTATACATTTAGCGTTTTAAATCATATAAAGACATATGAGTTGCCCTCCCCCCGTTATTTAGTAATATCCCCCATCCTGTTCAAATGTACCCCATCCTAGGCTTCTTACTGGTAAATATTTTATCCATTCTGGTATATATGCCCCCCATCCTGGTATATATGCCCTCCATTCTGGGCTACTTCCAGTCAAATATGTCCCCCATCCTGGAAAATATCCCCCATCCTGGGCCCATCCTGGTATATATGCCCCCCATCCTGGTAGATATGTCCCCCGTCCTGGTAAATATGTCCCCCATCTTGGTATATATCCCCCATCCTGGGCTTCTTCCTGGTAAATATGTCCCCCATCCAGGTATATACTGCTCTGGCAAAAATTATAAACCACTTCCAGATTTTCAGTTTTTCTGATTTTTCTCTTTATATTATATATATATTTTTGAGTAAAATGTAAATTGTTCTTTTTTCTATAAGCTACTGACAACATATCTCCGAATTTCCAAGGAAAAAATGTTGTATTTATTCTGAAAATGAGAAATGGTCAAAATAATAAACAAATGCATTGCTTTCAGGTACCTCAAATAATGCAAAAAAATCCCCAACAAGTTCATAATCTTTTGGAAACAACAATACTAATGTTTTAACTCAGGAAGAGTTCAGAAATCAATATTTTGTGGAATAACCATGATTTTTAATCACAGCTTTCATGCATCTTGGCATGCTTTTCACCAGTCTTTCACACTGCTTTTGGGTGACCTTATGCCACTCCTGGCACAAAAATTTAAGCAGTTCTTCTTTGTTTGATAGCTTGTGACTATCCATATTCCTCTTGATTACATTCCAGAGGTTTTTAATGGGGTTCAGGTCTGGAGATTGGGCTGGTCATGACAGGGTTTTGATCTGGTGGTCCTTCATCCACACATTGATTGACCTAGGTGTGTGGCATACCGCAATGTCCTGCTGGAAAAAGCAGTCCTCAGAGTTGGGGAACATTGCCTGAGCAGAAGGAAGCAACTGTTTTTCCAGGATAACCTTGAATGCGGCTTGATTCATACTTCCTTCGCAAAGATGTTTGTTGAATTTTCTTTACCTAATTTTCATCTTTGCCCAATAACTGGTTGTCTAATGGTTAGAAGGAGACATGGAGATGCGTACAAGCCACAGTGTTTTGCACCCACTGTGAAATTTGGTGGAGGATCGGTGATGATCTGGGGATGCTTCAGCAAAGCTGGAATTGGGCAGGTTAATCTGACATTGGCATCTGTGCTATAGCGACACATCAAGTCACTGACATGCGCTGCCCTCACGGGGACACCGATGTCAGCTGCCAGCCAAACAGTTGGCAGCTTGTATCACAGTGCAAGGATCTGACAGGTCTCTGTGCCGCAATGCATTTCAGCTAGATGTGCACCCTTGATCGCACATCCAGCTGAAGCAGGTACTGGTGTCAGCGGGCCCCCTGCAACTCTGGGCCCGGTCACAGTTGCGATCCCTGTGACCGTGATCGTTCTGCCTCTGCTCTAGTGCTGCAGTCCCTGGTGTCCATGAGTCTAGTGCTCTTATATCTGGTGTCCAGTGCTTTACTGCTGCAGTTTCTGGTATCTTGTGGTTTAGTGCTACATTCCCTGGAGTCTTTAAGCTGGTGTCACACACAGCGACAACGACGTCGCTGCTACGTCACCATTTTCGGTGACGTTGCAGCGACGTCCCGTCGCTGTCGCTGTGTGTGACATCCAGTAACGACCTGGCCCCTGCTGTGAGGTCGCCGGTCGTTGCTGAATGTCCAGCTTCATTTTTTCGTCGTCACTCTCCCGCTGTGACACACACATCGCTGTGTGTGACAGCGAGAGAGCGACGAAATGAAGCGAGCAGGAGCCGGCACTGGCAGCTGCGGTAAGCTGTAACCAGCGTAAACATCGGGTAACCAAGGGAAGTCCTTTCCCTGGTTACCCGATGTTTACGCTGGTTACCAGCCTCCGCTCTTGCTGCCAGCGCCGGCTCCTGCACTGTGACATGTGGCTGCAGTATGCATCGGGTAATTAACCCGATGTATACTGTAGCAAAGAGAGCAAGGAGCCAGCGCTAAGCAGTGCGCGCGGCTCCCTGCTCTCTGCACTGTGACATGTAGCTGCAGCACACATCGGGTTAATTAACCCGATGTGTACTGTACCTAGGAGAGCAAGGAGCCAGCGCTAAGCGCGGCTCCCTGCTCTCTGAACATGTAACACAGCGACGTTATGATCGCTGCTTCTGCTGTGTTTGACAGCTAAGCAGCGATCATAACAGCGACTTACAAGGTCGCTGTTACGTCACCGAAAATGGTGACGTAACAGCGACGTCGTTGTCGCTGTCGTTTAGTGTGAACCCAGCTTTAGAGTCCAGGTTGTTAGCGTTGCAGTCACAAGTGTCTAATGGTTTTGTACTTCATTCCTGTACAGTGTCCAGTGATTGTGCTTTAAGCCTCCAGTAGAAGTGTGTACTAAGCCTTATTACATGGCAATCAGGCCTGAAAGCTCCATGACCCTTTCTCAGAATCATACCGGCTTTATCAGGAACTTGCACCGATCCTAATTCCAAATCATGTGACGTTATGTTGAAGTGGGATTAGAAATTCTCTGTAAGTATTCACACCACTGCACAGAGGAAAAAGCTGCCATCAGTGAAGTTATCTGCCACTAGGGGGCAGGGTAGCCTCTACAGAAGGAGTCCCATGAAGGTTCCCACCTTACAACACAATGGAATCTGGCAGGACAAGTTCAGAGAATGTCACCTTTGTTAGCTATGGAATTTACTCTGATCACAGTCACTCAGAAGCAATGTCAACAAGTGCTGGTCTATGTGACAGTAATTGTATTGCTTCTGTAGATGTATATACTACAGCATCTGATAAAGATAGAGGCAAATATAGAGTTTTTGTCCTAACATTTAGGGGGGGGGGGTTAAACTCCATTTTTTTATATGTTGTGGTATTCATTTTCTGCACCAAATTCTTCAAAATAGCAAACGGCCTTTCTGAATTTTATGAATTTTGTCACAATTGACGAATCAACCTCCAAAATCTGGAAAATCAGAACCCCCATCCACAATAAATATTGTAAAAAAAAAAGCAAAAAAACAAACAGGTAAACACATACCAAAAATATGTGAACACAATAATGACTTGTCCCCATAGTGTTTCTCTTGCTTGGTGCAGATTAGGCACTATACATAGATACTATCAACCTGGACGCAGCTGGTCAAACGTTAGCGACAACCAGTGTTGGACAAAGGTCCTAAGGGCCCACCAGTAACATTTACTCTGGGGTCCACTGTTCAGCTACATCCAAAAATTACATTACCCTCATTCACAAAATAGTTTATTGAATGAATGAATGAATGATGAGTTGCTGTATATGTCTATATCTAAAGAGAGGCCTACCAGGGAATACACCTGCTCCCCTGTTGGCGCTAATTACATAATGAAAGCTATATCTCCTACAAATGATTATTCTATCACCCTGATTGTTGTATTGGGTATTGAATCTGCACTGTATCATATCATCATATGGTGGGATGTGACATAATTGATGGGAATCTGGTAATACCACGGCAGATGTCCACATTTTGGGACTATTTTAATTTTTTTTTTGTTACTTAAATATATGTAATAGAGGTTAAAAATAGTTTTTGCAATTGGGCTTAATTAAAAAAATGTGTACAGTTTGCTATCAACCTGTTACTGGCAGCAGAATAAGTTAATGAAATGTGGTTGCCGAGCTGAATAAAACAGTTTTTATTGTTTAATTTCTTCTCTCCGTTGTGGAGATATTGGCTTGTAAAGTTTTGATTGTTAAATTTAAGGGGGCACTACCAGAGATTTTTTTCGGGGGGTGGGGAGGTGGGGTGTACTTCTTTCCCTATATATCGTTAACTAATCATTAGAAGGCAGCAACATGCAGGTTAAAAAATAACATGCTGACATATCTTGGAATATGCTTTCTCCTGTGTGAGACATATAATAACTAACAGTCTTCCTCACTGCAGAGTTGCCTTTGATCACAAAGTGCCAGGAGTAGAGCAGCAATGCAATTACTAATACCCACAGCTTTCATTTTATGGCAGTTAGTGTGGGGGGACAAGGATATAGCTGAACTAACAGTTCTGTGAGACGACAACTGCAGCAGCAGAGGTGTTTATAATGAGACAAAGCTCAGCTCTGCTGTATTGCCGTGAAATGAAACGTGTATAGAATAATACTCATCTCTGCTTTACTCCCATCACTTACAATGACCATGCGGCTCCGCCGCCTCACCACCGTGCGGCACTGCCACCTCACCACCGTGCAGAGCCGCCGCCTCACCACCGTGCGGAGCCGCCGCCTCACCACCATGCGGAGCTGCCGCCCAATCTTCACCCCACCTACTGTCTCCTCCCCAAAATCCTATAGAATGTAAGCCCGCAAGGGCAGGGCCCTCTTCCCTCTGTACTAGCCTGTCTATTGTAACTTGTATATGTATTCTGTATGTAACCCCCTTCTAATGTACAGCACCATGGAGTCAATGGTGCTCTATAAAGAAATAATAATAATACTAATAATACTAATAATAATAATGACACATACCTCAGATCAGTGAGGAGAGCAGACTGTCTGTCATTACATGTCTCACATATGAGAAAGCCTGTTCTAACCTATTGTGGGGTCATGTTATTTTTCCCCTGTATGTTGCTGCCTGCTTATGATTGGTCAACGTTATACAGGGTAGAAGTACACATTCCCAGTGAAAAATCTGTCATTACGCACCAATTGGTCTTAAAAATAAATTAGAACCTAAACTTTAACACTACGTTTGATTCAGCTTCGCAGCCAATATTCCACGATGTGGCCTGTATTACTGTACATGTCGGTGTCATAGAAATGAGTAAATCCCCAGCATTCTTTGCTGCCATACATGTATTATACATATTATATGTAAATACTCTGCAGCTTGGGACATATAGCGGGGTATTTATTATCAGCCATATTCGGGCCGTAATTTGTCAGCTTTTGATAATTTCTGCTTCTCTTTTCAAAATAAAGTAGCTGGGGTTTAGGGGAAGGGGCCTCTCGTGAACCGACAAATAAATCTACGCTTGCACATACCGTAGTTGGCAAAGATTTCATTTTCTATGAAAAAGACAAAGATGGGTCAAATTTATTTGATAACTGAGAGACATTTTAACCTGTTCAGGGCTGGTGTATAAAATGTTCATGGAAAAAATGTTTATCAGCTCACCGATCCAAGTAGACATCAGTTGGGTGCACTGCACAAATTGAGTCCTGGGCTGACTGCCAGGTAAATGACTGAAGATAACAAAAAGAGAGGGGGAATCCAGCTTCCGCAGTAAATAGAGGTATCTTCCTTAAAAACCATAACTTTATTGTAACATATTGTAAATGTCGCTGGTGTGTCACGTGTGACAGACAGTCATGTGGTTTCTGGCCATAGAAGGTCACAGTGTGTTCCTGCGCAGAATGCTCCCTGACTTTCCATTGTTCCTGCTGTCAGTATTCATTGGTATAAGTAGCTTTCCTGCTGGATTCATCTTTCTCTCTTTTGGACCCAGCAGGAGCTCGCCTTCCACCCAGCTGCTGATCATCAGTATTCCCTTGATATTTAAATACCCCTTACTTCCTTGGTCTGGTGCTAGTGATATTTTTCAGTTCCTTCAAGCCTTGGTTGCAAGCAGGTGGCTTGTACTCCTCTGTTGTATCATTGCAGAAAACTCTGATGAATTTCTACCTGAGTCATCTAATGATAAGTAGCTCATGCTTCTATAGTGTTTAGTGTGGTTGACGAAGAGCTCATCCCATCTGTTCTCTATTTAGGGTCCAACACTAGGAATACCCAGGGTCAGGTATCTGGCTCGGCGCATAGGTGCGGAACCTATCTAGGTTGGTGTGGGACCCCAGGGACCAGCAGTAGGTTCAGTCAGGGGGTCACCATCTTCCCTTTCCCTAGGGGTTTCAGGGGAAAACTTTTCTCCTTGCGGAGACTGACAAACCAATCTGGCTGTCAGTGGTGAGGAGTCTTATAGCTGCAATGCCCTCTGGGAAATGTTTAAATTGTCTATTTAGGAAGGAAGGAGACAAACTCTAGCGCCACCTATTGGAAGTAGCAATCCTAAAACTCAAAAGTGACTCTCCAACGAGCCTTTTCATATCATCTGAGATTTTTATGCCAGATCAGAACTTCAATTTGCAGACATGGTGTTTCGGGATGATTGTCCCTCGTCAGTGCAAAGTATGAAGTCTGATCTGGCTGAATGAGAAGCTCTACTGGGGTCTCAGGGGAAAACTTTTCTCCTTGCGGTGACTGACAAGCCAATCTGGCTGTCAGTGGTGAGGAGTGTTATAGCTGCAATGCTCCTCTGGGAAATGTTTCCCTTCCTTTTCACCATGCGTGACAGTAACATATTAAATATATATATAAAATATGGCCCTATGTGTTTCAGACATATACTGCCCTTACTCATAGCTAAGGGCAGTTTATGCCTGAAATGCGTAGGTCTATCTTTTATATATTTTAATATGTTACAATAAAGATGTGTTTTTTTAAGAAGATACCTTTCTATTTATTGTGGAAGCTCGATTCTCCCTGTCTTTTTGCGATCTGATGAATAAAAAGCCAGCTTCAGTAAATTCCCTCCATAAAAAAAAACTGTCATCAGATTAATGCTGCCTGAACCACAGTGAGCTTGAATCAGACCCCAGCTGCATTACTGCTTAGGTCTATGCTTTCTGAGTAGTGTTGAGCGGACCCGGATCTGAAAAATCCGGATCCGCACGGTTCGAGGTTCCGATCCGAGTCCGACCAGTACCCGGGATCCGGGATGCACGATCCGGATCCGGTTTTTTGGGTTTTTTTTCTCTCTCTCCTCTCTCTCCTCTCTCTCCTCTCTCTCCCGATCCGTCGGACCCGGATTATAGCTGATCCGCTCAACTCTATTTGCGAGTACTAGTTAAGTCCCTAGAGGCTTCTCCACTCATCATGGCTGACAGATCTATACATATGTGATGCCCTGGACTATCAGGTCGTCACAGGTTATTGTGCATTCTGCCCTCCAGTGCAATATCCACCTCCTCCTTGGTTATAGGTCCCCAACTACATGGTGTTGCCTACAACAGCTAATAAAATCCTAGGTACACTCTGCACCACACCCACCAGACACACCAGTGGAAGGCCTGAGTGGAATAGGGTCGTCCACTTGGGGTGTTGGAAAGGGGAGGTCAGGAATGTCGGGAGAGTCAGAAAAGAAGAGTGAAGTGTAGGAAGTGAAGGAGAGAGGAGGTCAGGAGCCGGGCTCCTTGGAAGCAACTAGGTGGCAGACGGTGGTCTGGGCCTAGTAGGAGCTGGACCCCTGATCGCAGGGGATCATGACAAGGGGTACGGAACTGTCGAGGACAGCCGGCGGCCTTGTACCATCACTGGGCTGGGACTAGGGCATGACGGGGTACGTGGACCCTAGGTCAGGGAGTAGCTTCAGGCAACCTGACGATTTACTCGACGAGAATGGAGCCTTCAAGATCCGCTCTCCAGGCGCTCCAAAATCGGGGTACTAGGGGAACGAGGGGGATAGGACTTTCCACTAAAACGGTCCAGAAAATCCCAAGCGTGAACCCTGAGAGCAAGCTCCCACAGTTAGCCACACTGGGGAGCGGGACCCGACTAGTTCCATACTACCGGGACCAGCAGACAAGTGAACTTAGTGTCAGGAGGAAGGTCACGGATCACCAGGCAGCACCATTGGGGACGGGACCCGAACTAGCTCCCCTCAGCGGCAGCGGTGTCCAGAACTTTGGTTTATCCAGTTGTCGGTGTCAGCTTTATGGACTGAGTGAGTACGCAAGTGACCCCTTCACTCCCAACGGCTCTCCCCAAACACCATCACCGAGTCCCGGGGCATTTCTCCTACCTGTGGAGGGTTCCAACACCTGGCTGACCTACTCCATCACCCCCGGGTACTCCCAACTGCAGCAGTGGTACTCCATATTACCACATATCACGGGTGGCGTCACGAACTCTAAATATAATCCCCTGTAAATACCCTCTTCATTTGAGTGGCTGCACGACCCCCGGGTCCGGACGCCCCTCGAGCCACCGCGGATCCGGATCCGAGCAGCCCGGCTGCTGACACGGGGGCGGCACACATACACTTAGGGGATGACCTGTCAGGCAAAAGGAGAGGTGCGTGGAGGAGCCCCCGAGGACCTGCCACAGGTTACTTATCCAAGACGTATAGTCCTCCTTTTTAAGTATGTTATCTCTGATACACCGCAGGGTAAAATGTACATGACTGCAATAAGGCAACTGGTGTCTGATGACAAGGTTTGGGCTAAATCCACGTTCCCTTTAAATCAGTACAATTAGTTTCTGCCTCCTCATCCTCTTTTGCTCTCTGTTACCAGTTGGGATATTTCCAATGAATTATTTTGACCCATTCATCCCTACATCTCTTAATAATTCCACTATAAAATAAATATATATAAATGATGGCTTTCAGGAAAGCGATGGCTCACACAGCACTGCCTTATATAATCCATCCACACAGACAGATATGATTTATAGGGTGAGGGATGGATGCGCTCGGCCTGGCTCTCCTCCTTCTACATTTTCCCAAGCTCCAGAGCATTAGTATTATAATGAAAACACGACATTAGCAGGCAAAATTCCCCGCATGCCTCCATGAATGAGAAGAGGAGGAGGATTGTGTTTGCCCCCTCCAGATACATGGCGAGATTCAGTTGCTTCCCATATGAGAGCCATACAGCACTGTGGAGTATGGCAGTGAGTTATATGGGATGTGACATTGTACTTTTCAGCAGATTTCATGATACCATGATGGATCTACTGATTCACATATCGGTTGTAAACTGTGCAGTATTGCAGGGACAAGAGGGATATATTCAGACATAGAAGAAAAAGTAATGCGGTTATGAGCTGAGACACTTCACCAACTTCTGTTGTAGCGCCCCTGAGCCACTCAGGGCACTACTAGATACTGCATCCTCACCAGGATGCAGGGCCTGCCCCCAGGGACCTGGAACACCAGTGCCAGCAACACCCACACACACCAAAATCCCAGTTTCCACTCCACACCAGGGGTAATTGGCTAGTCGGACACAAGGGAATGGCCACCTAGAGGGCGGAGCCAGACCAGGGAACTAGACAGCCTGGTGGGAGGGGATAACAGTAGTCAGTAGTCAGTAGTAGTGAGTGAAAGTGGAGAGACGTGCCTAGAGCTGGGTCGTGTAATGGTGACCCGGGGGCACAGGAGAGTGGTCGCCAGGGCAGGTAAACTCGAGTACCGCTGGAACCAGAGCACCGACGGGGCACAGGGCCCTAGGTCAAGCGTTAGTTTCATATGGTCTGACAAATACCTGCACAGTGAGAGGACCTTCACAGACCTCACTGACCCACAGATCCGGGGGCACCAGTAGTAAAGCAAGGATCAGGGTTCAGGACACAGACCAGCCCTACAGGGTCCCAACTGCCCGCCATACGGACAAGGAGACTGCCACAAAAAGGGACAGTTGGGCCCCAAACTGCTCCAAACTACGGGGACCCAACCACACTGAGGATGCCGGGAACAGAGCAACCGAGTCATCAAACTGGCACTGCAACTACAGGAACCTGAACCAACCGTCCGAGGGTCAAGAATGAGTAGAGAGAGACTGTTAACCACAACCACGGTGTGGCCTCCCTTCTTAACGGCGAAAGTCTCCATCATACATCTCCCTGGGCTCAGCCCTAGCTGCGGAGGGCCTACCACCATAACTGCCATTGTGACGCCCTGGGCAAGCCAGGGGTCACAGGTAATGACATCACCACACCCTACACCCCGGTTAGGTACACCTAAGCTAGACCAGAAATCCTTGTTGCCTTCCTCCAGGTGCTGATGTCCACACCAGGGGGTGGGCCAGGCGGTTGGCTCCACCCACCGAGGAGTATACAGTCCTCGAGGCGGGAAAACCAGGCAGATGAGTTTTGAAGTTAGAGTTGAGTGGTAGAGGAGCAAGTGAGAGGAGTTGAAGTGGAAAGAGAAAAAGTAACAGAGCAGCCTGAAGTTGGTCCGGGTGTGTGCCCCGGACGGAGACAGCAAGGTTAGCAGACGGCGGTGACCGTCTGCAGGAGTGGCCTATCGGAGGTGCCGTAAGGACCGTGGATGGGTGGTGGCCCGGCGGTACCGGCCCGGTACACAAGGAGAAGCCAGCACCATTGGCAGGGGCCTTTCGGATCCCGGCAAGGCTAGGAGTCGCCGTGAATTTGCCAAATCCATCAGTGAAGGGGACCTCCGGGTCTCCAAACAACTAAGTCCCGATTGAAGGCAACCGTCCAACCGTAGGAGAGAGACACCGCCACCGCCAAGGCACCAGTTTCTCAGGGCCAGCGCCTGCGGGCAAAGAGGGGCTCCTCCGGCCCATATCCAAGTCGGGGAGCAGGTTACCGGTGGGAACCCATCGCTACCAACATTACACAAGGTGCAGGGAAAGAGACAGTCACCGTTAACTACCGGGGAAAAGCAACAGCAGCCGTCCGTGGGAACCGTCTTTCCAGCCGTGTGTTTTACCGAGAACTGTGTCAACGTCTCAGGCTGAGTGAGTACCACCGTGCCGTACGGCACAGCGCTGCCCCCGCGACCCTGCACCTCACCAGGCCCCGCACCCGGCCTGCCATCCATCCCTACCCCATCACCGGGCCCCGGGACAACCAACCCCCTACCCACGGAGGGGAGAAATAACAACAAAGCTGCTCCCTGTCACCGCTCCCAGGATCCCCATACAGAGCAGCGGTGGTGTCCACACAATCACCACAACCGTGGGTCGCGTCACGGACAATAAATCCCCAAAACCAATCCCCTTTTCACTCACGGGCGAGGAGCGCCGCTCGAGTCCCTGGGATCCGGCCCATCGCTCGAGCCACCGAGCAGCAGAGGCCGCAGCAGCAGCGGCAGCCGGACCCGAGCAGTGGGAGAGCGCAGCGTCCCCTCCTCCGCCCGCGACAACTTGGCGTCACGAACAGGATCTTACCGCTCTGCCGTTGGGTAGAGGTGCGCCTTGCCGCCGGAGGTGTCCGGCCGGAAAATTTCAGAAGCCGCCATCTTTGGCGCGAAAAGTTCCCGCTCGAGCGTCTTCTCGAGTAGCGGAGGCGCGAAGGCCAAAACCCCGCCCCGATAGAGGAGGGGCCGGAAAGAGGCTAAGGGGGACGTGGATGGAAGAATGGCGGCGTCCTCGAATTGGAGCGCGGGAATACCCGCTACCGGAGCGTCTAAGCTCTGGGGGCACCGAGGAGGAGTAGCCTTTGAAGACTGCGGCCCGGGTGAGCTCCCTGCCGAGAACGCTTCGTGGCTGGAGCGGGAGTTGGGCCGGTTCTGCTTGAAGGTGCGGGCGCAGAGCCTGCAGCAGCTGCTGGACTGGAAGGCGTAGATGCGCAGGATGGTTGCCGTAGTGGGGGCCCGTGAGCAAGGGGCCGCTGCGACCGTGTCGCGTCGCGACCAGTCCACCCAAACCCCAGAACCAGCCCTGATTGCATGGGAGCCGGGGGCCGGCACCGCAGCCGGGGGTCCAGAGAGAATGTCGCTGATGGAGGAGGGGGTTCCAACCACGCTGCCACCGTTCTTAACGGCCGTCAGTGGGTCTGAACTGAACTGTCTGTGGAAAGAGAACCCGATGTACCGACCGGTCCCCGAGTGGGCCGACCCCCTGCGGTGGTAGCCGCTCCAGAGTCAGCGGGGCTCCGCTGCAAGTTGTCCCCGTGGGGACCACCAGTGTGTGTTTAAAAGTTGTGCAAGTTTGAAAATGAAAATGAAAATTATTAACCGAAGTTAACCTGATTGTCTGCTACTGTGATTTGAAACCGGTCGTTGCCGGCACCGTTGTCCCCGTGGGGACCGTTTAAAGTTGCGTAAGGGACTCCTTACGGACAAGCCCGTGAACTTGCAGGGCAACCACAAACGTTAGTGGCTTGTAAATAATGTTTTGTTGCACCTTACCGTTACCGCCTCCGGAGAGGCAGATTGGAGGGAGGGCCTGTAGTGGAGCAGGCTGGGGCCCAGCCACCACAGGAACCGGTGGCTACCCTCTGGAGGGAAAGGACAGATCCCGCTCGGGTAACTTGTGCTGGACTGGGGTCAAGGGGTGCTGCCTGTTTTCTTAGGGGCAGCATCAGGGCCAGGTTGCTTGGGTGGGTGAGAGCGGAAGCCGTAACCATTTGAAACCGTTGCAACGTTTTAAGAAAAGTGCCTCCCGTTGTGGGATGAAGTTAGTATAATTGTATGTGTTACCGTTTTTCTATTTTTACAGTTAAAAAGAAAAATAAAACCGGTGTTGGACGGGCAGCCCGCGGACGGTCTGCATTTTGCTAAGGGGGAATGTGATGCCCTGGGCAAGCCAGGGGTCACAGGTAATGACATCACCACACCCTACACCCCGGTTAGGTACACCTAAGCTAGACCAGAAATCCTTGTTGCCTTCCTCCAGGGGCTGATGTCCACACCAGGGGGTGGGCCAGGTGGTTGGCTCCGCCCACCGAGGAGTACACAGTCCTGGAGGCGGGAAAACCAGGCAGATGAGTTTTGAAGTTAGAGTTGAGTGGTAGAGGAGCAAGTGAGAGGAGTTGAAGTGGAAAGAGAAAAAGTAACAGAGCAGCCTGAAGTTGGTCCGGGTGTGTGTCCCGGACGGAGACCGCAAGGTTAGCAGACGGCGGTGACCGTCTGCAGGAGTGGCCTATCGGAGGTGCCGTAAGGACTGTGGACGGGTGGTGACCCGGCGGTACCGGACCGGTACACAAGGAGAAGCCAGCACCATTGGCAGGGGCCTTTCGGATCCCGGCAAGGCTAGGAGTCGCCGTGAATTTGCCAAATCCGTCAGTGAAGGGGACCTCCGGGTCTCCAAACAACTAAGTCCCGATTGAAGGCAACCGTCCAACCGTAGGAGAGAGACACCGCCACCGCCAAGGCACCAGTTTCTCAGGGCCAGCGCCTGCGGGCAAAGAGGGGCTCCTCCGGCCCATATCCAAGTCGGGGAGCAGGTTACCGGTGGGAACCCATCGCTACCAACATTACACAAGGTGCAGGGAAAGAGACAGTCACCGTTAACTACCGGGGAAAAGCAACAGCAGCCGTCCGTGGGAACCGTCTTTCCAGCCGTGTGTTTTACCGAGAACTGTGTCAACGTCTCAGGCTGAGTGAGTACCACCGTGCCGTACGGCACAGCGCTGCCCCCGCGACCCTGCACCTCACCAGGCCCCGCACCCGGCCTGCCATCCATCCCTACCCCATCACCGGGCCCCGGGACAACCAACCCCCTACCCACGGAGGGGAGAAATAACAACAAAGCTGCTCCCTGTCACCGCTCCCGGGATCCCCATACAGAGCAGCGGTGGTGTCCACACAATCACCACAACCGTGGGTCGCGTCACGGACAATAAATCCCCAAAACCAATCCCCTTTTCACTCACGGGCGAGGAGCGCCGCTCGAGTCCCTGGGATCCGGCCCATCGCTCGAGCCACCGAGCAGCAGAGGCCGCAGCAGCAGCGGCAGCCGGACCCGAGCAGTGGGAGAGCGCAGCGTCCGCTCCTCCGCCCGCGACAACTTGGCGTCACGAACAGGATCTTACCGCTCTGCCGTTGGGTAGAGGTGCGCCTTGCCGCCGGAGGTGTCCGGCCGGAAAATTTCAGAAGCCGCCATCTTTGGCGCGAAAAGTTCCCGCTCGAGCGTCTTCTCGAGTAGCGGAGGCGCGAAGGCCAAAACCCCGCCCCGATAGAGGAGGGGCCGGAAAGAGGCTAAGGGGGACGTGGATGGAAGAATGGCGGCGTCCTCGAATTGGAGCGCGGGAATACCCGCTTCCGGAGCGTCTAAGCTCTGGGGGCACCGAGGAGGATTAGCCTTTGAAGACTGCGGCCCGGGTGAGCTCCCTGCCGAGAACGCTTCGTGGCTGGAGCGGGAGTTGGGCCGGTTCTGCTTGGAGGTGCGGGCGCAGAGCCTGCAGCAGCTGCTGGACTGGAAGGCGTAGATGCGCAGGATGGTTGCCGTAGTGGGGGCCCGTGAGCAAGGGGCCGCTGCGACCGTGTCGCGTCGCGACCAGTCCACCCAAACCCCAAAACCAGCCCTGATTGCATGGGAGCCGGGGGCCGGCACCGCAGCCGGGGGTCCAGAGAGAATGTCGCTGATGGAGGAGGGGGTTCCAACCACGCTGCCACCGTTCTTAACGGCCGTCAGTGGGTCTGAACTGAACTGTCTGTGGAAAGAGAACCCGATGTACCGACCGGTCCCCGAGTGGGCCGACCCCCTGCGGTGGTAGCCGCTCCAGAGTCAGCGGGGCTCCGCTGCAAGTTGTCCCCGTGGGGACCACCAGTGTGTGTTTAAAAGTTGTGCAAGTTTGAAAATGAAAATGAAAATTATTAACCGAAGTTAACCTGATTGTCTGCTACTGTGATTTGAAACCGGTCGTTGCCGGCACCGTTGTCCCCGTGGGGACCGTTTAAAGTTGCGTAAGGGACTCCTTACGGACAAGCCCGTGAACTTGCAGGGCAACCACAAACGTTAGTGGCTTGTAAATAATGTTTTGTTGCACCTTACCGTTACCGCCTCCGGAGAGGCAGATTGGAGGGAGGGCCTGTAGTGGAGCAGGCTGGGGCCCAGCCACCACAGGAACCGGTGGCTACCCTCTGGAGGGAAAGGACAGATCCCGCTCGGGTAACTTGTGCTGGACTGGGGTCAAGGGGTGCTGCCTGTTTTCTTAGGGGCAGCATCAGGGCCAGGTTGCTTGGGTGGGTGAGAGCGGAAGCCGTAACCGTTTGAAACCGTTGCAACGTTTTAAGAAAAGTGCCTCCCGTTGTGGGATGAAGTTAGTATAATTGTATGTGTTACCGTTTTTCTATTTTTACAGTTAAAAAGAAAAATAAAACCGGTGTTGGACGGGCAGCCCGCGGACGGTCTGCATTTTGCTAAGGGGGAATGTGATGCCCTGGGCAAGCCAGGGGTCACAGGTAATGACATCACCACACCCTACACCCCGGTTAGGTACACCTAAGCTAGACCAGAAATCCTTGTTGCCTTCCTCCAGGGGCTGATGTCCACACCAGAGGGTGGGCCAGGCGGTTGGCTCCGCCCACCGAGGAGTACACAGTCCTGGAGGCGGGAAAACCAGGCAGATGAGTTTTGAAGTTAGAGTTGAGTGGTAGAGGAGCAAGTGAGAGGAGTTGAAGTGGAAAGAGAAAAAGTAACAGAGCAGCCTGAAGTTGGTCCGGGTGTGTGTCCCGGACGGAGACCGCAAGGTTAGCAGACGGCGGTGACCGTCTGCAGGAGTGGCCTATCGGAGGTGCCGTAAGGACTGTGGACGGGTGGTGACCCGGCGGTACCGGACCGGTACACAAGGAGAAGCCAGCACCATTGGCAGGGGCCTTTCGGATCCCGGCAAGGCTAGGAGTCGCCGTGAATTTGCCAAATCCGTCAGTGAAGCTGACCTCCGGGTCTCCAAACAACTAAGTCCCGATTGAAGGCAACCGTCCAACCGTAGGAGAGAGACACCGCCACCGCCAAGGCACCAGTTTCTCAGGGCCAGCGCCTGCGGGCAAAGAGGGGCTCCTCCGGCCCATATCCAAGTCGGGGAGCAGGTTACCAGTGGGAACCCATCGCTACCAACATTACACAAGGTGCAGGGAAAGAGACAGTCACCATTAACTACCGGGGAAAAGCAACAGCAGCCGTCCGTGGGAACCGTCTTTCCAGCCGTGTGTTTTACCGAGAACTGTGTCAACGTCTCAGGCTGAGTGAGTACCACCGTGCCGTACGGCACAGCGCTGCCCCCGCGACCCTGCACCTCACCAGGCCCCGCACCCGGCCTGCCATCCATCCCTACCCCATCACCGGGACAACCAACCCCCTACCCACGGAGGGGAGAAATAACAACAAAGCTGCTCCCTGTCACCGCTCCCGGGATCCCCATACAGAGCAGCGGTGGTGTCCACACAATCACCACAACCGTGGGTCGCGTCACGGACAATAAATCCCCAAAACCAATCCCCTTTTCACTCACGGGCGAGGAGCGCCGCTCGAGTCCCTGGGATCCGGCCCATCGCTCGAGCCACCGAGCAGCAGAGGCCGCAGCAGCAGCGGCAGCCGGACCCGAGCAGTGGGAGAGCGCAGCGTCCCCTCCTCCGCCCGCGACAACTTGGCATCACGAACAGGATCTTACCGCTCTGCCGTTGGGTAGAGGTGCGCCTTGCCGCCGGAGGTGTCCGGCCGGAAAATTTCAGAAGCCGCCATCTTTGGCGCGAAAAGTTCCCGCTCGAGCGTCTTCTCGAGTAGCGGAGGCGCGAAGGCCAAAACCCCGCTCCGATAGAGGAGGGGCCGGAAAGAGGCTAAGGGGGACCTGGATGGAAGAATGGCGGCGTCCTCGAATTGGAGCGCGGGAGTACCCGCTACCGGAGCGTCTAAGCTCTGGGGGCACCGAGGAGGAGTAGCCTTTGAAGACTGCGGCCCGGGTGAGCTCCCTGCCGAGAACGCTTCGTGGCTGGAGCGGGAGTTGGGCCGGTTCTGCTTGAAGGTGCGGGCGCAGAGCCTGCAGCAGCTGCTGGACTGGAAGGCGTAGATGCGCAGGATGGTTGCCGTAGTGGGGGCCCGTGAGCAAGGGGCCGCTGCGACCGTGTCGCGTCGCGACCAGTCCACCCAAACCCCAGAACCAGCCCTGATTGCATGGGAGCCGGGGGCCGGCACCGCAGCCGGGGGTCCAGAGAGAATGTCGCTGATGGAGGAGGGGGTTCCAACCACGCTGCCACCGTTCTTAACGGCCGTCAGTGGGTCTGAACTGAACTGTCTGTGGAAAGAGAACCCGATGTACCGACCGGTCCCCGAGTGGGCCGACCCCAGCGGTGGTAGCCGCTCCAGAGTCAGCGGGGCTCCGCTGCAAGTTGTCCCCGTGGGTACCACCAGTGTGTGTTTAAAAGTTGTGCAAGTTTGAAAATGAAAATGAAAATTATTAACCGAAGTTAACCTGATTGTCTGCTACTGTGATTTGAAACCGGTCGTTGCCGGCACCGTTGTCCCCGTGGGGACCGTTTAAAGTTGCGTAAGGGACTCCTTACGGACAAGCCCGTGAACTTGCAGGGCAACCACAAACGTTAGTGGCTTGTAAATAATGTTTTGTTGCACCTTACCGTTACCGCCTCCGGAGAGGCAGATTGGAGGGAGGGCCTGTAGTGGAGCAGGCTGGGGCCCAGCCACCACAGGAACCGGTGGCTACCCTCTGGAGGGAAAGGACAGATCCCGCTCGGGTAACTTGTGCTGGACTGGGGTCAAGGGGTGCTGCCTGTTTTCTTAGGGGCAGCATCAGGGCCAGGTTGCTTGGGTGGGTGAGAGCGGAAGCCGTAACCGTTTGAAACCGTTGCAACGTTTTAAGAAAAGTGCCTCCCGTTGTGGGATGAAGTTAGTATAATTGTATGTGTTACCGTTTTTCTATTTTTACAGTTAAAAAGAAAAATAAAACCGGTGTTGGACGGGCAGCCCGCGGACGGTCTGCATTTTGCTAAGGGGGAATGTGATGCCCTGGGCAAGCCAGGGGTCACAGGTAATGACATCACCACACCCTACACCCCGGTTAGGTACACCTAAGCTAGACCAGAAATCCTTGTTGCCTTCCTCCAGGGGCTGATGTCCACACCAGGGGGTGGGCCAGGCGGTTGGCTCCGCCCACCGAGGAGTACACAGTCCTGGAGGCGGGAAAACCAGGCAGATGAGTTTTGAAGTTAGAGTTGAGTGGTAGAGGAGCAAGTGAGAGGAGTTGAAGTGGAAAGAGAAAAAGTAACAGAGCAGCCTGAAGTTGGTCCGGGTGTGTGTCCCGGACGGAGACCGCAAGGTTAGCAGACGGCGGTGACCGTCTGCAGGAGTGGCCTATCGGAGGTGCCGTAAGGACCGTGGACGAGCAGTGGGAGAACGCAGCGTCCCCTCCTCCGCCCGCGACACCATTACCACCATCCCTAGGGGTAACCAACTCAGCAGCGGCGGTTCCCCCATATTAACCGCAAACCGCAGGTGGCGTCACACCAATGACTTTAATTTCCCCTGTAAATGTGACGTCCCTGGACTATTAAGGTCGTCACAGGGTACTGCACAAACTGCCCTACCTGTGCAGTATTCAACCCCCCATGGTTCTGGGTCTCTATCCTACAGTACTGCCTCCATCAGCATTCACAAATCCTAGACACACCTTGCACCACACCTGTCAGGCACACCAGTAGGCTGCTTAAGCAGGAATAGGGACGCCCACCTAGGGGTCAGACAGGGAGGTAGGAGGTGTCAAGTCAGTTGAGTGGTAGCCCTCGAGCTGTGAGGAGCTCTGAAGAAGCTGGGAGTTGGAGCTCCCAGGGGAGAAGTAAACTGGGTCGCAGACGGTGGACTGGACCTAGAGGAGTCGGACCCCCGTTCGCAAAGGATTGAGGCTAGGTGCCTGAGACCTGTCAAGGAGGACGGTCAGCAGCCTGGTCCTATCACCGGTCCGGGACCAAAAGCACGACGGAGTACACGGACCCTAGGTCGGGGAGAAGCTTCAGGCAACCCAGAAATTAAACTGCGGAGAACGGGGCCTTTATGGACTGTTCCCACCAGCTCCAGAATCGGGGCACTAGTGCAACGAGGGGGATAGGGCTTTCCTAGCAAGCAGCCCACTGAAATCCCAAGCGTGAGCCCTGAGAGCAGGCTCCTCTACTTAGCCACAGTGGGGAGCGGGGCCCGGGGGATTTCCAAGCTACCAGACCACAACGGACAATCTAAAACTTAGTGCCAGGAGGCAGGTTATGGACCACCTGCAGTACTGTGGGAGACGGGACCCAGAGAAGCAAAGGCGTTCAGAGACTTGGTTTACCCTGTTGACAGCGTCTGCTTCATTGCTGAGTGAGTACCCGACTGACCCCTGTGCTGCGTCCCCGAATCCCGGGGCCTACCCCTACCCGTGGAGGGCAACGTCACCAAGCTGCTCTATTCCATCACCCCGGGTACTCCCGACGGCAGCGGCGGTACTCCCCAATTACCACACTCCACGGGTGGCGTCTCGAACTATACCAAATCCCCTGTAAATACTCCCTTTCCATTTGAGTGTGGCCCCTAAGCCCCCCGAGTCCGGAGACCCTCGAGCCACGAACGATCACCACTCACGGATCCGAGCAGTTCGATCCGCTGCTGGGGCGGCACATAAATACTCTCCATTAAAAAGCACCCAGGGCACGGGACCGGGCAACTGTGCCGCCCCAGCAGAAGTCGAACTGCTCGGATCCGGGGTGTGGCTCCAGGGTCTCCGGACCCGGGGGCTTGCGGCCTCTTCAACAGTACATAACAGATTGGTATAGGAGGAGAGAGGACCCTGCCCGTGAGGTCTCACAGTCTATAGGGAATGGGTGATGGTACAATAGGTAAGGACAGAGCAGGTTGCGCAGTGGTGTAACAGCGAAAGTCTCCATTATACATTTCCCCGGGCTCAGCCCTACCTGTGGAGGGCCTACCACCATAACTGCTCTAGGGGTAACCAACTCAGCAGCGGCGGTTCCCCCAAATTAACTACAACCTTCAGGTGGCGTCACACCAATGACTTTAATCTCCCCTGTAAATACTCCCCATTAGGCTTGAAACACACATCCGTGAAACACGTGCGTGTTTGGTCCGTTTCCGTGTATACTGGAGACACGGCCAAACGTGCACCAATGTTACTATATCTCAGCGGTTACACTTGCGTTTTTGGTTATGTCCGTTAGTCCGTCTCCGTGATGCGTTTTGTGGGCCGTGTCTCACGCCAGCATGTCCGTTTTATTCACGCAACACGCAGCACGGACCCAATGAAAGTCAATGGGTCTGTGCGCACGTCCGAGTGACACGGACGCATCTCTGTTTGTTCCCTGTATGTTTTGTGCTTTTTTCATGTCATGTCAGTCTTTTTTCTTTTTATGTTTCGTTCTCTCCCTCAGTCCGTCGGTCGGTCTCTATGTCTGTCTGTCCCTCTAGCTGTCTGTCGGTCAGTTCCCCCCTCTCTCATACTTACCATTCCCCGATCTCCAGCGCGGCGCTGCACGGCTGTTATAAAAACTCCGGCGGCTTTTCCTCTTTTGAAAAAGCCGGCCGCCCATTAATCAATCTCGTATTCCCTGCTTTACCCACCCACCGGCGGCTGTGATTGGTTGCAGTGAGACACGCCCACCACGCTGAGTGACAGGTGTCACACTGCACCCAATCACAGCAGCCGGTGGGCGTGTCTATACTGTGCAGTAAAATAAATAAATAAATATAATTAAAAAAAACGGCGTGCGGTCCCCCCCCATTTTAATACCAGCCAGATAAAGCCATACGGCTGAAGGCTGGTATTCTCAGGATGGGGAGCTCCACGTTATGGGGGGCCCCCCACCCTAACAATATCAGTCAGCAGCCGCCCAGAATTGCCGCATACATTATATGCGACAGTTCTGGGGCTGTACCCGGCTCTTCCCGATTTACCCTGGTGCGTTGGCAAATCGGGGTAATAAGGAGTTATTGGCAGCCCATAGCTGCCAATAAGTCCTAGATTAATCATGTCAGGCGTATATGAGACACCTTCCATGATTAATCTGTAAATTACAGTAAAAAACACACACACACCCGAAAAAATCCTGTATTAGAAATAAAAAACACAAACAAATTCCCTCATTACCAATTTATTAACCCCGACAAACCCTCCATGTCCGGCGTAATCCAGGGACCTCCAGCGTCGCGTCCAGCTCTGCTGCATGCAGGTGACAGGAGCTGCAGAATACACCGCCGCTCCGGTCACCTCCACGCAGCTAATGAGTAGCGCGATCAGCAGCTGTCAGTCAGGTAACTCGCGGCCACCGCTGGATCCAGCGGTGGCCGCGGGTAACCTCAGTGACAGCAGCTGATCGCGCTACTCACCTCATTAGCTGCGTGGAGGTGACCGGAGCGGCGGTGTATTCTGCAGCTCCTGTCACCTGCATGCAGCAGAGCTGGACGCGACGCTGGAGGTCCGTGGAGTACGCCGGACATGGAGGGTTTGTCGGGGTTAATAAATTGGTAATGAGGGAATTTGTTTGTGTTTTTTTATTTCTAATAAAGGATTTTTTTCGGGTGTGTGTGTTTTTTTTACTGTAACTTACAGATTAATCATGGAAGGTGTCTCATAGACGCCTGACATGATTAATCTAGGACTTGTTGGCAGCTATGGGCTGCCAATAACTCCTTATTACCCCGATTTGCCAACGCACCAGGGCAAATCGGGAAGAGCCAGGTACAGCCCCAGAACTGTCGCATATAATGTATGCGGCAATTCTGGGCGGCTGCTGACTGATATTGTTAGGGTGGGGGGCCCCCCATAACGTGGAGCTCCCCATCCTGAGAATACCAGCCTTCAGCCGTATGGCTTTATAAGGCTGGTATTAAAATGGGGGGGGACCGCACGCCGGTTTTTTTAATTATTTATTTATTTATTTTACTGCACAGTATAGACACGCCCACCGGCTGCTGTGATTGGGTGCAGTGTGACACCTGTCACTCAGCGTGGTGGGCGTGTCTCACTGCAACCAATCACAGCCGCCGGTGGGCGGGTAAAGCAGGGAATACGAGATTGATTAATGGGCGGCCGGCTTTTTCAAATTAGAAAAAGCCGCCAGAGCAGTGTGAACGCCGTGCAGCGCCGGGGATCGGGGAACGCTGAGTATGAGAGAGGGGGGGACACTTCAGTCACTCGGGGGATTAGCGGTCACTGGTGAATCCTTCACAGGTGACCGCTAATCAGTACACGGCACAAAGACAGAGCCGCAGCATGACAATGAAGTCGGGTGAAGTTCACCCGAGTTCATTCTCATCCCGCTACTCTGTCTTCCGACATGTAGTAACGACATTTTGCATCACACACGTACATTTCACACGGACAACACATACACATGTCAGTTATTTCACTCACGCACACACGGACATTCCACACGCACATACGGCTAGCATACGGGATACACACGCAGGCCACACATACCATAAAAACGGACATAAAAAACGGAAAACGGACCCGAAAAACGGCCCGTTTTACACGGACGTGGTTTTCACGGATGTGTGGCGGAGCCCTTAAAAAGCACCCAGGGCACGGGACCGAGCAACGGCCACCAAAGTGACATTACCCAGTTATACTCCGCCCGGGACCGAGTACCCCATTCCCTGGGCGACACACTGTACATGGAGATGTGGAGACAAGGAGCCTTTTGGTTCTGGAATATGGAGATCTTGGCTCTCAGAACCTCAAAGACGTTTATCAGTTTTCTAAATGTCCTTTTGAATGTACGGGAAGGAGACGTGCACCCAAATCAGTGTCGGTAATGGGAAGTGATGTAAATTTGTTTGTGGAGTTCATCCAGCTATCTCTCCTAATTTCCTTACCCACGGGAGTGCTCACCCTGCTACTATGTTCTCCATGTGAGAAGAGGAGTTGTAACGCCCCGTGCTCGGCGGCAGCCGAGCCGCTCGGATCCGGGCTCGCTGGTGTGTGGCTCGAGCATCTCCGGACCCGGGGGACCCGTGGTCCACTTCGATCTGAAAGGGGGGCTGGTGCTTTTAGGGGGACGTAGGTGTACGACCGGAGCCATGTTTGAGTTCGTGACGCCACCCACGGGATGTGGTGAAGGTAGGCACCACCGCTGCAGTTACGGGGGCACCCGGGGGAGATGTTATGCAGAAAGTTGTTAACCCCTCCGTGGCCAGGGATGGTGGCCCCGGGACCCGTTGGTGTAGTAGTTGTGCGGTGCAGGGAGGTGCGCAGCCGGAGGGCACTCTTGTACTCACGGTTAGTAACGCATACGAGTCTCTAGTAAACCAAGTTGATGGTGGTCGGTGCCCGCAGCTGGCTGCATCTGGTCCCCCACCCGGTTGGTGGTCTCTGCCTTTCTCCTGCACCGTGTTGTGTATTTGTGGGCTACCTGCGCTTCAGCGTCGGAAGTCCGCTCCCCAACTTGTGGATGTCGGGAGAGCCCGTTTGCCCGCAGACGCTGGCCCGTGGGATCTCTCTGCCTGTGCGGTGGCTTTCTGTCCCCCTCGTTGGGCTGTTGTCTGCAGTCGGGACTTTGGGTGGGAAAGGACCTATAGTCCAGACCGCAATCCGTTAATTAACTCAGTCCAGTCGCTTCTGGACCTCGTGTCAGGGTCTGAGTACCCCCCTTTTGTGCTCCGGTTTCCGAGTCGGTTTTCCAGGTCGGTACCGGCGGGCCACTACCCTCTCCTGGTCCACCACGGTTCCACCGAGCCATCTTCCCAGCTCCTGCAGGTTGAGGCAACCGTATACCTCCTAGCCATAGGTGCCCGGGCTCCAACCCTGGCACCTGTCAAGTTACTGCAGAGCTGGGCACAGGCCTGCTTCCACTCTCTACTGACTAGCAACTCACTACCAGCTGACAACTGACTGTTTTCCCGCCTAGGCTCTCTGGACTCCTCGGTGGGCGTGGCCAACCACCTGGCTCGCCCCCTGGTGTGCCCATCAAGCCCTGAGGGGGGTGACTAGGTTTTAATGGTTGGCTGATGACACCTTTTTAGGGGACAGGTGTTGTGCGGGGCTCTAACTGCGACTACCTGGCTAGTCCAGGGCATCACACTCCCCCTTGGTTAACTACAGACCGTCCGCGGGCTGTCCGACCACCACCGTTTATTTTGTTCTGAAAAAGATAATAAAACATGTATACAAATATACTAACATATTTACAGTTCATGAAAGCTTGTTTTTCATCCCTTGCGGGAGGCAGTTTCCTTAAATGTTACCAACATAAAACATTTTTATTAACCGGGATCGGGACGGGACCGGGTCCTTTCATTTGCCCACCCAAGCAAACCTAGCCCTGATGCTGCCTCTAAGAACTAGGTCAACACCCCTTTTCCCCAGTCCAGGAAACGGTTTCAGGTCCGGGTATTGCCCACACGGGCCGGGTAATAAGTTCCTTACCCATCAGTCTCTCAGAGGCCCCACGTCCAGGGGACCCCTGACCCGGAGGGTTGTCACCGGTTTCTATGGTTATGGGACCTCGGCCTCCTCTGCCGCAGGCCCTTCCTCCAACCAGCCTCTCCAGAGACTGTAGGACCTGAAAGGGTGGTCCGGGATTATTTACAAGCCCAATAGTTTTTGGGTGGCCTGCAAGTTCTTGGCCATGTCTATTTAAAATGGGCTAAACTTTAAAATGGGGATATTTTAACTTGGTCCCAACAGGGACGGGCAGTATGGTAGGCGGGAACCGCTACCTTTTAACACTCTTCGGAATGAGGTGAGAGTCTCGGGTGATTGGCATTCATTCACACATCTATTTACATAATCAACATGCTGCACCCCTAGATGGCAGTTTCCCTATAGCTAAGTGGGGGCTGACCTAGATTAGGGCGCGTGGACCTCCTGGGCCCAACACTTTCTGGTAAAGGCGATGGGGGAGAGGGGACGGCTGGTCCCTCTTCCCGAGTGGCAGGTATGGTGTGTAGAGACCTACGGGGGCGTGGTGTAGGTGCATCCCTGGGCGCTTGCTCTGATGGTTCGCTGGCGGGCATCTCTGGCTCCATTTCTTCCACGGGTTGTGGGAACATTATCACAGGAACAATCACCGCGCCGTTCTGCGTAGGCCAATCAGCTGGAAAGTCACCCATTACTGTATGGATCACTCCTTTCTTTTCCTCAATCAAGTAGGTCTTCTCGTTCTCCCATCCAGTGGGCTGTATGACATAGGGGGTCCTTTCCCACTGATCATCGAGCTTGTGCGTTCTCCTTTTACGCTTCAGCACTACATCCCCAGGTCAACAGGGCAGCCTGAGCCCACTTGTTGAAGCATTGCTCCTGCTTTTCTCGATTTCGACGCAGATTCCTTTCCACATACTCTTGGATCCGTCGGTACTGCGTCTGTCGCTTGGCATCCCAGTTGGCAGTGGGGGGAAGAGCTTCGGGCATTTCTATGTCCATTTCTAGGTCCACTGGCAGCCGCCCTGGCCGGGCTCTCATCAGGTACGTCGGTGTGCACTTGGTGGAGCGGCAGGGGATGTTATTGTACATGTCCACCAAGTCAGGCAACTTCTCCGGCCACAGATTCCGTTCTTCCAGGGGTAGTGTCTTGAGGCGGTTAAGGACCAGATGGTTAATTTTCTCGCACATCCCATTAGTTTGGGCATGGTAGGGTGTGGTCCGGATCTTCTTGCACCTGTACAAGTGGCAGAACTCCTGGAACACCTCTGCTTCGAAGGCCGGGCCCTGATCCGTGAGCGCCTTCTCCGGGTAGCCATGCGGCCGGCAAAAGTAGGCCTGGAAGGCTCTGGCTGCAGTACGGCCGGTCAATCTTTAACGGGGACAACCACCATGAATCTTGAGTAGTGGTCTACAATGGTCAGAGTGTATGTATACCCGCTCCGGCTAGGCGTGAGCTTGACATGGTCCAGGGTGACCAACTCCAGCGGCTGGTGGGTGACAATCGGCTGTAGCGGGGCCTGCTGACTTGTTTCGTCCCGTCTTCTCAGCGTACAGGGACCACACTCTCGGCACCAGGCTTCCACGGACTCCCACATCCCACTCCAGTAAAAACGTTCCCTCAGCAGCATCTCCAGCTTCTTCCAGCCGAAGTGTCCTGCGCCATCATGGTAGGCCTGCAGGATCTTGGGCACGCATGCCTGGGGCACCACCAGCTGGCGGACTTTTTCATGGGTCTTTGGGTTGATTAACCCCCTACACAGCTTCCCTTGATGCTGTATAGGTAAAGATGGTCTCTCTCTTTCCACAACCGCTGAGCTTCAGAGGGGGCTGTGGGGTCCATCCTGGAGGAGCCTTGGGCAATCATCATTTTGACCAGCTTAACTGCAGGCTCCTGATCCTGGGCTTCTTGCCACCCCTGACTAGGCAGCGGGTCAAGGTTCACCTGCTGTTGGCTAACACAGGGCTTCTCATCCCTCGGCTGATGGAATGCGGGTAGCTCGATCTCCTCCAGGCTGTCTTCTTCCGTCCCTTCATCGGACAAGTGTGGCATCCGAGACAGAGCATCCGCGTTGGTGTTCTTGCGGCCAGCCCTGTAGTTGATGGTGAAATCGTAATTGGACAGTCGAGCCATCCACCGCTGCTCCAGGGCACCCAGCTTGGCTGTATCCAGATGTGTCAATGGGTTGTTGTCTGTGTAGGCAGTGAACTTCGCCGCCGCGAGGTAATGTTTAAATCTTTCTGTTATCGCCCACACGAGGCCAAGAACTCGAGCTTGAAGGAGCTACAATTCTCGGGGTTCCTCTCTGTTGGCCGGAGCTTCCTGCTGGCGTAGGCGATCACCTTCTCTCTTCCATCTTGTACTTGGGACAGGACCGCACCCAGGCCCACATTGCTGGCGTCGATGTAAAGGATGAACGAAGGCCGTAATCAGGATAAGCCAAGATTTCTTCCCCTGTCAGGGCCGACTTCAGCTGTTGGAAGGGCTCCTCATGCTTCTCACCCCAGACAAAAGGGGGTCCAGGAGATCTACCATTCTTGTCCCACAAGGAGGTCTTGCATAAGCGCAGCCATCTTCGTGTACCCCTTGATAAAACGGCGGTAGCAGCCCACTAGGCCCAGGAACTGCCTCATCTCCTTCACCTTGGTTGGTTGTGGCCAGTTCTGGATAGCGGTAATCTTCTCAGGGTCCGGGGCTACGCCTTCCGCACTCACCACATGCCCGAGGTACTGCACTTTGGGTTTCAACAGGTGGCACTTAGAGGGTTTTAACTTCATCCCGTACTTGGAGAAGGCCGCGAACACTTCTGCCAGGTGCTCCAGATGGGCTTCATACGTCTTGGAATACACAATCACGTCGTCCAAATACAGCAAAACATTCTCGAAGTTGAGATGCCTCAAACAGCACTCCATGAGCGTCTGGAAGGTCCCCGGGGCATTGCACAGCCCAAACAGCATACTGTTGAACTCGCAGAGTCCCATGGGGGTAGCGAACGCAGTCTTCTCGCGGTCTTCCTGTGCAACCGCCACCTGCCAGTAGCCACTAGTAAGGTCAAGGGTAGAGAAATAATTAGCAGTATTCAGCACAGCCATTGACCAATGCGGGGAAGAGGGTAGGCGTCTTTATGCGTTATCTGATTGATCTTCCGGTAGTTCACACACATCCTCATAGTACCATCCTTCTTCTTCACCAGCACCAATTGAGCTGCCCAGGGACTACAACTATCCTGGATGACCCCTGCCTCCTTCATGTTCCTCAACATGTCTTTGGCGCACTGGTAGTGTGCAGGTGGGATTGGCCTGTACCTTTCTTTAATGGGTGGATGTGTACCCGTGGGGATATGGTGTTGAACCCCCTTAATTCTCCCAAAATCTAGCAGGTGCTTGCTGAAAACCTGCCTGTACTCCTCCACTACCCAGTATACCCCTTCCTTGTGGTGCATGGACTCGGTGCCGACATGCAACTCCCGGCACCACTCTTCTAGCTGTTTGGGTGGAGGGTCACTGCCCGAGTGTGGTATAGTGGTTGTGGGGATAGTTTCGTGGATAGCGTGTGCATCTACGGTGAACAACTTGGCTATGGTGACGTAGCGGGGGAGCCTGACCTCTTCCTCTCCACAGTTCAGCACTCTCACGGGCATTCTCCCCTTTTTGACATCAAACACCCCTCTGGCTGCCATTATCGTGGGCCAGTGCTCCAATGGCAAGGGCTCTACCAATGCCGGGTAATCCTGTCCTTGGGGTCCTACTGCTGCCCTACACCAAATCATCATTTCGCTCCGAGGCGGCACCATCAACGGCGCAGCGTCCATCACCCGCACACCACCAATCTCTCCACCTGTCATGTTCACCTGCTGCCACTGCAAGAGGGCCCGGATCTCACGCTGCAGTGCCCTCTGCCGACCCCCTCCCGCAGTGGCAGACAGTTGTTGTAACATGCTCAACACTTCCCCCATGCAATTATCAATCACATTGGTCCCAAGGACCACTTTTGGATTACGGTCACTGGAATCATTCAGCACCACAATCATCCCTGGACGTTTCAGCTACGTTCGTCCCACAGTCAGGGTCACTTTCTTGTACCCCACCTGGATCATAGGGAGCCCATTGGCTGCAATGATAGTTAGCACATCATCCGGAGGGGCAAGTTCACTATCAGCCCAATATCGCTGGTACAACGTGTAAGGCATAGTCGTTACCTGCGATCCGGTGTCGAGCAGGGCCATGGTCGGGACACCATCCACCGCCAGGGAGATGATGGGGCGGCCTCCAACGTACCGATCCCGCCAATCAGCTGGGCCTTGAGGATCTACTCCTGAAGATTGGCCCTTGGCCTCAGGGATTGCTCGTTTAACGGACACCGTCTGGAGTAGTGACAGGTCTTGTTACACTTGTAGCAGACAGGCGGTCCATACCGTGGGTCGTTGTTCCTCCTCGGCTGCATCCAAGGGACATCTTCCGGACTGTCGGTGAGCTGGATCTTCTCCGCGGGCTTGACTCTCGTCGGTAGCTGGAGAGCGGCGAGGATCCGGGTGACGTTCTCATTCAGGCACCGGACTTGCGATGACAGATCTTCCAGAGCTCCGGTGGCTGCAGCAGGGGCCGGCAGGGCCAGCAAGAGGGGGCGCTACCGAAACGGGAGCGGTATCAACCGGCCAAGATGGCGGATTGGGGGCGCCGGCTTCTGGTGTTTGTAGGGCCTTGATGGCCCGCTCTTTCAGTACCGCAAAGTCCAGGTCGGCGTGTTCCAAAGACCACAGCCGCAGTTGTTTGCGAACTTCGGCAGACCCCAGTCCCTGAAGGAACTGTTCCACTAGCATTTTGTTGCTATCAGTCTCATTGATGGGGTCCACCCTCTTTAGTGTACGCAAGGCTGTTTGCAGCCGCAAGGCATAGTCTCTTATACTGTCCTTTGGTCGCTGCCGACAATGGTAAAACTGCATCCGTAACTCTGCTTACGTGCGTGTTTCAAAGGCGACCTGGAGTTTATCAAAAATGGCGGTTACCGAGGCCCGGTCCGCGTCTGCCCAAGTCTCCACCTCCTGCTCGGCCGCGTCGGTCAGCTGCCCTAGCACTACCGCTGCACGCTGCTTGCCAGTCATGGCATACAAATCGAGAATCGTGCATATCTTTTTCCGGAACACCTGCAAGGCGTCAGGCTTCCCATCATACTGGGGTAGTCAGGTAGCACCAGGCATGTAGGGCAAGGAGATTGGCATTACCTGGGCGACCGTTGGAGCCGCGGCTTTTTCCGCTCCTGCGACCGGAGCGAGAGCCGCCACGTTCCCATCGTCGGGCACACCTGCGGGCGCCGCCGCTCCACCACCCAGCGCCACTCTGGGTTAGGTGCGGACATCTTCCCGCTTCTCCCCCTTGGTCTTTTGCCGGCACTTCTTTTTTTTTTGCTGGAAGTTTCGTTTTGCGACTCCCGGCTCACTTTCCGACTGTCTTCCCACGGGGCGGGGCTTCATTTTTCGCACCCTTTCTGCGGGGAAGAATACTCTGGCGGGAATCTTCGCGCCAAAAGATGGCGGCAAGTTGGCGGATTCTGAAAACGTTACGACGGATCACCGCTGACTTCGCTTCGAGGTGCACTTCACTAGGTAAGTGAATAAGTAAGTATCCTGTTCGTGACACCAGAAGAGTCGATGTGTACCGCCCCATGCTCGGCGGCAGCCGAGCTGCTCGGATCCAGGCTCGCTGGTGGGTGGCTCGAGCGTCTCCGGACCCGGGGGCCCCATGGTCCACTTCGATCTGAATGGGGGGCTGGTGCTTTTAGGGGGACGTAGTTGTACGGCCGGAGCCGTGTTTGAGTTCGTGATGCCACCCACGGGATGTGGTGAAGGTAGGCACCACCGCTGCAGTTACGGGGGCAACCGGGGGAGATGTTATGCAGAAAGTTGTTAACCCCTCCGTGGGCAGGGATGGTGGCCCCGGGACCCGTTAGTGTAGTAGTTGTGTGGTGCAGGGAGGTGCGTGGCCGGAGGGCACTCTTGTACTCACGGTTAGTAACGCACACGAGTCTCTAGGAAACCAAGTTGATGGTGGTCGGTGCCTGCAGCCGGCTGCGTCTGGTCCCCCACCCGGTTGGTGGTCTCTGCCTTTCTCCTGCACCGTGTTGTGCATTTGTGTCAGCGGCGGAAGTCCGCTCCCCGACTTGTGGATGTTGGGAGAGCCCGTTTGCCCGCAGACGCTGGCCCGTGGGATCTCTCTGCCTGTGCGGTGGCTTTCTATCCCCCTCGTTGGGCTGTTGTCTTCAGTCGAGACTTTGGGTGGGAAATGACCTATAGTCCAGACCGCAATCAGTTAATTAACTCAGTCCAGTCGCTTCTGGACCTCGTTTCAGGGTTTGAGTACCCCCCTTTTGTGCTCCGGTTTCCGAGTCGGTTCCCCAGGTTGGTACCGGCGGGCCACTACCCTCTCCCGGTCCACCACGGTTCCACCGAGCCGTCTTCCCAGCTCCTGCAGGCTGAGGCAACCGTATACCTCATAGCCAAAGGTGCCCGGGCTCCAACCCTGCACCTGTCAGGTTATTGCAGACCTGGGCACAGGCCTGCTTCCACTCTCTACTGACTAGCAACTGACTACCAGCTGCCAACTGAATGTTTTCCCGCCTCAGGCTCTCTGGACTCCTCGGTGGGCGTGGCCAACTACCTGGCTCTGCCCCCTGGTGTGCCCATCAAGCCCTGAGGGGGGTGACTAGGTTTTAATGGTTGGCTGATGACACCTTTTTAGGGGACAGGTGTTGCGCGGGGCTCTAACTGTGACTACCTGGCTAGTCCAGGGCGTCACAGAGTCAGTGAGAATAAAAAAGATTTTCAGTCCAAAATCGATGGAGAGTCGGGGGTTCCCATATATACCAGACCGTCTGTCAACCCTGCCAACGATCGTGAGGGTCCAGCTGACATTAGCTTAATGTGTACGGGGGCTTTCAATGGGGTCCGTAAAACGTCCAGCATTTAGGACTTTCAGTTAATTGATCTATAATAGGTTTTTCTCTTGAGAAAACCCAATTAAGCATTTTTTGTTCTGTCTTTGTCCTGGCCATCAAAATACCGAACAGCACATAGACCAAAGTTAATCTGTAGACTGTGAGCCCTCGGGCACAGGGTCCTTCCTCCTTCTGTACCAGTCTGTGCCTTGTATTGTTCATGATGATTTTACTTGTTCTTATTATGAATACCCCTGGCGAACACAGACGAAAAAGGGCCTCTGTGCAAAAACAGTAAATGGGCCCTTTGGAGGCCAATAACTCATAATGCACAATTATACCAACTTTGGAGGTAAGTGAGGGCCTCCTTACCTCTGGGGCCCCAGTGCGGCTGCACCAATGATATGTCCGCCCCTGATGTATACCCCTTTTCACATGTAAAGAGCCATGGAATAAATGTCTCTATAATAATAATTATAATAATAATCACAGAGCTAGTGCACATAAATGTTTTTCCAACACAGACCATATAAAAACATCACAGTGTGCACTATTATCTTCCGTTTTTTGGTTGCGTCTCAGCTATTAAATTTAAAGGGGTGGTCCACTACAAAGCAAAGTGGCCACATCAGTGTAAAGCAGGGAAATAAATCTTTTTCTAAATAACTTCTGTTGTCAATTCTGCCTGTGAGTGGCGTTATCGCTGTCTGCTCATCCCCAATCACGGGACCCCCGCTGCAGTGACCTTTGCTGTCCGGTGATGTCACGTCAACTTCCAGAATTGGAAGTTGACCCGACATCACTGAGGTGGGACCCAGACTCCATCAGTGACTGGGCTGTGGGCAGAGTTTCCCCGCACGTCACAGCCCATCATCTTGCGCACTCTGTCCTTCACCGCAGAGTTCCGTAAGCAGGAGCAATGCTGGGGTGTGAAATGCGATGAAACTCACGGAGACTGGGTCCCGCCTCAGTGATGCTGAGTCAACTTCCAATTCTGGAAGTTGACGTGACATCACTGGACATCAGAGGTTACTGCAGCCCAGCTCACGTAATGGGGGGATGAGCGAACAGGCAGATTTGACAACAGAAGAACAGAAGCTATTTAGAAAAAAGCCTTCTGTCTCAGTCTTGCATTGATGTGGCCACTTGCTTTGCAGTGGACCACCCCTTTAATGCCATCATCCACATGGCATCTGTTTTTAAACAGACCTATTGCAAAGATTACAAATGTAACTAAGTTAAGATTTTTTTCAATGTGAATCTAAAGACTGGATGTTATACAATGTCAGAGGGACGAAAAAACATTATATTTTTTTCTCGGATGAAAAAACGGACTAATTTTCATTTACTCGTTGGCCTTAGCCTAAAAGCCCCCATACACATTAGTTAGGTTTCAGCTGAACGACTGCCAGATTAATATGGTGACGGCTTATCTAGCGCCAAACAGAAGAATCAGCCATTGAAATTCCAATATTCTGTCGGGGGAGAATCAGTAGGCCTCCATACACATTAGATGGTCGACCGATCCACCAAAAATGATGATTGTCGGACAATTTTTTTCTAATGTGTTTCTTGTTTTGTAGCAGAAATGCCTTTGGACCTCCTCAAGGTTCAGGGTGTGACTAATGACTCTGAACCCGATGGATCGGCAGATTATGTGATACTGGTGTGAGATCTTTGATTTTTGGGCAGGGAGACATTTTGCTAAAATGGGAACAGGGGACTAAAGGCTCCACACGCAACTAAAGGCTTCCCTCCTCCACTAAAGGCTTACACGCAACGACGTATCTAACGATATATCGCCGGGGTCACGGATTCCGTGACGCACATCCGGCATCGTTAGCGACATCGTTGCGTGTGACACAAACGAGCGTCCGTTAACGATGGAAAATACTCACCAAATCGTCCATCGTTGAGAAGTCGTTCATTTTCAAAAAATCGTTGATTGTTGAGGACACAGGTTGTTCGTCGTTCCCGTGGCAGCACACATCGCTATGTGTGACACCTCGGGAACAACGAACTACAGCTTACCTGCGGCCTCCAGCAATGAGGAAGGAGGTGGGCGGGATGTTACGGCCGCTCATCTCCACCCCTCCGCTTCTATTGGGCGACCGCTTAGTGACGGCGCACGAACCGCCCCCTTAGAAAGGAGGCGGATCGCCGGCAACAGCGACGTCGCTAGGCAGGTAAGTCCGTGTGACGGCTCCTAACAATATTGTGTGCCACGGGCAGCGATTTGCCCGTGACGCACAAACGACGGGGGCGGGTACGCTCGCTAGCAATATTGCTGCGTGTAAAGCCCCCTTAATTTCCATTGCACCGACTTAAACTATTCCTCATAATACACACTTGTCATTGTCATTCATCCAATTTTATTGCATCAGATTTGGAAATTCTGGTGTCAGATCAGAAGGATCCTGATCTTATGATCCCTTGTACTATCAGGAGATCCCCGAGGTCCTATAAAGGCTGCAGGAGTGTTACTATACTCATGGGTTTATAATCCTGGTGGAGGAGCCATGTGACGCTGTCACTTCTCACATCCGCTCTGCAGATATCACAATCATTCCTATCACTTGTTTATAAATCGGAGTCATAATCTTGAGGATGATGTGTAGTCAGTGTTATGCAGATTGTACTCGCATAGACACGTGTGCAGTCAGGTCTATTACCTAACGCGGGCTGAATACAGATCAGGGAGTAACAGCACAGCCCTCCCCGCTGCCTCATTCTCTGATATGCCGCAGCTTCTGGAAAAGGAGTCTTCTTGGTTTTATGTCAGTGAGGTTAGTTTCCCGCCATGAGTTTTTAAGGGTTCACTCACATTAGCGTTTAAATCAGACGAGTGCAATGTGAGAGAATCTCCCACTGCACCTAGACCAATGTTAGTCAATGAGGCAGAACAGATTGGCAATATTTTTTTTCATGATGATTTGGCATGACAAAACAATCGCAGCATGCTGGAATTGGCAGCATATATCGGATCACTTGCACCCATACAAGTCTATGAGTGCGTGTGAAACGTCGGACTGCACTATATACTGCACTACTATATACGCAGAGATGGGCAAAGGAGAAAATGGAGAAATTAAAGTCTCCCTCTTCTCCACACTTGTGATATGATATGATTCTTGCACTGTATTCAGAATATCCACAGATAAAAATGTGCGTGTGCTGCGGACACATTATAAAAAAACAGGGTATATGCGCATGCTGCAGAAACTTTCTGCACCTAAAAACTGCACCTTGTGGCAGAAAAATGTATCTTGTGGCCGAAAAATGCAACAAAAAACATGCGGGTTTTTTTGTATGTTTTTTTTTGTGGCATGCATTTTTTTAGTGTATACAATGGCTGATAAGTCTTAAAAACGCAGAACAAAAACGCACAAAGAATTGACATGCCGTTTCTTTTTTCTGCATCCAACATGGAAAAGAAGAAGCAACATGCGCACAGTGTTTCTGAATTCTCTTAGACTTTGCTGAGAGAAGGAGAAACATGCAGTGTTGGGCAACAAACTGACTCCCAAAAAAAGAGACAAAAAACGCAGGGTGCACACACAGCCTTAGGCCTAAAACACACTTCCGCAAAAAAAAATACGTGTCTCACGGTCCGTTTTTCGGGTCCGTGTTCCGTTTTTTAGGGGCGTTTCTCCGGTACGTATGGCATCCGTGTGATGGTGTATGCGAGCCGTGTGTGCGTGTGGAATGTCCGTATTGACATAAAATACGTACGTGTGCTGTCCGTGTGCTGTCCGTTTTTAAAGGCCCGCATTCTTACCCAATTAATTTTAATCATTCATCATGAGATCCTGGTGTTGTTGTTTTTTTTCAATTGACCTGATAGATTGGAAACAAGTGTTGCAGATTTTGTGATGAAAAACGGACACGGACGATATGTGCTGAACACGGATATACTCCGTGTGCGGTCCGTGCAGGCACGGACCCATAGACTAAAGCGGGTCCGTGCCTGCGTGCTACCGGCCAAAAACGGACATGTCGTCTGTGTAGAAAAGCGCACACACGTACTTACTACACAGACACACGTTTCGTGTGATTTTACGTGTGTGTGCCATCTACCATTGAATAACATGGGTCTCCGTGTCTCCGGTACTTGCAAATACGTACCGCACACGTACAAAAAAAACGGATGTGTGTTGCGGGTCTTAGATACTGACAACTATTTATTCTAAAAGTGGAGTGTTTGTCTACACAATCCTATGTGAACTGATGGGATCAGGAGCACAAATTTCTCTTCTGTTCTAAGGATTTGGTTACAAAGCAGCGACTAGAATCGAGGCTGCATAGCTCAAAGAATATTGCATATACAATTCTTCAGCTGTGAGAAGTATCAGGCTAGTGCCGAAACACGCGTTGGGGCTGGCGACATTCCAAGAGGAGAATACATATGGGTAAGCACTTACTTATAACGCCGCCATTTTTTGTACTTTACCTTTGCTGCATATGGCCATTAGTGTGCAATGCCTTTTTTGCCTTAAACCAGTTAGTGGTTTTTTCAATCTGTTTACCCAGTTAGGCCGGAGTCACACTTGCGAGAGACTCTCATGATTCTCTCATCACATTACCCGGCACGGCCGCACACTCTCCTGCATGTATTTCTACGCAGCTGAGACGCTCCTGTCTGGAGGGCGGCAGGTCGTGCCGGGTGATGCAATGCGAGACTCATGCGAGTCTCTCGCAAGTGTGACTCCGGCTTTACCATGAGCCTATGTGCAAACATTAAATATGTGGTGCAGAAATTTCTGCACCATTTCTGCATCTCTTATTAGTAAAAACGAGCGTTTTGGTGCTTTTTTTATACATTTTTACACATGATTTTATTGCAGATTTTTCACACTCATTAGTACAAGTGAAATCTGCAGCAAAAATGCTGATTTAGGCTATATTCACACAGTGTATTTTGTTTTTGCATTTTTTTTTTAATCGGTGTTATGCGAATACATGCTAATAAAAAGATTTTTTTTTTACAGTACCAGCAAAACCTAGAAATCTCATGCACATGATTGCTTTTTTTCCTGACTCAAATGGAAACTTTTGCATTTTTGAAGGAAGCAGCAGGTCAGTTCTTTCAGCGTTTTTGCAGCTTTTTTCCCCATTGAAAGCAATGAGAGTTCAAAAACACAACCACATTTTTGGTGAATAAACCTAATTTTATTTAAACATGTACTGTAGACAAACTACACCAAAAACGCAGATAAAAAAACAGCAAAAAACGCAGCTTTTTATGCCAAGAGATAAGATTTTGCTGTACAAAAAAACCCCAAAACAGCAAAAATGCCCTGTGTGAACATAGCCTTAAAGAATTGACATGCTGAAGATTTAAATTAGTTTTGGTTAGTAATGGAGAGGCATCTATCAGACAACTCCATTATTAACCTAGTAAGTAATAAGAAAAAAAACACACACACAAAAATACTTTATTTGAAAAAATACTTGACATCTGTTTCCCTAGTTCATCAATTTATAAAAAAAAAATCCATGCAGGTCCGATATAGTCCAGGGATTACAATGTACTCCAGCAAGTCCAGCATAGTCTACAGATATAAAAACCAGAAAGACATGAAAAGAGAGACATAAGAACAAGAGATTGTCCCTCGTTCACTAATTTATTAGAAAGCAAAATTCTCAGAACGAGGCTTCATAGACTTTGAGCAGCAGGCACTCCCGACTCACTCTATACACTGTGAGACCCAACGACTCTGATGAGTGGTAACGTCAGGGATGAGACTTCATAGACTCCATAGACTTTGAGCAGCAGCCATACCCGACTTGAGCGGTGATGTCAGGAACGTCACCGCTCATCAGTGATGAGCAGTAACATTCCTGACATCACCACTCCTCAGTCTCGCCAGGTTTCATGATGTGCAGTATGAGCTGGGAGAGGCTGCTGCTCAAAATCTATAGAGCCTCGTACCTGGCATTACCACTCTTCACAGTTACCGGGTCTCGCAGAGTGCAGTGTGAGATGGGAGTGGCTGCTGCTCAAAGTCTATGGAGCCTCGTTACATTCACCTGTACCTGATAGCTTTCTTTCTAATAAAGAATTGGTAAATGAAGAACTATCTTTTTTTAAAAAAATTTCTCTTTTTATGTCTTTCAAGATTCTATTTGAGGAGTACGTTGAATTCCCTGGACTACATTTGAATCCCTGGACTACATTCGACCTCCTAGGGTTTTGTTTTTTTCTACCTCTTTTTTATCTTTCCATTACTAACACCAGGGCTTGATACCAGCTGACATTAGACAGCTGGCATTAACCTCAAAAATCATTACCCCATTTGCTACCACACCAGGGCAATCGGGAAGAGCTCGGCACAGTGCCACAATTGGCGCATCTTATGTGATGCGCCACTTCTGAGGCAGCTGATGGCTATTTTTAAGCTGGGAAAGACCCAATAACCATGGACCTTCCCACCCTAATAATACCAACAGGCAGCTGTCTGCTTTACCTTTGCTGGTTATCGAAACTAGGGGAGAAGACACATCATTTTTTTTAAATTTTATTTAATAGGTTAAACCAGACTAAAAAGCCTTTAGTGACACATGAATGGCACCAAAAGGTTCAAGTTTATAATACCGTGTTTCCTAGAAAATAAGACACTGTCTTATATATTTTTTTTCCCCTGAAAAATGCGCTAGGGTTTATTTTCATGGTAAGGCTTATTCTCAGGAAAACACGGTTGGGGGAAGTTAACTCCCCCCCCCCCCCAAAAAAAAGCAGACCCCTATTCCCTGTAGAATCATACTTACCAGACCCCGGACGTCTGCGTCGCTCCCAGGTCCTCTTCCAATCTTTGGCGGGCACTACCTGCAGGTATGCTCCACAGTGGTCCTACCCTGCTTCTGGCATACCTATTGCTTCTGGACAGCAGGGGAACCTAGGAAACAGTGCAGTGGAGAGCGAGGATCTGCGATGGAACCCATCAATAAGTTGTGGCTATTGAAGCTGTGGTGTTTCGCTGCATTGCAGGAGCTTGGAGTGATTTTCTTTTTGTGTCTATTTCCCCTCTGTCTGTCTCCCTTACCTTGTGTTGTATTATTGCAGTTTTGAGACTAGTGTTCTCGCCAGCCTTCTCACTAGCCAGGGTAAGTTCAGGGCAAGCGAGGGCCTAGGCATATGACAGCGATGGGGGAAGGACCCATATAGGGACGTTAGGGAGCATAGGGTACAAACTCAGATGAATTGTAGGAGGTCTCCCCTCTCTCTATCGCCAGGGCCTTCCTTCTGTACCATTCCTGTTGTTACACATGTGGTGCGTTGCACGCATAGTGTCTGTATGCTCTGGCGTGACACAAGAAGACTGGTTGAGGACACGGGCAGCAGTATGGAGGAGGGCACCAGTCTTGTAGATGAGAATACTTTTTTATTATTATTTTGGCCACAATGTGCCCATTTTTAACAAAGAAAATGTTGAAAGGCGTGAATGCCAGATTGTAGGCACAAAACTGAGACAAAATTCAGTGGAATTTACTATATCATTCCAAAGTCTATGAGAAAGTCATAAAAAGTTATCTGATTATTGGCTTTTTCTTTGTGAAACTGGAAAACCCCTTAATTTACACAAGTGCTAGACAAACTCTCCCTGGGCACTGGGTGCTATATGCGATGCCATCAACCTATTTTCATGCAGATGAGCTTGTTAGTCTGGAGGTAAATGAATGCACACATCATCACAATGGGGAGGGGGGACACAAAAGTCTGCATGCCTGGGTGGGAGAACTGGGTGGGCAAGGTCACTGCTGAATGCAGGCTGGATATAATCGTGCTTCTCACATTGCTCCCACTTGCACAGACCAGAATTAATTCCTACATTCACTAAAGAGAATCCCAAACTATCATATTCCTATGCTCAGTCGGTAAATGGCAGGCCTCCATCAATCCTCCCTCTGCTCCCTTCTATCTGCTGTTGTGTCATACTGCCCCAATACACACTTAAGGCCTCTTCACACGCTACGACATCGCTAAAGCGATCTCGTTGGGGTCACGGAATTTGTGACGCACATCCGACCGCGTAAGCGATGTCGTTGCGTGTAACACCTATTTGCGATTTTGAATCATTGCAAAAACGTTCAAAATCGCTAATCGGTGACATCCCCCCTAAGTTCAATTATCGTTGCTGCTGCAGTAACGATGTTGTTCGTCGTTCCTGCGGCAGCACACATCGCTACGTGTGATACTGCTGGAACGAGGAACCTCTCCATACCTGCGTCTTGCCCGCTCATCTCCGCACCTCCGCTTTGATTGGGCGGCCGCTTAGTGACGTCGCTGTGACTCCGAACTAACCACCCCCTTAGAAAGGAGGCGGTTCGCCGGTCACAGCGACGTCGCTAGGCAGGTAAGTAGTGTGACGGGTCCGCGCGATGTTGTGCGCCACGGGCAGCGATATGCCTGTGTCGCACAACCGATGGGGGCGGGTACGCACGCTAGCGATATCGGTAACGATATCGCAGCGTGTAAAGCGGCCTTTAGGCCCTGATTAATCAAAGCAATTACGCCAGAATTCTGACCTAAGTTGCTTTGAAAAGTCAAAAGAATTTTGGGAAACATCAAGTTGTGCAAAAATATTGTGACTTTTGGCCTTTTTCACGCCAGCTTTGCCAAAGTTTGTTTGGTTAGCACGGAACCGGAGGCATACCACCACAGGTCATCTAATTCATGGCAACTGATGGCATGCCATATGTCAGAAATCTTACCACAGTGCACCTCCTAATGACATCTTCAAGACGAAAAATCAGTGCCTTAATCTGCAGGGAGAAGGTAAATTTGGCATTGCATTTTTTCAAAACCTCATTTTGCCATATTGTCATATACTTTGCATGTGTAAATGTAGCGCCTCTGACTGTATCAGGGTGCTACAGGGGACTGCATCCTGTACTCCAGGGTTCAGGGCCTAGTCTCCCATGGTTCCAGGTTCCCATCAACAGTGTCACTGACACATGCACTACAAATCCCAACCACACCTAACACCAAGGCTGGACAGACACACCAGTGGGTTGGTCAAGTTGGAGCACGGCCGCCCACCTAGGGGTCAGGCAGACTGGTGGGAGGGAGGAGGTCAGCTTAGAGTTAGTGAAGTAGTAGCCCACAGAGAGTGAGGAGCAGGGGAGTTGGAGCTCCCAGGGAGGCGACAGGTTGGATCGCAAACGGTGGTCTGGGACCACAGGAGTTGGGAAGCGGTATTAGGAACACTAGACAGGAGTGTAACAGACGCAGTCTAGGAGGACTGTTGGCACCAGAAAGCCCAGCCACCTTACCGGTACCAAGCATGGCGGGGTACAGGACCCTAGATCAGGGAAGAGCTTCAAGCGCCTTGGTAATTAACCTGTGGAGGATAGTCTCTTTATGAAATTTCCCCAGAGATTGGAGGCATCAGCACAACGCGGGGGATAGGGTTTTCCAAAATACACAACTCACTGAAATCCCAAGTGCCAGCCACCAAGAGCACAGCTGCCATACACATGGGTAGCAGGGCCCCGAAAGCTTCAATCCAAGGGGCCACAACTGTCAATCAATTTGTGCTTGGAGGCAAGGCTCCGGCCTTACCAAGTGACACTGGTGGGAGCGGGATCTTGACGGGCTCCCCCCGTAGAGACTGCGGTGCCTAGAGACTTTGGTTTACCATCTGTGTGTCTGCTTATTCCACTTGATCCAGCACAACGACTACCGCAGTGAGTAATCTGACCCCTGCACCCTGCTTCCCAAGGCCAACCCACCTGTTCACCAAATCCCCACTATCTGGGGCCTTCCCTACCTGCAGAGAGACTGACACCTGGCTGCCCCCACACCATCTGCCCCGGTACCCCCATCGGCAGCGGCAGTACTCCCCTTTACCGCAACCCGCAGGTGGCATCACGAACATTCATCCCCTGTAAATATCCCCTTACATTTGAAGTGTCCGCAAGCCCCCGGGTCCGGAGACCCTCGAGCCACAGCTACCCCGGATCCTAGCAGTTCGACTGCTGCTGGGGTGGCACATAAATGACACTTTTATTCCAGAAAAAAAGTACGTCACATACTCCAGCACTGAGATTTAGGACTTATCACGTGCTGCCACGTCTTCCAAGACAATGATCCAAAACATAAAGCAAAATATACAATGGAATGGTTCACAAATAAACATATCCAGGTGTTAGAATGGCCAAGTCACAGTCCAGACCTGAATCCAATCGAGAATCTGTGGAAAGAGCTGAAAACTGCTGTTCACAAACGCTCTCCATCCAACCTCACTCAGCTCCAGCTGTTTGCAAAGGAAGAATGGGCAAGAATTTCAGTCTCTCGATGTGCAAAACTGATAGACACAAACCCCAAGCGACTTGCAGCTGTAATCGCAGCAAAAGGTGGCGCTACAAAGTATTAACTTAAAGGGGATGAATAATATTGCACGTCCCAATTTTGAGTTTTTTATTTTTTAAAAAAGTTTAAAATAAGCAATAAATTTCATTCAACTTCACAATTGTATCCCACTTGTTGATTCTTCACCATAACATTTAAAATTTTATCTTTATGTTTGAAGCCTGAAATGTGTGTACTTTCGCAAGGCACTGTAAGAACAAATGCACCATTATAGCCAAAGTGCCAGTGCAAATGGCTGATTTCACACATGGAGCAATGGTTTGCATAGAACCAAAATGGCCACATGCACTACTTTGATTTTCAAACCAAACTAGTACATGTCAATAACACACAATCACTGTGCTCACCCACTATGCAGATGAACATACGGACCTGCACACACAGAGCCACTGATGTGTGTGATGAGTGACCCAAGATTTAGTATAGCTGTCTGAACCCAGCCTTATACATTGGATCTTTAAGTGCCCACGTGCCCATGATCCGTACATGCTGCGTCCTGTCCTGCGGGGCCGCGACTGTTGTCCATAGGCCTGTGCCCACGATCAGGATTCGGGCTGCTGTGGTATTTTTCTCTGTTCTTTCTGCGGAGAACAATCATGGTACCGCAGCAATAAATTGGCATGCGGAGTCTCGGGAAGCCGCAACGTAGGTCAGTTTACACTGCGGGGTAAAACAAGCATAGTGGGCATGGGATTTCTAGAAATCTCATCCATCATCATCTGTGCTTGTACTGTACACCGCAGCATTTTGGACGCAGTGAAAACATGCTGTGTCCAAAACGTTGTGGACCCTGATCGTTGGCACGCACCATAACAGTCTTCTTGAATGTTTTCTGTACTAATACTTTTTTTCGTCTTTTCTTTGACCATTTGATAATTGGTGTCTATGCCGCCTCTGTACACTGAATATTTTACTTGCATCGCTCTTTAGCCTTTGACCTTGGTATTGATCGGCATTCCACAAGTAGAAGTAGATAAGAAGTGAGGCAAACAGGAACAGTGTGGTGAAGGCAGCGAAAGTGATGGGTCCGTCAGTTACCACATCTGGGTTTACTATAGTTGTAGCAATCAGTAGGCGAGATAAGTATAGGCGCCCTTCAGACGTCTGTGATTCTTATCATAGGTAAAAACACGGACCATTGTTCTTCAGTGTTTTGGATCAGTCAGTTTTTTTTACCACTGATGAGAAAAAAACCCTACAAATCTTCTCCCACCCATTTGCATTCAGATGACGATGTGCGTTGGCAGTGATTGTCATAGACCCATACACTTGAAAAGGGTCATTTTGAGCCATGACCCTGGCAATATTGGACATTACATGATTTGAGGACACATAGTCCACAAAAATAACTATGGGCATGTGAACATCCGCATAGATTATATTGGGGACATGAGCTGTTCGTGAAAACTACTGAACACATATGTGATTCATGGACGTCTGAATGAGGCCGTACACTGGGATCTCTGGCGATTTCATGACATTACTGCTGATTGCCAAAAGAATAAAGAACTAAAGAGAAAGTTCCATGGCTTATAAAGAACTGACATTCGTTTTACCAAATCAGCCAATGGTGGTTCGCTATGGTCAAAATCGCCCATTTCAGACGACTTTTATACAATGTTCATGGGTGCCGTTAGGTCTTCTTACAACATATGGTGCCTAGGGTGCCATAATAGTGTCCTGTACTGTGGCAGCACAAAGCAGTGCATTATTTGATTCAGAGTCATGCTTGTCCGCCAAGCTTACAGTCTTAAGTCCCATGCTGAAGGATCAGCCCATGGGTGAAAGGCTTATCTACTAATCCTAAAAAAGCTGTGTTGTTGGGGGTGGTCTGAAGAAGGTCGTAATAATATTCCTAAAATCATGGACCTAGAGCAATACAGATAAATCTATATGTGGCTGACCAGTTACCCAGTTTGTAATAGATTGGGGAAAGACATTTAATGGGGTATGGTCACCTAGGCCCCTGCTGTAATTAAAGGGGTTGGCCACTAATCGGACAGGTGTTTCTCAATGAGTGTTTGCCCCCAATAAAATAAAAATACTTATACTCACTTCCAATGCCAGTGGCGTTCCAGTGGTGTTGGCACTCGCTTTTACGCGGCTCAAGTGCAGTTGTTACGTACCGTCAGCCCTGGGCCCTTCGGAGATGGCTTCACTGTCCTGCCTTCAGATAATCAACCCTCAAGGGGAAGTCAGAGCTATGGCTGCCTGCTCACTTCCTATTGATGTTCCAGGACAGCGAATGTCAACATTGCTGGGACAGCACAGGCTCCGGAGGTGAGTATAAGTGTTTTTTATTTTAACCGGGGCTAACATGGTGGTTGGAATGTGTTGTCTGAGTACTGGACAATCCCTTTAACATAAAATGTGTGCAAAAACCTTAACATAAAACATTTCCACCATTTACAATGATATGGCATGAACATTATATACCAGTCCGATCTTTGAGGCTTCAGAGCAGCCATATTTGCAGCCTGTGGATAGGCGCTGACAGATAACTCGACCTTGGAGTCGGACGCCGGCCTGTCTCGTTCTTGGACCCATACATTGCAGGCATGGAGTCAGCAGTTGCATTTCGAATGGTATTTTCAATGCAGAAAAACAGGATCTTCTACATTTCTGCATAACTTGTCTCTTGTGCACTGAAAAGGTGAATTCCTGACTCAGCTGAGTTTCCACAGTTGGGGGCAAAGGTTGAGGCTCTGCAGCCGGTGTATTTGTCAGACCTCTGACAGCTGGGTGCGTCATATTGAAGTCTTCGCTCCACTCATATGTAAGTGGATGGCGGTATTACTGAAACTGCCACAGACAAAACGACAAAACAAGGGCTATAGGGATGCAAAACACATGACAACACCAATGTTATCTAGTCCTACAAGAATTCCAATTAACGAATACCTGTCATCTCTGTGCATTGTATAGGGATAGACTGGGCTTTGCTACACTTTGTGTACATATGTTTGAGCATATAGGTTATAGTATTAGAGTTATATTGCCTAATATAATATTATCAGTTGCCTTAAGCACCTCTAAACACCATTTTCCAGTCTATACATGGAATTAATATACATTGTAAAATATTATAAAATGGTATTATGTACTGATCAAAGTAAAAGTTTGCATTAAACTACAGAGCTGCACTCATTATTATCCTCGGCTGATCTTGACTTACATCCTCTATACTCCAGAGCACCACTCACTATTCGGCTGGAGCAGTCACTGTGGACATAAATTACATTACTTATCCTGTACTGATCTTGAGTTACATCCTGTATTATACTCCAGAGCTGCACTCACTATTCTGCTGGCGGAGTCACTGTGGACATACATTACATTAGTTATCCTGTACTGATCCTGAGTTACATCCAGTATTATATTCCAGAGCTGCACTCATTATTCTGCTGGTGGAGTCACTGTGTACATACATTACATTACTTATCCTGTACGGATCCTGAGTTACATCCTGTATTATACTCCAGAGCTGCACTCACTATTCTGCTGGTGGAGTCACTATGTACATACATTACATTACTTATCCTGTACTTTTCCTGAGTTACATCCTGTATTATACTCCAGAGCTGCACTCACTATTCTGCTGGCGGAGTCACTGTGGACATACATTACATTACTAATCCTGAGTTACATCCAGTGTTATATTCCAGAGCTGCACTCATTATTCTTCTGGTGAAGTCACTGTGCACATACATTACATTACTTATCCTGTACTGATCCTGAGTCAATGTTTGTATTGATCTACAGAGCTGCACTCACTATTCTGCTGGTGGATTCACTGTGTACATACATTACATTACTTATCCTGTACTGATCCTGAGTTACATCCTGTATTATACTCCAGAGCTGCACTCACTATTCTGCTGGTGGAGTCACTGTGTACATACATTACATTACTTATCCTGTACTGATCCTGAATTACATCCTGTATTATACTCCAGAGCTGCGCTCACTATTCTGCTGGTGGAGTCACTGTGTACATACATTACATTACTTATCCTGTACTGATCCTGGGCTACATACTGTATTATACTCCAGAGCTGCACTCACTATTCTGCTGGTGCAGTCACTGTGTACATACATTACATTACTTATCCTGTACTGATCCTGAGTTACATCCTGTATTATACTCCAGAGCTGCATTCATGATTCTGCTGGTGGAGTCACTGTGTACATACATTCCATTACTTATACTGTACTTATCCTGAGTTACATCCTGTATTATGCTCCAGAGCTGCACTCACTATACTGCTGGTGCAGTCACTGTGTACATACATTACATTACTTATCCTGTACTGATCCTGAGTTACATCCTGTATTATGCTCCAGAGCTGCTCTCACTATTCTGCTGGTGCAGTCACTGTGTACATACATTACTTATACTGTACTGATCCTGAGTTACATCCTGTATTATACTCCAGAGCTGCACTCTCTATTCTGCTGGTGCAGTCACTGTGTACATACATTCCATTACTTATACTGTACTGATCCTGAGTTACATCCTGTACTATACTCCAGAGCTGCACTCACTATTCTGCTGGTGGAGTCACTGTGTACATTCATTCCATTACTTATCCTGTACTGATCCTGAGTTACATCCTGCATTATACTCCAGAGCTGCACTCTCTATTCTGCTGGTGGAGTCACTGTGTACATACATTCCATTACTTATACTGTACTGATCCTGAGTTACATCCTGTATTATACCCCAGAGCTGCACTCACTATTCTGCTGGTGCAGTCACTGTGTACATACATTACATTACTTATCCTGTACTGATCCTGAGTTATATCCTGTATTATACTCCAGAGCTGCACTCACTATTCTGCTGGTGCAGTCACTGTGTACATACATTACATTACTTATCCTGTACTGATCCTGAGTTACATCCTGTATTATACTCCAGAGCTGCACTCACTATTCTGCTGGTGGAGTCACTGTGTACATACATTACATTACTTATCCTGTACTGATCCTGAGTTACATCCTGTATTATACTCCAGAGCTAGAGAGTAGTGGAGGAAGGGTCTAATATCCGTGCCAAGGACTCAATGGCTCCAATGAAGAGATTAATGCTTCTTTTAATATCATGCACAGGTCTACGCGTTTCAGAGATTTGATGTTTTTCTGCCTGTTGTCCTGAAGAAGGGAGCTGTGTCTCCTGAAACGCGTAGACCTGTGCATGATATTAAAAGAAGCATTAATCTCTTCATTGGAGCCATTGAGTCCTTGGCGCGGATATTAGACCCTTCCTCCACTACTCTCTGTTATCAGCTTCCCTGGGGCTGCTGCCTTGGACCCGGATTCTTACATGCTTATATAGTGGTTGTGACTGGCACAACCATCAGAGGTGAGTGTGACACCCCATTTTTACCCCCTTCCATTGTTGGGGTAAGACCCTATTGCGCTTTGTTTTTCCACAGTTTCTGATCCTATACTCCAGAGCTAGATACTGAAACATCTACTTCATGGAGAGAGTTCTTCACTTGGGTAGATGGTGAGAAAGGGCTTTTCTTTACCATGGAAAGGATTCTGTGATCATCCTCCACTGTTGTCTTCTGTGGATGTCCCAGCCTTTTTGAGTTCCCAAGCTCACCAGTGCACTCTTTTTTTTTTTGCGGAATGTACAAAACTGTTGATTTGGTCACTCCTAACATTTTTCCTACAGTATATCGCTGATGGATTTCTTCTTCTTTCTCCGCTTATTGATGGTCTGTTTCTCTTCCATTGAGAGCTCCTTAGGCTATGTGCCCACGTTGCGTTCTGTCCCTGCAGAAATTTCTGCAGCGATTTGAACAGCACACGTGCGCTTCAAATCGCTGCAGAAACAGTCCATAATGAAAAGCCGATTTCATGCGCTCTGCATGCAGCCCCTCCCATAGAGCGCATGAAAGAAGTGACATGTTACTTCTTGAAAGCAGCGCTTCGGCAGTAGCTGAAGCACTGTGTTCTAATACGCCACGTGGGCATGGATTAGGCACAATCTTCATAGATTGTGCTGGGGACGCAGGACGCATGCAGTTACGCTGCGATACAGATCGCAGCGTAACTGCATGAAAATACATTACGTGGGCACATAGCCTCAGACCGCTTGTGGGTTCATAGCAACAGTTTCTAAATGAAAACGCAAATACCACATCTGGAATCAGCTCCAGACCTTTTATATCTTTAACTGATGATGGATTAACAATGAAATAGGTCATGCAGACCACTAAAGAGCTTTTGAGACAATTGTCCAATTATTTTTGGTCTCTTGAAAATGAAATCAGCTACATATGAAGGAGGTGTAATTCCTAAACCTTTACGCCAATTGGGATGTGAACACCCTCAAATTAAAGCTGAGAGTCTTCACTTTAAGCCCATATTGATTAGATAACTGTATCTTGAATATGTTTGGGAAGATCTTCTATATATAACATCTTATAATGGAGTGTAATATTGAGATCAGCATAGTATGGAGCAGAGATAAAACCATACAAAGGATTTACAATGTCCGTGTGATAAGGACTTATTCCTACACAATGCACTGTGTTGAGTGCCAGGGGCCCATCCTCACCCCAATCCAATCAATGAGGGCCTGTCCCTGTGACCGCATTGTTCTTGAATGTTTGGATTAATTGGGATAAACAGGCGGTTTTCAAGGTTTCGGATGAGTAGTCACAGTAGGGAAAGGCTTTGAAGGGCTGAGTCTATAATCAATGTGATGGACTTACAATAGGTAGTAAAGGCTGAAGACAATTGTGCTGGGCTCTGTTGGTTTACAGCTTTGTCTTGGAACTAAATTTAGCAGGAGAAGCGTTTGTGGACATTCAGGTCGGGCTTTGGAGAGTGAAACTTTGGAATGAAAGTTCAGGAAATAATCATTTACACTCCCTGCACGCTTGTCTCTGGTTTTCCTAATCGCATTGAAGGTATTGGAATATTGAGGAAACAGCAAAATAGTGAAAAATTATCCCAATGTTTCTTCTTTTTCTTGAAGAAGATAGATTATCGGATTGCTTAAAGGGGTTGTCCACTACAAGAACAACCCTCTTCTCAATCTGAGTGTTTGTCATGGTGAGATGAAAATACATACTCACCTCCAGTGCCGGTGCTGTTCCCGCTTTGTTGGCATTCACTCCCCCGAGGCTCATGTGAACTTGTGACATCACGAGAACCCTGGGCCCAATCAGCACCGCCTCCACTCCCCCCATCTTCAGACTTATCAAACATGAAAAGGAAGTAAGAGACCACCCGCAGCTCTAATTTACCCTTCAATCTCAATTCATCCGAAGGGTGGTGGAAGTGGAATCAGCGCTGATTGGGCGCACGGCTCGCGTGACTTCACACGTTCACGTGAGCCCCTGGAGAGCGAGTGCCGACACCACTGAAACCACACCGGTACCGGAGGTGAATATACCTAATTGTTTTTATTTTAATGGGGACAAACAGTCAGATTGAGAAGGGGCTGTCCGAGAACAGCACAACCCGTTCCACCTGTTAGCTGAGAAAAAAATTCCTCAAACATGAGTTTTGTCACAACTTCCCTCCAACTGTCCTGTTACTGTCCACCACTATTCTAGACTTTTTCTGAGGCCACCTGGATTTTTGGACTACAAACGATATGACGTATAGCACAGATATACATCTAATAGATACATCTAATTCTTGCTTGTCTGTGAGGTCATCCTAGACCTATCCGAGACGTTCGTCCTGGACTTACCCCAATGCTGCTTATCTCTGAGAAATCAATAGGATTGGACAAATGGATTCTCAACCCGTCTGATCCTTGTATGGCTCTGTAACCGGTTTATGGGTATTAGGATGTGAGGTTTATTCGTTCGTCTGACATTATAGTTTTACATGTACACAGAGTTTTTTTGAGGCAGTCAAAAACGACAACTTTTCTAGTGGATAACATCTTCAGGCAATGCTCCTTCTTTGGGGAGATTTTGGAGGAGTTTTTCATTTCATTTCATGAAGTGGTTTTGAAGAGTTTTTCAAGCATTTTTGCTAAGTATTGTTCCCTGAAGCATTCTTTTGCAGCTTTTTGATTGAATAGTGCCTAATTTTTAGCATTTCCCATCAGGAGATGCCTCCAAGAGGTGACACACGCTTTCATTTCTTCTATCAGGCATTCTTCAAACTCTGAAGTGGAAGAAAAACGCTTAAAAAAACTGGACATGTGGGTGGTCAGTACTGTACACGGTCCACTAGGCTATTCCCAGGTATGAACGTACTGGATGTGTGGATGCTGAGTACTATACACAGTCCACCAGGCCATGCCAAGGTATGAAGGTAGAGGATGTGTGGGTGCTCATTACTTTACACAGTAAACAAGGCCATGCCCAGGTATGACGGTACAGGGCATGTGGGTGGTCAGTGCTGTCCATGGTCCACCAGGCTATGCCCAGGTATGAAGATACAGGACATGTGAGTGCTCAGTACTGATAACGGTCCACTAGGCCATGCTCAGGTATGAAGGTACAGGGCATGTGGGTGCTCAGTACTGTACACGATCAACCAGGCCATGTTCGGGTATGAAGGTACAGGGCATGGACATGGTCCACCATGATCAGGTAAAAAAGGTACAAAATGTGTGGATATTTAGTACTATACATGGTCCTTTAGGCCATGCTCAGGTTTGAAGGTACTAGGCCATGGCCAGGTATGAAGTTATAGGACATTTGTGTGTTCAGTACTAGACATGATCCACCAGGGCATGCTCAGGTATGAAGGTGTAGGACATGTGAGTGCTCAGTATTGGACACGGGCCACCAGGCCATGCCCAGGTATGAAAGTACTGGATGTGTGGGTGCTCAGTACTTTACATGGCCCACCAGGCCATACCCAGGAATGAAGGTACTGTGTGTGTGAGTACTCAGTACTGGACACGGCCCACTAGGCCATGCTCATGTATAGGACAAGTGGGTGTTCAGAACTGGACACAGGCCACAAGGCCATGCTCAGGTATGAAGGTATAGGATATGCGGGTGCTCAATACTGTACACGGTCCAGTAGGCAATGCTCAGGTAAAATGTACAGGACATGTGGGTGCTCAGTACTGGACACAGTCGACCAGGCCATACTCAGGTATGAAGGTATAGGATGTGTGAGTGCTCAGTATTGTACATGGTCCACCAGGTCATACTCCGATAGGAAGTTACAGAATGTGTGGGTGCTCCGTACTGTAGACATTCCACCAGGCCATACTCAGGTGTGAAGGTACAGGATAAGTGGGTGCTCAGTACTGTACATGGTCCACCAGGCCATACTAATATATCAAGGTACAGGATGCGTGGGTGCTCAGTACTGGAAACGGTCCACCAGGCCATGCTTAGGTGCTGGTGCTCCGTACTGGACATGGTCCACCATGCCATACACAGGAATTAATGTATAGGACATGTGGGTTCTCAGTACTGTACATGGTCCAGTAGGCAATGCGAAGGTAAAATGTACTGGACATGTAGGCGTTCAGTACTGGACACGGTCCACCAGGCAATTCCCAGGTATGAAGGTATAGGACATTTGGGTGCTTAGTACTGGACACAGTCTACCAGGTCATGCCCAAGTATGAAGGTATAGGACATATGGGTGTTCAGTACTGGACACCGTCCACCAGGCCATGATTAGGTGTTGGTGATCCGTACTGAACATGGTCCACCATGCCATGCACAGGAATGAATGTATAGGAAATGTGGGTTCTCAGTACTGTACACGGTCCAGTAGGCAATGCCCAGATAAAATGTACAGGACATGTTGGTGTTCAGTACTGGACACGGTCCACCAGGCCATGCCCAGGTATGAAGGTATAGGACATGTGGGTGCTTAGTACTGGACACGGTCCACCAGACCATGCTTAGGTGTGGGTGCTCAGTACACGGTCCACCAGGTCATGCCCCGCTATGAAGGTATAGGACATGTGGGTGTTCAGTACTGGACACCATCCACCAGGCCATGTTTAGGTGTTAGTGCTCCGTACTGGACATGGTCCACCATGACATGCACAGGAATGAATGTATAGGACATGTGAGTTCTCAGAACTGTACATGGTCCAGTAGGCAATGCCAAGGTAAAATGTACAGGACATGTAGGTGTTCAGTACTGGACACGGTCCACCAGGCCATGCACAGGAATGAATATATAGGACATGTGAGTTCTCAGTACTGTACATGCTCCAGTAGGCAATGCCAAGGAAAAATATACTGGACATGTAGGTGTTCAGTACTGGACACGGTCCACCAGGTCATGCCCCGCTATGAAGGTATAGGACATGTGGGTGTTCAGTACTGGACACCATCCACCAGGCCATGTTTAGGTGTTAGTGCTTTTTCCGCTCCCACTCCACGTCATACCCAGGTGGATTTTATTCAGTGCACAGACGCGACGCGCGCATGCGCTGCCTGTGCCTTCTACGGTGGGGACTTCCGGGTGCTCCTGTGACGAATGAAGGGATGACGTCCGTCCTCCCTCTATTCTTCCACGTGGTACCCGGCGGCCCCTGCCCTGGAGGGCGGGGCAACATGACGCGGAGCGCGCCGATTTGCCTGTGATCCCTGCTATCTATTATATAAACCCACATGCTATGCACGATGGTCAGCCTCCTGACGAAGCCACGCCCGGTGAAACGCGCGTCGAGGCCCCGCCCACCACCACCAGCCTGCTTACCAAACAGCCCTAATATGCCTCAAGGTAAATATACCACTACCTTATGATATGACAGGTTTCTGATATTACTCTAAGGGTGAGCTTCATATAGGGAATTTACCCTCTGATGTATTTGCTTCTCCCTGTCTTTTTCTGGCTATTCTGCCTGTCATATACTGATCCACGTGTTTTGTGGCTAGTTTCCCATCTGCTGGTGTGGTTTGTGCATCCTTTGTGTCTGGCATTTTAACACTCTTTTGCCTGTATCATTTGTCCTTTTGTCACACTTACTTTACTATTAAAAATATTGTGTATTTCACCATATATTTGTCTTTGGTCTCCTCTATACCAGTGGTCTTCCTTTTACCTCTTGTATTGGTACAATTGATCACTGGGATCTCTCTTGGTTTTGCATTCTTAATGGGACCCTCCCTTTTAGGGAAGCTGTAGGTTTACAATCCACCAGGCCATGTTTAGGTGTTAGTGCTCCGTACTGGACATGGTCCACCATGACATGCACAGGAATGAATGTATAGGACATGTGAGTTCTCAGAACTGTACATGGTCCAGTAGGCAATGCCAAGGTAAAATGTACAGGACATGTAGGTGTTCAGTACTGGACACGGTCCACCAGGCCATGCCCAGGTATGAAGGTATAGGACATGTAGGTGTTCAGTACTGGACACCATCCACCAGGCCATGCTTAGGTGTTGGTGCTCCGTACTGGACATGGTCCACCATGCCATGCACAGGAATGAATGTATAGGACATGTGGGTTCTCAGTACTGTACATGGTCCAGTAGGCAATGCCAAGGTAAAATGTACAGGACATGTAGGTGTTCAGTACTGGACACGGTCCACCAGGCCATGCTTAGGTGTGGGTGCTCAGTACGGTACACGGTGCACAAGGCCATGCCCAGGTATGAAGGTACAGGATGTGTGGGTGCTCAGTATTGTACATGGTCCACCAGGCCATACTCCGATATGAAGTTACAGAATGTGTGGGTGCTCCGTACTGTAGACATTCCACCAGGCCATACTCAGGTGTGAAGGTACAGGATAAGTGGGGGCTCAGTACTGTACACGGTCCACCAGGCCATACTAATGTATCAAGGTTCAGGATGTGTGGGCGCTCAGTACTGGACACCGTCCACCAGGCCATGATTAGGTGTTGGTGATCCGTACTGGACATGATCCACCATGCCATGCACAGGAATGAATGTATAGGACATGTGGGTTCTCAGTACTGTACATGGTCCAGTAGGCAATGCCAAGGTAAAATGTACAGGACATGTAGGTGTTCAGTACTGGACACGGTCCACCAGGCCATGCCCAGGTATGAAGGTATAGGACATGTAGGTGTTCAGTACTGGACACCATCCACCAGGCCATGCTTAGGTGTTGGTGCTCCGTACTGGACATGGTCCACCATGCCATGCACAGGAATGAATGTATAGGACATGTGGGTTCTCAGTACTGTACATGATCCAGTAGGCAATGCCAAGGTAAAATGTACAGGACATGTAGGTGTTCAGTACTGGACACGGTCCACCAGGCCATGCTTAGGTGTGGGTGCTCAGTACGGTACACGGTGCACAAGGCCATGCCCAGGTATGAAGGTACAGGATGTGTGGGTGCTCAGTATTGTACATGGTCCACCAGGCCATACTCCGATATGAAGTTACAGAATGTGTGGGTGCTCCGTACTGTAGACATTCCACCAGGCCATACTCAGGTGTGAAGGTACAGGATAAGTGGGGGCTCAGTACTGTACACGGTCCACCAGGCCATACTAATGTATCAAGGTTCAGGATGTGTGGGCGCTCAGTACTGGACACCGTCCACCAGGCCATGATTAGGTGTTGGTGATCCGTACTGGACATGATCCACCATGCCATGCACAGGAATGAATGTATAGGACATGTGGGTTCTCAGTACTGTACATGGTCCAGTAGGCAATGCCAAGGTAAAATGTACAGGGCATGTAGGTGTTCAGTACTGGACACGGTCCACCATGCCATGCTTAGGTGTGGGTGCTCAGTACGGTACACTGTGCACCAGGCCATGCCCAGGTATAAGGTACAGGATGTGTGGGTGCTCAGTACTGTACTAGGTGCACCAGGCCATGCCCAGGTATCAGTCAGAAGTATGCGCCATATATAGTACAGCGGTGATATTTCTGGAATGTTCTCGTCCATCCCAACAGGCCGTTCCAGTTTTTCTCTGCTTACTCCCCTAGAGACACCTGGTTATGTAAGTGACACCTGATGAGTCCCAGATTCCAGGCATAGTGAGACTCCACTGCCTATGAAAGGTATTTATGTACATTATTCTGTCCAACCAAACATGTCAGAAATCAAAAGTTTCCTGCGCAGGCTCATCCTTTCCTGTATGGTGGAACGTGGAAACCTGACTACACCCCGCTGAGGAACGCCAGAAATTTGGACTATTTCACTGAAGAACTTTACAGCTTATCTTGTATCAATAACGCAGATAAGATGTCGACCTCAGCGGCCAAGAGCCTCTCTATACAGAACAAAGTGTCTATGATCCCTGATGACAACATTACTGCAATTATCACAGCCATAAATTCCATCTTTCCATGTGATTCCCACCCCCACCCCAGCTGGGCACAGCTACAAGTATGGCTGCCGTGCTGCGCCGCTGTCATCTCCAGAGAGTGCCTGAGTACACTGCACTCATCAGCTCTTATAGAAGACCTGCGGCCACTCCTGGCACGTAATACGTCTATATTCCATGAACTAACAATTCTGGAACATCTTTTCTTGTAACTCTTAGGGGCACTTTGCACACTACGACATCGCAGGTGCCATGTCGGTGGGGTCAAATCGAAAGTGACGCACATCCGGCCTCGCTGTCGACATCGCAGTATGTGAATCGTTTTACATAAGATTAACGAGCGCAAAAGCGTCGTTATCGTATGATCGGTGTAGGGTCTGACATTTCCATAATTTCATATCAAACACTTCAAAAGACCATATTATATTTAAATTACCAATCTTTATTAACATGATTAAAAAACATAAACACTAGACACAATAGACATGTTTAAAAATTGACAAAAACAAGGTGTAGGGTGGAGGGCCCATCATAATTCATTCATTTAAAATATCACACAGCATTTAGTTCATAATAGTACTTTGCTGATTCCTGTATACCATATATCATAGATTATATATCCCCTCTTACTCATCAGAATTCAATGGATTAATCCTCTGTTTATTACTATAGTATCCTAACACATCAGACCCAGAGGATATGAATCCTTAATCTCAAGATGTATGAAAGAGTGGGAGAACTCCCAGTTCCTTCCAGAATCCTTCCTCCCTGACGAAGCTACGTGAAACGATCGTTGGAGTGGTGTGGGGAGGGCCTGTCTAGGTAAAGTATCATGGGACTCCCTGACGAAGCTACGTGAAACGATCGTTGGAGTGGTGTGGGGAGGGCCTGTCTAGGTAAAGTATCATGGGACTCCCTGACGAAGCTACGTGAAACGATCGTTGGAGTGTTGTGGGGAGGGCCTGTCTAGGTAAAGTATCATGGGACTCCCTGACAAAGCTACGTGAAACGATCGTTGGAGTGGTGTGGGGAGGGCCTGTCTAGGTAAAGTATCATGGGACTCCCTGACGAAGCTACGTGAAACGATCGTTGGAGTGGTGTGGGGAGGGCCTGTCTAGGTAAAGTATCATGGGACTCCCTGACGAAGCTACGTGAAACGATCGTTGGAGTGGTGTGGGGAGGGCCTGTCTAGGTAAAGTATCATGGGACTCCCTGACGAAGCTACGTGAAACGATCGTTGGAGTGGTGTGGGGAGGGCCTGTCTAGGTAAAGTATCATGGGACTCCCTGACGAAGCTACGTGAAACGATCGTTGGAGTGGTGTGGGGAGGGCCTGTCTAGGTAAAGTATCATGGAAAATTAACCAATTGTTTAATCTATGCTCTGCCCCTTGTTTGGGAAGGACTCTGGCGATTCCTCTGTAAGGAACTGAGAGTTCTCCCACTCTTTCATACATCTTGAGATTAAGGATTCATATCCTCTGGGTCTGATGTGTTAGGATACTATAGTAATAAACAGAGGATTAATCCATTGAATTCTGATGAGTAAGAGGGGATATATAATCTATGATATATGGTATACAGGAATCAGCAAAGTACTATTATGAACTAAATGCTGTGTGATATTTTAAATGAATGAATTATGATGGGCCCTCCACCCTACACCTTGTTTTTGTCAATTTTTAAACATGTCTATTGTGTCTAGTGTTTATGTTTTTTAATCATGTTAATAAAGATTGGTAATTTAAATATAATATGGTCTTTTGAAGTGTTTGATATGGATTCTTGATTGGAGACACTTTGGGACCACATTAAAGTGTCTTGTTATAGTTGATAACTTCCTTATGAGTAAATTTCCATAATTTTGCAGCAGCGACGGTACGATGTTGTTCCTCGTTCCTGCGGCAGCAGACATCGCTGTGTGTGAAGCCGCAGGAGCGAGGAACTTCTCCCTACCTGCCTCCACTGGCTATGCGGAAGGAAGGAGGTGGGTGGGATGATTACGTACCGCTCATCTCCGCCCCTCCGCTTCTATTGGCCTCCTGCCGTGTGATGTCGCTATGACGCCGCACGACCCTCCCCCTTAGGAAGGAGGCAGGTCGCCGGCCAGAGCGACGTCGCAGGGCAGGTGAGTGCATGTGAAGCTGCCGTAGCGATAATGTTCACTACAGCAGCTATCACAAGATATCGCTGCTGCGACGGGGGCGGGGACTATCGCGCTCGGCATCGCTACAATCGGCTAGCGATGTTGCAGGGTGCAAAGTACCCCTAAGTTCTGAAGATTTGGGAACAAATGGACAACAGGGTGTTACCTTTTACCTTGTCAAAGGGGTGTGTCCCTACACAATCCGACACTGCCAGCACTGACAATGTAAGGACAAAACCCCAACTAGTAACGCCCAGTTGTCAGTTTATTCCCAATGTCTAGTAGGAATAATTGAAGAACGACTCAACACAGAATTCCCCCTTATGAATGTTACGGTAATCAGGTGATCTATCAATACATTTCACAGTATAAACTGCTTGTATTGTAAAATGGATCCCTCAGACCGTATAAGGCGCTTGTACTTACCAAGTAGGAATGGTTGTAAACTTCTTTATCGAAATTTTACCTGTATAATGTTAAAATTGAACAAGCTGTACACATAAAATGCTCATTTTGTGTCCATTAAGACATGGATTTTCAAAGTAAGTACACCAGGCGTATCAGGTCTACGAGCTCTTGCTAAACCTCAGGCCTCTGAATCCATCTCTTGATGTTCTCCTCTGTTGCTGACCGTTTGCCTCGGCCTATCTGTGAAGATTTTTGTTACTATATAGGGCACAGGTCTTGTATACAGGTAAATGTCTCTACACGGGGGGGGGGGGGGTTCTCTTATATGTAGATTGGTGTCAATAAATCAGGGACCAGCTCTATAGGTAAATGTCAGAATAGTGGTGGGGACTGGATGGGGGTTGTAGGGGTCACTATAGGGGGTTGATATGTATGTAGATTTTATTATATACATTACTCTCACAAAGTTAGGGATTTTTGGCTTTCAGGTAAAATTTCAGAATGATCCTAAAATGCCCTCTAACCTTTTCAGGGGACCTTAATGTGACCGTCTCTAATCTTCTGAATGCTCATGTCCAACTGTTCAGTGTTTCAGTACTTTTTGCACAACTTGCTGTTCTCTAACAAGGAGCTTAATGGCACAATTCACATCAGGTGTTTGATCCAGGAATCGCCCTATAAATTTCAAGGTTCAATTAGAATTGATATTAACCGGTCCTCCTCATCATGCTGTTCATATTTTGACAAGAGACCAAGACGACATATAATAATTGATCAACAGTAGCTCGCCATTGTGAGATTTCAAGCTTTATGTTCTGAGATGGAACTGGCCATTGAGCTTAGAGTGTCATCAGTAGGTTGCAATAGAGATACAGAGAGACTGGAAGAGTCACAGAAAGTGTGGCCACACACCACATTGATGACATCTTCATTGTGAACAATGCCCTCCGGAACTGAATGATGAATGCCACACAACTCCAGGCACGTTTAAGAGAGATGAGAGGCACTCAAGTGTCATGTCGGACCATTCAAAACCATTTACATCAGTGTAGTCTGTGTGCTAGATGACCTGCAAGGTTACCTGACCACACCACCAGGCACAGGCATCATCTACTCTGGATGAGGGACCAGTGGGCCTCAGAGCTGTTCACTGATGAAAGTTGATTCATGCTGAGCAGAAATGATGGCCGCCAGTGATGTTGGAGACATCAAGGAGGGGGCTGTGCATCAGTCATTGTTGTCACCAGAAGCGCCTTTAGTGGTGGTGTTACAGTGTGTGCAGGTGTGTCTAGTCTATACAGAACTGCCCTACACTTTGTGAATGGTGCAGTGACAAGCCCCTACTACTGGAATAACATCATTAATCCAGTCATTGTGCCTCTACATGTACAACATAGGCCTAATTTCATCTCCATGGACGACAATGCTCCAGCTTATCAAGGTCGCATCGTTAGGGAACGGCTGCTGGAGACTGGGAGACTTCAAATGGCGCAGCTGCACTTTCTCCAGACCTGAATCCCATAGAAAACCCATGGGATCAGCTAAGTCGCAGAGGCTCGTAACTCTGTACCCCAGAACCTCAATGACCTGAGGGCCACCCTTCAATCAGAGTGGGATGCCATGTCTCAGCAGATGACCAGCAGGAGACGTCGTCAGTTGTAATTGATGCTCAAGGCCACATGACAAATTACTGAGATAGTGACATTTTTTTTTGGGGGGGGGGTGTATATCCAGCACTGTTGTTGGATTTTGTTTCAATAGATTGTTTGAGATGAGGAAATCGCCATTGCCTATTCTACATAAATGCCCTACTGTCATCATAAAATATCACTGGAGTGTGAACTTTTTACATAAATTTCACCCAAGAGCCAAATATTCCTAATTTTTTGTGAGTAGTGTATGAGGGTCAGAATTGGGCTTATACGCATATATCGGGATGTTATATGTAGGTAAATGTCTCTATTTAGGGAGTTCCGGGTGGGTCTTCTATACAGGTCCATATACAGGTCCATGCCACTGCATGGATTTTAAAAGTTTTATGAGTAGGTGAATGTCATTATATACAGTATGAGCGGCAGGGGTTGTCTTTATACAGTGGGAAGAAGCATCATCTTATATGTAGGTAGATGTCAAAATATAGGAACATTATTATATGCAAGTAGGAGTCACTATATAGAACTGTTCTTTATATACAGGTAGCTGTCACCATATAAGAGGACAGGGCCTTATATACAGGTAGATGTCCCTATATAGCATGACTGTTCCCTATATACAGGTAGATGTCGCTATATAGGACTGTTCCCTATATACAGGTAGATGTCACTATATAACAGGACTGTTCCCTATATACAGATAGATGTCGCTATATAGAAGGACTGTTCCCTATATACAGGTAGATGTGGCTATATAGCAAAAATGTTCCCTATATACAGGTAGATGTTCCTATATAACAGGACTGTTCCCTATATACATTTAGATGTGGCTATATAGGAGGACTGGTCCCTATATACAGGTAGATGTCACTATATAGGAGCACTGGTTCCTGTATACAGGTAGATGTGACTATAATGGAGGACTGTTCCCTATATACAGGTAGATGTCCCTATATAGCAGGACTGTTCCCTATATACAGGTAGATGTTCCTATATAGAAGGACTGTTCCCTATATACAGATAGATGTCGCTATATAGAAGGACTGTTCCCTATATACAGATAGATGTTGCTATATAGAAGGACTGTTCCCTATATACAGGTAGATGTGGCTATATAGCAAAAATGTTCCCTATATACAGGTAGATGTTCCTATATAGGAGGACTGGTTCCTGTATACAGGTAGATGTGACTATAATGGAGGACTGTTCCCTATATACAGGTAGATGTACCTATATAGCAGGACTGTTCCCTATATACAGGTAGATGTCCCTATATAGCAGGACTGTTCCCTATATACAGGTAGATGTTCCTATATAGCAGGACTGTTCCCTATATACAGGTAGATGTTCCTATATAACAGGACTGTTCCCTATAAACATTTAGATGTCACTATATAGGAGGACTGGTCCCTATACACAGGTAGATGTCGCTATATAGGAGGACTGGTCCCTATATACAGGTAGATGTGACTATAATGGAGGACTGTTCCCTATATACAGGTAGATGTCGCTATATAGGAGGACTGGTCCCTATATACAGGTAGATGTCGCTATATAGGAGGACTGGTCCCTATATACAGGTAGATGTCGCTATATAGGAGGACTGGTCCCTATATACAGGTAGATGTAGCCCGCACAGAACGGAGGAGTCCTCACCTCTACAAACACTTTGCTGTCACATTTGTTGTGGTTTCCATGGTAGCCGGCCGAGGTGACGTCATTACGCAACGCTGCGCTCCTTTCCAGGTGTCCTGCTCGCCGTGTAGTGGGCGTGGTCTGCGGATGGGGCAGTGGGCGGGGTATTGACGCAGACGACCGAGAGGTGGGGCGGTGACGTAACGGCCCCGGGCTCCGTGTCACACGGGAATACCTTCCAGGCGCAAGGTGGACGGCGAGGCAAGAGGAGAGAGCTCAGAGCGGCAACATGAACCGGAGCCACCGGTCTACGGGCACCAGCAGCAGGTCCCTGGGCACCGTGGAGGTGAAGAGCAAGGTACGTGCCAAGGAAGCAGGAGGGGACATGGAGAGGGAAGAGAAGGGAAGGGTGCGTAGTACGGACACCTGCCGCAGGGGAGGAGGCGGCACCGGACCGGGGCTGAGAAGGGTACGTGGGGGCATCTGCCGGGGGAGAGAAGGGTACATGAGGGGGCATCTGCCTGGGGAGAGAAGGGTACATGAGGTGGGTCTGCCCTGGAGAAGGGTGCATGGGGGCATCTGCCGGGGGAGAGAAGGGTCCATGAGGGGGCATCTGCCTGGGGAGAGAAGGGTACTCGAGGTGGGTCTGCCCTGGAGAAGGGTGCATGGGGGCATCTGCCGGGGGAGAGAAGGGTCCATGAGGGGGCATCTGCCTGGGGAGAGAAGGGTACTCGAGGTGGGTCTGCCCTGGAGAAGGGTGCATGGGGGCATCTGCCGGGAGAGAGAAGGGTGCATGGGGGGCATCTGCCGGGAGAGAGAAGGGTGCATGGGGGGCATCTGCCGGGAGAGAGAAGGGTGCATGGGGGGGCATCTGCCGGGAGAGAGAAGGGTGCATGGGGGCATCTGCCGGGAGAGAGAAGGGTACATGAGGGGGCATCTGCCGGGAGAGAGAAGGGTACATGAGGGGGCATCTGCCGGGAGAGAGAAGGGTACATGAGGGGGCATCTGCCGGGAGAGAGAAGGGTGCATGGGGGGCATCTGCCGGGAGAGAGAAGGGTACATGAGGGGGCATCTGCCGGGAGAGAGAAGGGTACATGAGGGGGCATCTGCCGGGAGAGAGAAGGGTACATGAGGGGGCATCTGCCGGGAGAGAGAAGGGTACATGAGGGGGCATCTGCCGGGAGAGAGAAGGGTACATGAGGGGGCATCTGCCGGGGGAGAGAAGGGTACATGAGGGGGCATCTGCCGGGGGAGAGAAGGGTACATGAGGGGGCATCTGCCGGGGGAGAGAAGGGTACATGAGGGGGCATCTGCCGGGGGAGAGAAGGGTACATGAGGGGGCATCTGCCGGGGGAGAGAAGGGTACATGAGGGGGCATCTGCCGGGGGAGAGAAGGTACATGAGGGGGCATCTGCCGGGGGAGAGAAGGGTACATGAGGGGGGCATCTGCCGGGGGAGAGAAGGGTACATGAGGGGGCATCTGCCGGGGGAGAGAAGGGTACATGAGGGGGCTTCTGCCGGGGGAGAGAAGGGTACATGAGGGGGCATCTGCCGGGGGAGAGAAGGGTACATGAGGGGGCATCTGCCGGGGGAGAGAAGGGTACATGAGGGGGCATCTGCCGGGGGAGAGAAGGGTACTCGAGGTGGGTCTGCCCTGGAGAAGGGTGCATGGGGGCATCTGCTGGGAGAGAGAAGGGTGCATGGGGGCATCTGCCGGGGGAGAGAAGGGTACATGAGGGGGCATCTGCCGGGGGAGAGAAGGGTACATGAGGGGGCATCTGCCGGGGGAGAGAAGGGTACATGAGGGGGCATCTGCCGGGGAGAGAAGGGTACATGAGGGGGCTTCTGCCGGGGGAGAGAAGGGTACATGAGGGGGCATCTGCCGGGGAGAGAAGGGTACATGAGGGGGCATCTGCCGGGGGAGAGAAGGGTACATGAGGGGGCATCTGCCTGGGGAGAGAAGGGTACTCGAGGTGGGTCTGCCCTGGAGAAGGGTGCATGGGGGCATCTGCCGGGAGAGAGAAGGGTGCATGGGGGGCATCTGCCGGAGAGAGAAGGGTGCATGGGGGGCATCTGCCGGGAGAGAGAAGGGTGCATGGGGGGGCATCTGCCGGGAGAGAGAAGGGTGCATGGGGGGGCATCTGCCGGGAGAGAGAAGGGTGCATGGGGGCATCTGCCGGGAGAGAGAAGGGTACATGAGGGGGCATCTGCCGGGAGAGAGAAGGGTACATGAGGGGGCATCTGCCGGGAGAGAGAAGGGTACATGAGGGGGCATCTGCCGGGAGAGAGAAGGGTGCATGGGGGGCATCTGCCGGGAGAGAGAAGGGTACATGAGGGGGCATCTGCCGGGAGAGAGAAGGGTACATTGGGGGGGGGGGGCGGCATCTGCCTGGGAGGAGAAGGGTACATTGGGGGGGGCGGCATCTGCCTGGGAGGAGAAGGGTACATTGGGGGGGGGCGGCATCTGCCTGGGAGGAGAAGGGTACATTGGGGGGGGGGGCGGCATCTGCCTGGGAGGAGAAGGGTACATTGGGGGGGGGGGGGGCGGCATCTGCCTGGGAGGAGAAGGGTACATTGGGGGGGGCGGCATCTGCCTGGGAGGAGAAGGGTACATTGGAGGGGGCGGCATCTGCCTGGGAGGAGAAGGGTACATTGGAGGGGGCGGCATCTGCCTGGGAGGAGAAGGGTACATTGGGGGGGGCGGCATCTGCCTGGGAGGAGAAGGGTACATTGGAGGGGGCGGCATCTGCCTGGGAGGAGAAGGGTACATTGGGGGGGCGGCATCTGCCTGGGAGGAGAAGGGTACATTGGGGGGGGCGGCATCTGCCTGGGAGGAGAAGGGTACATTGGGGGGGCGGCATCTGCCTGGGAGGAGAAGGGTACATTGGGGGGGGCGGCATCTGCCTGGGAGGAGAAGGGTACATGGGGGGGAGGGGGGGCATCTGCCTGGGAGGAGAAGGGTACATTGGGGGAGCGGCATCTGCCTGGGAGGAGAAGGGTATATGGGTGAGCATTTGCAGGAAGGAGAAGGGTACATTGAGGGCATCTAGCAGGGGTTGAGAAGAGTACATGGGGGTAATACATGGAGAAGAGAAATTTATGAGTGGGCACTTGACAGATTGAGGACGCACTTACTAGATGAGTGGGTGTGGTGAGGGGCTCCTGTGGGGGATAGAGAAGGATGCGTGTATGGGGCACGTGATGGGGTGATGGAGAGTACATGTAGGTGCACCTGCTGAGGTAGAGATGGGTACATAATGGTGACCGCTCGAGGAGAGGCAAAGTGTATGTGCCTGTGGGGACAAGTGTTTTTGTTGTGGGTGGTCACTGTACAGTAAGTTACTGGTGACCCTAGTGTTGCAGCTGTTTGTGGGGTATTGCTGGCCGCCTGCGCCCGTCTCATCTGTGCCCTCCGCCGTCCTCCATGATACATAGTATCACTTGTTATTATTTGCTCTCCTTGCATAACACCGGCTCTAGGTATGTCAGGGCTAAATATAGGCAGAGCAGCGGTGCCGGATGTGTGCTGCTAGAAAGGTGCCCATTTCTTATGTAATAGGGGCGAGAACTGCCATATACACATTGTCCAGCTCAGCATGGGCTCGGCTGCTGGCGTCACACCGCTCGTCCTACTGTACACAGGTGCAGGGTGCGTATCAGCTGATCTGTAGATACACCCCACACAGGGCCTCTCATACAGTTGGAGCAGCCTCTAGTGTCCACCCTCTTCTCTGGAGGGCTAAATTGAAGGAGTTTTGCAAGGATTAGAATAACTTGGCTGCTTTCTTCCAAAAAAGTGCACAAGCACAGCACAGCGCTGTGCGTCCTGACAACGTCTGTGGAATATAGTCGTAGTAGTTACCAGCAGTTTGAAACTGGAAATCTTCAAGTCAATGTGCACCGCAGGTGTAGCCCTACATAAACGTGCAGGGTTTCCATTGCTGCGGGGGATAAATTCATTGGTCAATCTGGGAAAGCGAACAATCTGCATAGTGATAGATTTGCCTTTCAGCACCATTATAAAGTTGGATGAGAATCTACCTAGTGATTGATTTGCCTTTGTGCAGCCTGGGAAAGCTGGATAAGAATCTGCCTAGTGATGGATTTGCCTTTCAGCAGCATTATAAAGCTGGATGGCAATCTGTGTAGTGATGGATTTGCCTTTGTGCAGCCTGGGAAAGCTGGATAAGAATCTGCCTAGTGATAGATTTGCCTTTCAGCACCATTATAAAGTTGGATGAGAATCTGCCTAGTGATAGATTTGCCTTTCAGCAGCCTGGGAAAGCTGGATAAGAATCTGCCTAGTGATAGATTTGCCTTTCAGCACCATTATAAAGTTGGATGAGAATCTACCTAGTGATTGATTTGCCTTTCAGCAGCCTGGGAAAGCTGGATAAGAATCTGCCTAGTGATGGATTTGCCTTTGAGCAGCCTGGGAAAGCTGGATAAGAATCTGCCTAGTGATGGATTTGCCTTTCAGCAGCCTGGGAAAGCTGGATAAGAATCTGCTTAGTGATGGATTTGCCTTTCAGCAGCCTGGGAAAGCTGGATGGTTACCTTAGTAGAAGCTGTAATAAGTCATGTTGGTTGTTACTTAGCTTTTCCTAAGCCTCTTCACTGAATAATTGACAGACGGGAGGAATATCTGATTTGGAAGAGTGAAGAACGTCTTTAATTTAGGATTTTTGGGAAATAACTCGTGTTGCCTGTTAGGAAGATCCTGGTTACAGCTAGTGATCCCGGCCCACTGAATTCTGTCTGCAGAGGCCTCCCCCAGGTAATACTGGCAGGGTTATAATTAGCTTCTTCCTTATGTCCCGTCCTTGTGACGTCACTGTCTGCACATGTCTTAATCCAGCATGGAAAGGTCCAAGGCTTACCCCAGCCCTGCCGTCAGCACATTGACCTATATGAGGTCAGCGACACCTGCCCTAGATCTGCCGGCGAGCGCTGGCCATCGGGGACTTTGCATCGGCTATAAGCTGCGTGGCCTTCAGTGCAGCAGCCGTGCGTGCGGCTGTTGTTTTCCGAGCACACTGCTATTTTTTGCAATAGTCACAGTGGATTTCCTAATATTATAGTAACTGTCCTACCATTCTCTGTGCGTCAGACTCTTACGTGGTCATAAGTGGACACGTTTGGGGTTCAGCTTCATGGTGGCACTACCCCTGTTTGCTTTATAAACTCGCTCCTCATTGAGTAACATAAAGTAGCAAGTGAAAATGTATGAAAAGGCTGTAGGAAAAAATGTAGTAGGGCAATGATCAGACCCTCGTATGTTGGGGTAGTCCGGGTAC